>NC_140413.1:112552500-113102500 GCF_965140295.1 Lepidochelys olivacea
ACTTGTTTAGTGCTCTTGGTCTTTGTCACTGTAACATCTTGCCAGCATGATTAACTGAACCGTTCTTTCACATCTGTGTACATGTTTATTAGCTGAAATATCCAGTACGGCTCATAAAGATAATGAAAAGAGAATCTTCACTTGTGTGAATCTTGACTTGTAGTGTGAATTCAGATATTTAGACTTTTTTTTTCTTCAGACTTTAGTTGCACTTACTAACAGTTTGTCTGCCTGGCAAAAGCATTATATAATCCTGATTATTCAAGTTATTCAGTAGGTTTTTCTGTCTCAAACACACTATGTTTGTGTCTAGTCTTTCCTTTTTTCATTGCTTCATTAAGGTATGCTGACTGTGGCTCCTTGTATGTGCGGCCTTTTTAACTTCTATTCAGAGTCTGTGAAAAAACTTCACACCTCTCATATAAGTCAGTCATTTAATGGCAATAAAATATTTTTGAACATCTGGATTTGATGTAAATAACTTGCTGTTCACACACCATGAATTTTTTGTTAGTCCATTTAAATAACTGTCCAGTTTTAGAAAGTGGTGGTGTAGCTGTGTCAGTCCCAGGATATTAGACACAAGGTGGATAAGTGTAATATCTTTTCTCACCAACAGAAGTTGGTCCAATAAAGGATATTACCTCACCCACCTTATGTCTCTAGTTTTAGAAACTGATTTTGGCATGATTTGTTCAATCATATACGTGTATCATATCTTTTACTTGTGGCACCACCGAAATACATTTGGTTGAGGGCAGGATTCCCCAGATACAGGAACTGTGAAAGATCGTCATAAGACTGCCTCCTTAGGACTCCCTAATGAGCCCAAGCATGCGTGGCTGGAGCTCACAGTACATCTAGGCAGGGCCATAGCACACAGCACTGCAGAGATGCAGGGCAGCACTATAGCACATAGGGCACCCCCAGGAGGCTGCCATGATTTAGACAGACCCACAGAACTGAATAAAATGTTAGACCTGCTCCAGCCCCCAGAATACTCCATAATCAAGTGGGTGCAAAGCAAGCATAAAACCCTTCCCCAGGGCAGCTTATTCTGTGCTGTAATTCAAAAAGGCGCAACACAGAATCTCATTCTTGTTTTTTATTTTATTTTTTAAAACGAGGGAGAGGAGAATAACTGATCACATAGAAGACTGTTTTGTCTTATGAGAAGAAAGAGATGTACTTTAATTAAACTTTTTAAAAACTTGTTTGCTTGCTAAATTAATCTCTAGCTTTCAGCTGTTGGTATGTATTTTTTTGCCGGGAGAGAGGAAACTGTTCGAGCAACCATGCAATTACCTAATCCTTTGTATCCACTAAGGCATGTGGATCTCTGATAAATAAATCCATGTGCCTTAGTACGGATAATTAATTGAAGCCAAATGTTTAATCTCTACTAATGCAGATTTTATAGAAGAATATTTTAAAGAATGAAAAAGGTTTCCTCCAAACACACCAATAACATATTTTTTGTTTTTTTATCTTTTGTGGTCATCTCTAAGACAGAAGCACAATGCATACCAGTATAGAGATTAAAACAACGAGGAATCCTTGTGGCACCTCAGAGACTAACAAATTTATTTGGGAATAAGCTTTCGTGGGCTAAAACCCACTTTATCTGATTCATCAGTATAGAGATTGTTACATTTAACTTAATCTCTTATTACTTGCAAAAAATTACACAGCAATAGTGTTTCGTAATTGATAGTTTTATGTTTAAATAGAACTATCAAAGAAGTAAAATATCTTATAAGGTAGAGCTGTGTGAAATTATCAGAATTTTTTTTTATTTGCAGCATCCCTGACTCAAGTATAACCTGGTTTCAAAATGCAAAGTATTAACATGATCTTGTTTGAGCTTTGAAAGAAAGTGGTTTATTTGGAAAGTGGTTTTTGATGTGGAAATTTGATGTTTTTAAAAAATCTAAAAATTTAGTACTTGAAATGCATTTTTATGCCTAGCACATCTTCAGCAGCAGTAGTGTGCTCATAACCGACTTATGTTCTTCTTAGTAGTCTTGCTCTTACCCATCTCCCTCAAATAACCATTCATGTAAATTTACTGATACTATTGCTGCACGAAGAGAAACTGAAAATACCTTGATATTCTCTGCAATGGGAGCACCAGTTTCAAAATTTATTTTAAAATCATGGCATCACAACAACACAGATGTGTGTACTTTGAGTATGTAGCCAAGAGGATTTCTGGCCTTTTATCTCATTTAAGCAAACTAGGTTCAGTCAGCATGATGCTCTTGTGACAGCAAAACATACTGCTATTATACGTTAAAGCTGTTTCTTCCAGAGTTGGTAGGGATGAGAACTGCTGACAGAGGGGAGAAATCCCTTGTATTTTCATCAACCTCTTCCATTATGTTCTGTCCAAATGAAGGAACAAAATGAGCTATAAAAGGAAGGAGCTATAGCTGCCCTACCTCACTATCAGCCTTATGTCTGTGGTGTTTCTTTATATGTGTGTATTTTTTGTAGAAAGAACATTGATGTACTATGTAAAATGTATCAGTTAATGAATTAACAAGATGAACATTTTTTGGAATATTTTAAAAAGTTGGTGAAAAGTCAAAAGGTCTTATGTCATATGGCCTAGCATATGTGAGCCTGCATTTAGATGACACTGCTTGCCAGATTGCACCCGCATCCATTATAAGCCTGGCTAAAGTCCATCCATTCTCCTACAAAACATCAGGTGAGTATGAGTTGTGGTCCACCATACTACTCAGCATTATCAGCATTACTGTCAGTGGTCCTATCAGGACTGACCTGGTGGTTAATCCCAAAAACAGTAAGAAGGGTCTTCTCGCTTCCGCCTCCCACAACTGCACTGATTATGGATGTGTCTGGAACAGGTTGGGGTGCCCACCTGAATCACCTCCAGATACATGGAATATAGTCTGAAAAAGATGTGTCCCTTCACAAAACGTGTCAGAGCTGCAAGTGATCAGGTTACCTTGCTGCCTGTACTACAGAATTCCACGCCGCAGTTCTTAACAGACAACACATTTGCAATATATTACAGTGGAGTCCACTGAATACGTGGATATTGACAACATCCAGTTAATAACAAGATTTTGCCAGGAACCAATACTGTCCCATTGACTTTAATGTAAATGGTATGTAGGCAACAGCATACCATTTATTGACAACATTTTTTGAGAAAAAAGGACCCACCTCTACAGGCAGGTTTGTGAGACGGCAGCCAGGAAAGGAAATGTGGGGACATGCCTTCCCCAGCTGCAGTCCCATAAACCTGCTTGTGACCAGTACTCAGTCCCTCCCAGTGCTTCCTTCTGGGGCTGCATCCCTACAAACCTGGCTTTTCATTCAGGTACATAGAGCACCACCTTACCAGCAGTCTCTGTATGCCATCCACTTGTTCAGTTATGTTCAGTTTACTCACAGCCCACAGTAACCAGATTCCTGAAAGGGTTACTGCATACTTACTCATGCATCCAAGAACCCTCCTACTTGGAATCTTAATATTGTCCTTGCAAACCTCATGGAGCCCCCTTTTCAAGCCACTTTCTGAATGCTGCTTACACGACCTCACTCTCAAGATGATACTCTTAGTCGCTATCACTTCAGCTGCAGGGTCAGTGAACTCCAGGCTCTTATTGTTGATACCCCTTTACTCAACATTGTACAGGCATAAGGTGGTATTGAGACTTCATCCTAAGTTTATCCCTTAAGGGGTTTTGGAATTTTATTTGAACCAGTTTATCTGTTTTCTCCCCTAAACCTCACTCTTGTGGAGCGAAACCACTCCACAATTTGGACATTGAAAGGGTCTTGTTAAATTACAAAGCTCTTCATCCCGGCTTCTCATCTCTTTATTGCCATCTTTGGTGTTTTGAAGAGTCAAGCTTTCCTCTGCCAGAGAATATCAAAGTGGACCACATAGTGCATATCATTCTGCTATGAAATGGCTGATAAACCTTTCCCTCCAAATTTCAAAGGTCACTCTGTTAGTAGACAAGCTGCTTCCTCTGCCTGCTTCTGGAACATTCCCATGTCTGAAATCCATAAGGAAGCTGCCTAGAGTAATCCCCTGGCTTTTGTTAAGACCTATGCTCTTGACCTAGCTGCAAGACCAGATGCCAAGTTTGAAAAGGCAGTGTTAACATCACTGTAGTGGGGTAGAAACTCATAGTGCTTCTATAGTGCCCACCTATAAAAAGGGAAATAAGGACAACCCAGGGAATTACAGACCAGTCAGCTTAACTTCTGTACCTGGAAAGATAACGGGGCAAATAGTTTGCAAATTGATTGCTTAATACCTAGAAGATAAGGTGATAAATAACAGTCAGCATGGATTTGTGAAGAACAAATCATGTCAAACCAACCTGATAGCTTTCTTTGACAGGGTAACAAGACTTGTGGATGCGGGGAGGGGAAGTGTAGATATGGTATATATTGACTTTAGTAAGGCTTTTGATACCGTCTTGCATGATCTTCTCATAAACAAACTATGGAAATACAACCTAGATGGAGCTATTATAAGGTGGGTGCATAACTGGTTGGAAAATCATTCCCGGAGAGTAGTTATCAGCGATTCACAGTCATGCTGGAAGGGCATAACGAGGGGGTCCAGCGGGGATCGGTTCTGGGTCCAGTTCTGGTCAATATCTTCATCAATGATTTAAATAATGGCATAGAGAGTACACTTAAAGTTTGCGGACGATACCAAGCTGGGAGGGGTTGCAAGTGCTTTGGAGGATAAGATTAAAATTCAAAATGATCTGGACAAACTGGAGAAATAGTCTGAAGTAAATAGGATGCAATTCAATAAGGACAAATGCAAAGTACTCCACTTAGGAAGAGACAATTGGCTGCACACATACAAAATGGGAAATGACTGTCTTGGAAGTAGTATTGTGGAAAGAGATCTGGACGTCATAATGGATCACAAGCTAAATATGAGTCAACAGTGTAACTCTATTGCAAAAAAAGAAAACATAATTCTGGGATGTATTAGCAGGAGTATTGTAAGCAAGACATCAGAAGTAATTCTTCCGCTCTACTCCATGCTGATTAGACCTCAGCTGGAGTATTGAGTCCAGTTCTAGGCACCATATTTCAGGAAAGATGTGGACAAATTGGAGAAAGTCCAGAGAAGAGCAACAAAAACGATTAAAAGTCTAGAAAACACGACCTGTGAGCGAAGATTAAAAAAATTGGGTTTGTTTAGTCTGGAGAAGAGAAGGTTGAAAGGGGACATGATGATAGTTTTCAAGTACATAAAATTTTGTTACAAGAAGGAGGGAGAAAAATTGTTCTTAACCTCTGAGGATAGGACAAGAAGCAATGGGCTTAAATTGCAGCAAGGGCGGTGTAGCGGGGTAGTCACTCCACTCTGGCCCTGAAGGGGTTAAAACAGTCTTTGGAGAGAGGGCTGCCTGGGGGAGCCAATAGTAAAAGCAGCCTTGGAGAGGGCTGTGGCTGGGAAGAGCTAGGCTGACTGGGGGAAGCAGCCACAGCTGGGGCCGTGCCCAATCAGGCCACAGCTGGCCCTATAAAAGCGCTGTGAGCCAGGAGCTCAAAGGAGTCTCACTCTAGCCCTGGAGTGGGAAGGGCTAGCTGCCTGAGAGCGAGGTACCTTAAGCAGAGCAGTGCTGGGGAAGGGCAAAGGGAGCTGGGGAGCTCCAGCCTGGTAAACCCCCAGACTGCAGGCCCAGAAAGGTCCTGGGGCTGCAGAGGGGCAGTCGGGGAATAGGCAGAGGCAGCTGGTCCTAACCCCTTGCCGGTGATGAGTGGCCATTACACTGCAGTCTGCCCCAGTGAGCAGGGGCTAGATGATGATGGGCAGTAGCCACTGAGGCAAGATGGGTTTAGAGGGTTGGGGGTTCCCCAGGAAGGAGATGCGTGGGGGTACTGCTGGGGCAGAACCCCAAGGGAAAGGGGGAACTGGAGTCTGGGAGGGACACTGGGCCAGCTGCAGGCGAGACACCGGCTTGCGGAGGGCACTCCAGGCTGGAAGAGCTAATTCCCAAGACTACCAGCAGGAGGCGCCACATCAGTGAGTCGTTGCCTCGCTACAGGCGGTTTAGGTTGGACATTAAGAAAAACCTCCTAACTGTCAGAGTGGGTAAGCACTGAAATAAATTTCCTAGGGAGGTGGTGGAATCTTCATCATTGGGGATTTTTAAGAGCAGGGTTGGACAAACAGCTGTCGGATGGACTAACCATCAGAGAAGTGAAGTTCTGGAATAGTCTTCCAAGGGAAGCAGTGGAGGCAAGAGACATATGTGGCTTCAAGACTAAGTTTGATAAGTTTATGGAGGGGATGGTGTGATGGGATAGCCTAATTTTGGCAATTAAATTATCTTTGACTATTAGCTGTAAATATGCCCAATGGCCTGTGATGGGACACTAGATAGGGTGGGATCTGAGTTACTACAGAGAATTTTCCTGGGTGTCTGGCTGGTGAGTCTTGCCCACATGCTCAGGGTTTAGCTGATCGCTATATTTGGGGTCGGGAAGAAATTTTCCTCCAGGGCAGATTGGCAGAGGCCCTGGGGTTTTTTCACCTTCCTCTGCAGCATGGGGCACGGGTCACTTGCTGGAGATTCTCTGCACCTTGAAGTCTTTAAACCATGAGTTGAGGATTTCAATAGCTCAGACATAGGTCAGGGGCTTGTTACAGGAGTGGATGGGTGAGATTCTGTGGCCTGCGTTATGCAGACTAGACGATCATAATGGTCCCTTCTGACCTTAAAGTCTGAGTCCAGATAATACTTAGTCCTGCCTTGAATGCAGGGGATTGGACTAGATGACCTCTCGAGGTCCCTTGCAGTTCTGTGATTTCTATGAGAACATGCATAGTGCAGGTGTGGCCCAATGGAAAATGCAGTTCAAGAGAAGGTGCATACCTTGAGTGGGATCCACATTGATGACAACATTTTGAAGAACCATAGTTACAGTAAGGTTAAGTAACTTTTTTCCTCACAGGATAAGTCTTTGGTTTTGACATTCAGAAAATATTCATTTGTTAACCCAGACTCCAGAAGATAACAACTAAGTACCCCAGAGTTTTGAAATAAGAAAAACTGCTTTTTGCATCTACTTTTGCCCTCTATATCAACAATGCAAACACACTGAAGTCTGTAGTTGCACAGGTGCAAGTGAGTACAGCTTGATTCTGTCTGTTCTGACTTGGTGTGTGTAACCCTCCCCATCTCCTCCATAGTCTCTACACATTCGTGGGGGTTTTTCCGAAGAAGGTTCAGACACTAAACTATGATTGCACTGTGTTGAAAATCTTGTTCTGCACATGCAGATACTTTCTTCTAACAAATGATTCAGTTGTGTTTCATTTGTGCAATTAGTACTTGTATTTAGATTAGCATGGTCCATCATAACAGATCCTCTGAGAAGGTTAATATTCTTAAAAAACATAGTGAAAGCTTTTAATAAAAAACAAAAACAAAAAGCATAACTGGTAACTTTAAATTTAAAAAAACAACAAGGAGTCCGGTGGCACCTTAAAGACTAACAGATTTATTTGGGCATAAGCTTTTGTGGGCTAGAACATGAAGCGGGTTCCAGCCCATGAGAGCTTATGCCCAAATAAATCTGTTAGTCTTTAAGGTGCCACCAGACTCCTTGTTGTTTTTGTGGATGCAGACTAACACGGCTACCCCCTGATATTTAAATTTCAACACATCATTTGTCAAGTCATAAAGAAAACAGGGGATCAGAAACTCCATTTGTATCTCTAGTAGGCAGTATGCAACATATGGGATCCCAATGGTTTGACTTCCTTCTTTGCATCTAATTCTGCATTCTTTAAGTGTGCAAAGTTATCATTTCTTTCAGTGAAAGAATCTTGTAACTACAGTCTTGTGATTTGTATGATGATGGTGTCATATTGAGTGTTATATGAAAGTCCTCAACAGGGGAAAAATAATTTCACTCCCCAAAAATAAACCATAACCACCTTATATCATCAATCCATTTCTGAAATGAAATCAGTGAGTTCTGTTGAAAAACCAATGGTAAAGGATCACCTAAGTGTGGCTTCAGGAATATAGTATAACTTTACCCCAAAAAAGGAAAGTAGAAATTATTTTAAAATACACAATAGTGGTCACATGTTAATCTTAAAGTATTTTATAGAATTCCTTAATATTGAAATCCTCCTATTCATCTGATTTTATCACAAACATAAATTAGTTTTCTTATTTCACTTAACATTTTAGGTCATACTTTACTCTTTTGTTTTGGACAGTATACATGTGCATTGAACATGTATACTGTGAAATAAGAAAACTTTCCTTTTTTGGGGTAAAGTTATACTATATTCCTGAAGCCACACTTAGGTGATCCTTTACCATTGGTTTTTCAACAGAACTCACTGATTTCATTTCAGAAATGGATTGATGATATAAGGTGGTTATGGTT
Organism: Lepidochelys olivacea; assembly: GCF_965140295.1. Taxonomy (NCBI): domain Eukaryota; kingdom Metazoa; phylum Chordata; order Testudines; family Cheloniidae; genus Lepidochelys; species Lepidochelys olivacea. Next base: position 112,560,925 of record NC_140413.1, read on the forward strand.
TATTTTTGGGGAGTGAAATTATTTTTCCCCTGTTGAGGACTTTCATATAACACTCAATATGACACCATCATCATACAAATCACAAGACTGTAGTTACAAGATTCTTTCACTGAAAGAAATGATAACTTTGCACACTTAAAGAATGCAGAATTAGATGCAAAGAAGGAAGTCAAACCATTGGGATCCCATATGTTGCATACTGCCTACTAGAGATACAAATGGAGTTTCTGATCCCCTGTTTTCTTTATGACTTGACAAATGATGTGTTGAAATTTAAATATCAGGGGGTAGCCGTGTTAGTCTGCAACCACAAAAACAAGGAGTCTGGTGGCACCTTAAAGACTAACAGATTTATTTGGGCATAAGCTCTCATGGGCTGGAACCCGCTTCATGTTCTAGCCCACAAAAGCTTATGCCCAAATAAATCTGTTAGTCTTTTTTTTCTTAAATGTTTGCCAAATATTATTTTTCTGATTAAATATTGACGAATTGATTAAAAAAATCTAGTGAAAAGTTTCAGTATTTCTGAGGTAATACTATAATTCTTCTGTCAAACAGACTATTTTAGTGCTGTAACTGAGGTCAGCCTCTTAAGTGAAAGACTTATTAAATAAATAAATAAATAAAAATCTCCCCTCACTCCCCCTGTCAAGTGGGAGAAACACTTGCTTAGTGTAATATAGAGGCTAAAAGTTCACAAGTTCTAGTTCAGGAAAGATTGTAAACAGCAATTTTATTTTCTATTTTAAATTGTTCTTTGTATTTTTCAGCAGGTCTTTGTGATATTAATGAAGGGACTACAGTGCCAGAGGATCGCTGCAAGTCACCGACTTCGGGTAACTACAGTTTTTTCAAATACTTTAACATTATAGTTGCACAGAATGTGACACGCATTGTTCTAAGTTGTGCCAGAAATGCTTGCTAAGTAATTATATAGAAACCGTCTATGTTAGCTTTTTCTTTCCATCATGTTTTATTCATTTTGCCATTTAAGATTTCATTAACCATTACAGAATTCTGGTTTAAATCAAGGACAATTTATCTGACTTGGAAATATAAACCTAGTTTCTAGTAAGGATGAGTCAAGTGGCATATGTGAGTTTCAAATAGTTATGCTTCAGGGAGACAGCACACAGGCAAAGATATTCTTAGATTGGAAATACATGCTATCTATGAGGCTGTGAGGAAAGTGAGGGTCTCATGCTACAGTATATTTTATGAGTGCTTTTCCTATTAATTTTGTCAATCACTTGTGTGTGTGTGTGTGTGTGTGTTGTGTGTCTATAATATATGGCAAAATGAATACAACACGATGGAAAGAAAAAGGCTATCATAGATATATATATATATATATATATATATATATATAATATATATATATATATATATATATATATTTACTTCACAGCCAGGGAGGAAAGGGGATCTTGGCTAGAGATTGCAGTGTGGAGCTCCTGAGATACCGGTAATATGACACACTTGCAACTTGTGACTACAATAATAGTTTAAGTGATTTCCATATCTGTGCAAATCACAAGTTCCAACTGGTACTGCTAAGGTTTTTCTGTTTTTAATACAGGTTTACATGGTAAAATCTTTGATAAAGGGAAAAAAAATCCTGTTTTTTGGGGAAAGCTATTTTTGACTGACTTTTATAGTGTGAGTTTACTGCCATTTTCTCATGAGGGTGGTAGCTGAAAATTTTTGTCAGGCTCTCAGAATTTTCTGGAAGCTAGCAGACTTCCAAAATAGGAGCTCCCCACTCCAAATAAGTTGGCTTTTCCATTACACTGGAGCTGGATTTTTAAAGGAAAACTGCGGTGATTCACTCTAATAGCTCAATAGTTTAATGAATAATAACTCATTAGGGCTCCGCTCTTCCAAATACTTAAGAATGCACTCATAATGAATATATATAGTATTAAAAATGAATTTTCAAAAGTGTCTAGAAATATCTGTCACTGTTTCACTTTCCCATCACTTTCATCAGACTCTTAATGGGAGCTATCGTTTTACTCATTCTCCCTCAGAAGCTCTACTCTGATGAGATGATTACGATTTAAAATTGCAGATTTATTTTATCTGGATATTTAAAAAGTGCCTAAAAGGACTGGGTGGGAACATATATTAAAATTAATTCATCTCATGAATAAACTAATGCCACTATGAATGATCCTTACCACAACAGCCTATAAAGAATACTAAATACCAAAGTCTTTGATCCTATTTATACCCTCTATAGCCTAAAGCCCTTATTGAAAGCTTGGGTAAAAAGGATACGTCTTTTAGGGATCCCAGAATGTCAACAAATTCATACTCTGCTCTTCAAACTGTATTCAGAGTTTCAGTGTACATCATCAGACTGTCAATCTGTCAACAGTTAAGATTTTCCTTTTCAGAAGGGCAAATTGAGAATGGAATTGGAATTTGACCAGGACATGATTAGTAGATTAATTCTACTTTACATTTAAAAACAGACAAACTCTACTTCACATTTTATAACCAAATTCTACTAAAGAAGTGTGTTGCTATGATATAGTTACCTAAATACAGAGTTTGTTGAAGTGTTAAACCTGATTTTGGGCTACCCTATACTCTGGTGTAGAGAAGTATTTCCCTCATTTGGATTCAAAGATGTGCTTCCTATTTGTGTAACCAAACAAAAAAACGCTCATCCCCCACCATGTCCAGTAGATGCAAAAATCTATGATCCACTTACTGTATTCTGCTGTTGTTTCAGTGAAATACTTCTGCCTAGATTTTAGGTGATGCTGGTGATAGTTCTAACTGAACTACTTGAATTTGACAGGTAGAGTAAGTAAAATGACCTAACCTGGACATTTAAATTTAAGACAAGTTTTGATTAAAAAAATAATAATTTAGTTAATAGAGCTAAGGAGATAATTCCAATAAAAGGATTAATATAAATGAACCGTAAAATATTGACTGAGGTATAATTATTTGGTATGTGTGGGTTGTTTTGGTTTTGTTGATTTCTTTTGTTTTTTCAAAAGATAGCAATTTTAGGAGTAAATGAGTGTGTTTCACGAGAAAAGACTGACAACGAGAAGAGGTGAAAAAGTAGACATTTCACGGATGAGAAGAGGGCAAGCAAAGAGAAAAAAGCATGGGGAACATATGGGGAGGAAAGGAAAGGTAGAGAAATAAGGAGACACCCAAAAATATTCATCCTGCAAGGATTAGCATCTTTTGTGAAAGTCAGGTATCATGGGCCCCAGAAAAATCTTTATGTAGACATCGCAGGTGGAAGGAATATAGTGAACCTTAAACTAAGGAAGGAAAACTTGGAAAACAAAGAAAGGAAGAAGACTGGGAAGGTGATAAAGAAGAAAAGAAATAGGGTGGGTTTTTCATCAGTATTTCCAGCTTATCACCAGTCTTCAAAGACTTTATGAGGGAAAAAACACTGGATTCAACACTGTACTTAAATTTGAAATTCAAAAATTTCAGTAAATTCATTTAACATAATCTCTCCCCGCCCCCAATCAATTTTTTCTATCTGAGTTAGGGGTCAGGTACAGTATTTAAATAAATTCTACTTGTATTCTGTCATAGAAGAACCAAAGAATATACATGCATAGTGCAGAAATTTAACACACTCTGCTGGGTAGGTAATAAAAAACAAACATCCATCCTGGGTATGTTTTGTCTTGAATTAGATTAAAATTCAGAAGTGGGCTTCTTAAGATAACTTAAACATTTAATTTGCAGTAACAGAAAATGGAGAAATGGGATCTATGGGGCTGGAGATAATAAGTTGTTGGCTTCACAGAGGGACTCTTAGGCCATATCTACACTTACCGGGGATCAATGCTGCTGCGATCGATTTAGAAGGGATCAATTTAGTGAGTCTAGTGAAGACCCGCTAAATCGACTGCAGAGCACTCTCAGGTACCCCACTGGAATGAGAAGATTAAGGTAAGTCACCGGGAGAGCATCTCCCGTCAACTCAGCATGGTGTAGACACCGCAGTAAGTCAACCTAAGCTATGTCAACTGCAGCTACATTATTCACTTAGCCGGAGTAGCGTAACTTAGGTCTACTTACCACAGTAGTGTAGACAAGGCCTTGGAGAGGGCAACAAGACTGGGGAGGACCTATGAGATGCTGGGAAGGTGGGGAGTGGATATTGTCAGAACTTAGGAGCTCCAGAAGAAATCAGAGCATCAAACACTGATAGACTAAAGTTGCAGAGAATAGAAGGCAGATTTTGGTGTTTGGAGTTTGTCTAGTTAGGGAGAGACTAGCTATGGGGTAAGACTGCAATATCCAAATATAACTTTAACTTTATTAAGCTTGGCATTTTTTAAAAATTCAGTGAATATGGTTTTGGAGCTTACAGTTATAAAATAATGCTCAACTAGAGCTTGATTAGGAGACTGGTTGTACAACAGTCTGGAAGATCAGTGTTTGGGACTGAAAGTCTGAGACCTCTTCGGTCAACTGAAGCTACAGCATGAATGGTGTGACAATTTGAGTCTTCCAAATGAACAGAGCTGCAACTTCAGTTACCCTCTAACTTCCTCCACTGCGTGGTTACACAGATTTACAGCTATAAAAAAGGCTCCATGCCCTTGCTAGTTGGCAGAGCATCCTCTAGCTTTGAGACACCGAGAACTAAATTACAGCAGAAACAAAATGAAAACCAAAACAAAGAGATTATAAAAGCATTAAACTTTGTTTCCCTCATCTAGTGCCCTGGATAAAGTTGCATAAAATATACAAAGTGCCATGCTTGGATACCTAAAATAGTAAGAAAATAATACCCTTGTAACACTTTCTGTCCTTTCTATTGGTGTGGGGTTTTTTTTAGTGATTTAAAAACCTGCAGTTTTGGGTATTTTAATAAGATTAAAAAAGCCACCAAGTTAAATGTCTCTAAAACAGTGGTTCATAAATCGTAGCCCATTCACCATCTGTGGTCTTTAGAACCACTGCTTGCAGAATTAAGTTTTCTGTTGTGGTGTTGGGATAGGAGTTGTTTGCAGAATAAAACTGCTGCTCTAAACAGATTTCTTTCTTTGAGACCAAATGATGCTCTATATTCCATTTGCTCTGTAGATCCAAATCTGGATAAATTCTTTGTCCTCTTATTTACAGACCAACATACTAGGTGTCCACGTATTAAAATGTTTATATTAAATAAAATAAATGTCTCTAACCAAAATAACCCAGATGCACTGTGTTGTGGTAGTGTCTTGCTCTAATACGTAATTTTGCTTCAGATTACCTGCTTATTTTTGTGTACGCTTCTTTATTGCAAAGAGTTTGGCATCTATAGTGCCACCACATAACAGAAAGCTTCACTAATCTTTTGATCAGTACTTTGATGTATCTTAGCTGTGAAGTCAGTGTGACAGTATGTTAAGTCTCATAAGACTTCTTAAATATAATGCATAGTCTTTCTGTCAGATAAGTGTTGTACATGTATCTTGTTTTGTGAATGTCCATTTTGCATGTCTATTTCATTCTCTCTTCACTCATATAGGTTCTGGTTCTCCAAACAATTCTGATGATGATGATCAAAAAATGAATAATTTTATAGAAAAGGGTACAGTATTTTTATTTTAACAGCATTATTTATTTTGTTCAGTTCATCCTTTTAGTACATTTATAGTTTTTGACATTTTTTGTTAAAATATTATTTACAGTGAAGACCAAAGGCAGAAAATTTTCCAAGATGGTAGCCAATGATATAGGTAGGAACTAGAAAAATTCTGCTTTCTTCCTAATTTAGTGCCTTACTCTATGCAACACTAACCCAACAGCAAAAAATTTCAAATTGTAGTGTATTTAGTTCTTAATCTATCTTTCCCTGTGCTAAATGGTAATCCTTTGGGCTGCTTCTGTGCTAAATATATTGGGCACAATGATTAACAAAATCAAGGAGAAACGGTGTTTTAATACTTTAATTTATATGATGTGCACCTTCCTATTTATTTGGGAGAAGAGGTTCTACTTTATTCTGAAATATTAGAAGGGTTCAGTCTATGCAAATTGCAACATACTATTACGTTTGTTGTGGTGCAGTATACTTTAGAAACTGTTGCTGATTTACTTCCTTGTAAATGTCACACCCATATCCATAAGGCCTAGTTTTCCCTACAAGTTTTCAAAATAGTGGTAGGATTGCATTTTCCTTCAGCATAAAAAGGAATGAGAGCTATATATATACCTATCCTCATTATCAATACTATAACCCAGAGCGGTATATGCTAGCGGTATCCAGCCATAATATGACAAGTCACCAGTCTATAAATTCTTTTAAATAAAAGTTGCAATTAAAAATGGTTTGAATTATGTTGTATGCAAGCTAAGAAATGAACCCTTTTATGGTCAGAATGGAAATATGATGGATTGATAATCTAACACATGGTCAGTAAGGAAATAAGGCAAATGGGTATTTGGTGTATTCTGGGAAAAGGTCTCTTCATTTTTCTAATTTATTCTTATTTCAGCATTAGTACTTTAAGATTTTTATTTGTTGTATCTACATTGTATGGTAGCAATAAGATTTAGTTTTATTCCTTTGGAGATATTTTATTCCAAAGATTTAATCTGTGTTGTTATGTATAACAAGATTGTTTGGTATACCTCTAATGTCTTTTAGAATATAAGTATACTTCATAGAAAGAATAACTAATAGTGTAGTAATAATTATTTACCACAGATAAAGAAATTGTTGAGACAATGAGTGAAAGTAAGTTTGAAAGTGACAATCCAGAATGACATGTCCAACTTCCACCATAGGATTTTGGTACCTCACTATCACGTTTACGATCTTTTCTGGACCTCTTTCATAAAGTAATATCCACAAACCTAGTCCTGCGGAGACAAAAGTGGGTGGTGAAGAATTCTAATGTTTGCTGGCTGGCAAATGACTAGCTATTGTATTTTAATAGTTAGGGTCCCAGATAGACTCATTAGCTATCTTTAATTGTGAGTGCTAAGCACAAAAAGTTTGAACCCTCTATACACAAGAATTTGTTCCATTACCTCTATCATAGAGGTATTTTATGAGTAATCTACGAACATAGGTTCCATTACCTCTATCATAGAGATATTTTATGAGTAATCTACAAACAGCAGAATTTGCTGAATAAGGTATAAGACTAGGAGTTGAGATAATTGGATTTTTATTGGCTCTGATTTATAGTTTGACCTTTGGCAACTCACAACTTTTTCTGCACCTGAATGGAACAAAGGGAGACCAACAAGTAATGACAGTGCAGCAACTAAAGGGAAAAATATAGCACTCAAAATTCAGAGTTGTATGAATGTTGATGTGAGGAGGTTGTGAAGGCTGCTTACCCTGTCCCACGTATGGAGACTGTAAGAAATGCCTCTTAAGCTAGTAAAAAGACTCTATACCAGAGACAGCAGGAAGGTGGAAAGAGGATGTATTTTTGTCCCAATCCTGATTGGAGAGCTGGCCACAATAATAAAAGCATCAGATGTAACAGGATCTCTCTGTTCTGAACATCCCAGGACTGAAATAAGAAGGGTGTTGGAAGTCAGTTTTATAACACAATGGTAGAGTAATCTGACACAGCTTGCAAAATTTTACCTGATGGTTTTACATGTTATCTTTGCCTGGTAGAAAGGTAAATCATCTTCCTCTTAAGTGTTCCAAAAGGAGTGTTCTTTTCTATATTTTAATAAAATGACCTATATTATGCAAAAAATTGCTTTTAGTTATGTTAATTGTTGACCAGGCTGTCTGAGCTGTTTAACTTGACTCTGATGTTGTAATTTCTACTGTGTCATCACTATATTGCAGCATTATTGTATTAATAAAACAAATCAGTGATAATTATACAGAATTATACACATCTGTTCCATTCTAAAGTCTTTCTAAGGGAATAGAATAGTGTCTTGAATTTGCTTCACAACTCAAATAATGTTCTAGAACAAGTTTGAAAGAATTGCATCTTTCAGGAAAAAAGTGATATGCAGAGTTAACTTGAGCCTGATGTTAGCTATGTGTAATATCCTTTAATTAAGGCTACAATTTTGTCATGAATGTCGTGGAAGTCACAGAATCCGTGACTTCCAAAGACCTCCATGTCTTCAGCTCGGCGGTTGGGAAATGCAGAGTTGTGCCGCCTCCCACAGCTGCAGGGAGCTGTGAGGTATCCTCGCCATCTGAGGCAACCGGCCCCCAAATTCCCAGCCACCATAGTCAGCAGGGGTACACCAAAGTTCCCAGCCACTGCGGGCAGTGGGGGTACCCCCAAAGCTCCCAGCCACCATAGGAGGGGGTTAGCCTGGCAACTCACTGCTGCTAGCAGGCAGGGGGACTCTGGCAGCTCCCTAGCCATTGCCATGGGGGAGCAGGGGGACCCCTGATGCTGGGGAGCAGGCAGGGGACCCTGAGGCTCCCCTCTGCCGCTGGAGCCCAGAGCTCCCAGCCACCCTGCAGCTGCCCAGTCCCTTCCCATTTTATCATGGATATTTTTAGGAAAAGTCAGGGACAGGTCATAGGCTTCTGTGAACTTTTCTTTATTGCCCCTGACCTGTCCCTGACTTTTCCTAAAAATATCCATGACAAAATCTTTGCTTTACATATAGTCCATGAACTCCACATTGTAACTTGAAATTTCTGCTATCAGTTTAATAAACTGTACAATCGTTGAAAATTTTGTCATCTCACTCACAATTATTTACTAGGTTTGTGAGTAGACAGCTGTCCTACTAATAATGTAGGAGCCCAGTGAATCTATCTAGAAGAATTAGAAAATGCCCATCTTCATGGTTCTTACGTTGCCATTATGAATAGGATTGTTGTGTAATTTTACATTTGAAATGTATTAAGGAGTGACCACTTGAAGTCGGTGAAAACAAAAATACTTTTTTGCATTGCCGTTTACTGTACATTGTATGTGGCATGTTTATGTTGCATGGCTGTTTTGTGAGCTTATGGTGCTACTTTAATATCTTCCTTTTCTCTGTCATATTACAGAATGTCACTGTCTCTTGCCATTATTTGACATTAATAATTGCATGTTTTATCTCTTCATTATTTCAAAATGAATTGTGATCAGTTGGATAGGGATTGGGATATTTTGTAAAACGTGTGCCATCTATGGTTACCAATTTTATTGATCTATTGTAAAACAAATCATTTCACTTTATCAAATGTATAATCAGATGGGACTTGTCTTGTGGCATGATTGCAGTTCATTGCATTGCCACACAAGGAACTCTGAATTCCAAAATAAGCTTCTGGAATTCTTTGTCCCCAACCTGTTGAGGATTTAGCCCATCAGAGAGGCTACTCTTGGATATTAGATAAGGTGAAGTTACCCACACTTCCCATTGCTCTAACTTGCAAAGTATTATTTTCATAGGAAGATACTAATCTTGTCCTTGTGTTCAGTTACCTGCTGCCATCATGGCAGCAATTAAGGGTAAGGAGGTGTCATTCATGAAAGGATAATTGAAAATCTAGCTCCCACCTAACTGAAGAGAAAAACAGATACTATTCCAGTGGCAGGACCATAAGGAATTGTCTCCCTAAAGAAAATTTATAGATGTCTAAATCTTTAAACTGGGGCTGTCAAGCAATTAAAAAACTTAATTGTGATTAATCATGCTTTTAAACAATAATAGAATACCATTCATTTAAATATTTTTGGATGTTTTCTACATTTTCAAATATATTGATTTCAATTACAACACAGATTACAAAGTGTACAGTGCTTACTTTATATTTATTTTTTATTACAAATATTTACACTGTAAAAAACAAAAAAAAAGTATTTTTCAATTCACCTAATGCAAGTACTGTAGTTCAATCTCTTTATCATGAAAGTTGAACTTACAAACGTAGAATTAGGTACAAAAAATAACTGCACTGAAAAATAAAAAAATGTAAAACTTTAGAGCTTACAAGTCCTCTCAGTCCTACTTCAGCCAATTGCTCAGACAAACAAGTTTGGTTACAATTTGCAGGAGATAATGTTGCCTGCTTCTTGTTTACCTGAAAGTGAGAACAGGTGTTCACTGTTGTAGCTGGCACTGTTGTAGCTGGCGTTGCAAGATATTTACATGACAGATGCGCTAAAGATTCACGCTTCAGCCACCATTCCAGAGGACATTGATCCATGCTGATGACAGGTTCTGCTCAATAACCATCCAAAGCAGAGCGGACCTACGCATGTTCATTTTCATCATCTGAGTCAGATGCCACCAGCAGAAGACTGATTTTCTTTTTTGGTGGTTTGGGTTTGGTATTTTCCACGTCGGAGTGTTGCTCTTTCAAGTTTTCTGAAAGCATACTCCACACCTCGTCCTTCTCAGATTTTGGATGGCACTTTGGTTTCTTAAATCTTGGGTCGAGTCCTGTAGCTATTTATAGACATCTCACATTGGTACCTTCTTCGTGTGTTGTCAAATCTGCTGTGAAAGTGTTCGGAAAATGAACATTTGCTGGGTCATCAGCTGAGACTGCTAGAACATGAAATATATGGCAGAATGCAGGTAAAACAGAACTGGAGACATACTATTCTCCCCTTAGGAGTTCAGTCACAAATTTAATTAACATATTATGTTTTTAACAAGCATCATCAGCATGGAAGCATGTCCTTTGGATGGTGGCCAAAGCATGAAGGAGCATACAAAGGTTTAGCATATCTTGCACGTAAATACCTTGCAATGCCGGCTACAAAAGTGCCATGTGAATGCCTGTTCTGACTTTCAGCTGATGTAAATAAGAAGCAGGCAGCAGTATCTCCAGTAAATATAAACAAACTTGTTTGTCTTAGTGATTGGCTGAACAAGAAGTAGGACTGAGTGGACTTGTAGGCTCGATAAAGCTTTACATTGTTTTATTTTATTTTTTAGTGCAGCTATGTAACACAAAAAAAATCTACATTTGTAAGTTACACTTTCACAATAAAGAGATTGCACTTCAGTACTTGTATGAGGTGAACTGAAAAATACTATTTCTTTTGTTTATCATTTTTACAGTGCAAATATTTGTAATAAATAATATAAAGTGAGCACTATAACTTTGTATTCTGTGTTGTAATGAAATCAATTTGAAAATGTAGAAAAACATCCAAAATATTTAAGAAATTTCTATTGGTATTCTATTTAACAGTGCAATTAATCACGATTAATTTTTTTGAGTGAATCGAATGAGTTAACTGCGATTAATCGACAGCCCTACTTAAAACAAACCTTTCTCCTTTTAATCATTTTATTGAAGATATGTGCTTATCTAAAGCTTCTTTATTCCTACAGGTTCATATCTATAGCAACAAATTGATGTCCGAGTTAGAATTATTGGTTTGTTACAAGATGAAGAAAAACTTGCCTAAACACACAAACCTGCAGTGTTAGCACAAAGAATATAAAATAAACTGGAGTCACAAAGTCACCATTCCAAATTTACCAGATGTATTCTAGTTATCTAGTCTTTTGATTATTTTAGTAACACTCCTAGGACTATTCAGGAATGAACATGACTCAGACACCAAAGCACAGACAATGTCTCTTTCTGTAGGCTCATTATTATAGCCAAACTTTCATTTGAATTGTATGAAAAGCTAACTATGGAGCAGTGGTCTCAATTTGCAGTGGGGCGCGGTCTAGGTTGGATATTAGGAAACACTATTTCACTAGGAGGGTGGTGAAGCACTGGAATGGGTTACCAAGGGAGGTGGTGGAGCTTCCATCCTTAGAGGTTTTTAAGGCCCGGCTTGACAAAGCCCTGTCTGGAATGATTCAGTTGGGGATGGTCCTGCTTTGAGCAGGGGGTTGGACTAAACGTCCTGAGGTCTCTTCCAAACCTAATCTTCTACGGAATAATTATAATGCTCTTATATTTATATAGCTCTGTTTATCCAGATGGAGCCCAAATACTTAACATGGTTTAATAGCTACTTCTACAAACTATACTACAGGAAATACTTTGACCACTGCTCAAAACAACCACATGTGCAGTGAGGCATGGTAAATATTTTGCTACTACACAACAGTGCACATACATCTCATGTGGCCTTTAGAGCTTTTACTGCTGAATTAGTTAAATCTGCTATTCCTCATTTTTAAATAATGATCAAAATTTACCCAGCCACAGAAGGTTTTCTTAAGGTTGACCCGTGTTACAACCAGTAGAGCATTTTTTATAAAATTCTCTAATAGAGACAGTCTTAGAGGGAGCTCCTCTGCACAACAAATCTCATACTATGCATACAATATAATATGTACAAAAAGGAGATAAGATACATAGACCAAATGTTTTCTGTTTAGCTGAGTGAGAAATAAAAGCAAATGATCAGTAGTCTAGTGAGTGATTCAGGTTAAAAGCTTAACAACCAATGAAAAATAAGATGGTTTTCCCATTTTTCTCATTAATTAAAACTGTGAAGTATTTTCTGTTTATACACAAGGTGACACTATTTTTATTTAACCTTTAATAATTATTCACATTTCTTACTTTGTGCTTTCCTGACTTGTTCAACATACTGTCCACACTATTAGATATTTTGAAATGTTATGCTGTGAACAGACTATATATTTTAAGCACCTTGTGATCTCTCCCTCAGCAATCATCTCTGCAATAATTATCTTCCCTTTAAATATGTTTTATCTACTTGTAGTATTAATAAAACAAATACATTTTCATTTTGTAGAGTAGATATTTCTTTTCCTTAATAAACTAATGTGCAGCAGAATCATCTTGAAACTTATTTTTATCAACCATGATACGGAATTCTAGATTTTTATTGCCTTGATGTTTTTTAAAAAGGAGGGATGTGGATCTTAGAATCTAAGACCCATCAAATTTTCATGTACTCCAGATCACCAGTGAATTGGATTTTATCTCTTGTGCCAATTTCAGCCTTTATTTTTAAACTCCTTGGAATATTGCCATGAATTGTTTAGTGTTTCAGAATTTGTATGTCTAGAGTGACATTTCTTTTAGATTGGCAGGAGTTGTGGACCAAGCTGGATGAGCAAGCATCTCAGAGATGTGATTAAGAAAAAGCAGAAAGCATACAGGGAATGGAAGATGGGAGGGATCAGCAAGGAAAGCTACCTTATTGAGGTCAGAACATGTAGGGATAAAGTGAGACAGGCTAAAAGTCAAGTAGAGTTGGACCTTGCAAAGGAAATTAAAACCAATAGTAAAAGGTTCTATAGCCATATAAATAAGAAGAAAACAAAGAAAGAAGTGGGACCGCTAAATACTGAGGATGGAGTGGAGGTCAAAGATAATCTAGGCGTGGCCCAATATCTAAACAAATACTTTGCCTCAGCCTTTAATAAGGCTAAAGAGGATCTTAGGGATAATGGTAGCATGACAAATGGGAATGAGGATATGGAGGTAGATATTACCATATCTGAGGTAGAAGCGAAACTCAAACAGCTTAATGGGACTAAATCGGGGGGGCCCAGATAATCTTCATCCAAGAATATTAGAGGAATTGGCACATGAAATTGCAAGCCCATTAGCAAGAATTTTTAATGAATCTCTCAACTCAGGGGTTGTACTGTATGATTGGAGAATTACTAACATAGTTCCTATTTTTAAGAAAGGAAAAAAAAGTGATCTGGGTAACTACAGGCCTGTTAGTTTGACATCTGTAGTATGCAAGGTCTTGGAAAAAATTTTGAAGGAGAAAGTAGTTAAGGACATTGAGGTCAATGGTAATTGGGACAAAATACAACATGGCTTTACAAAAGGTAGATCGTGCCAAACCAATCTGATCTCCTTCTTTGAGAAAGTAACAGATTTTTTAGACAAAGGAAACGCAGTGGATCTAATTTACCTAGATTTCAGTAAGACGTTTGATACCATGCCACACAGGGAATTATTAGTTAAATTGGAAAAGATGGGGATCAATATGAAAATTGAAAGGTGGATAAGGAACTGGTTAACAGGGAGACTACAGTGGGTCCTGCTGAAAGGTGAACTGTCAGGCTGGAGGGAGGTTATCAGTGGAGTTCCTCAGGGATCAGTTTTGGGACCAATCTTATTTAATCTTTTTATTACTGACCTCGGCACAAAAAGTGGGTGTGTGCTAATAAAGTCTGTGGATGATACAAAGCTGGGAGGTATTGCCAATTTAGAGAAGGACTGGGAAATCATAGAGGAAGATTTGGATGACTTTGTAAACTGGAGTAATAGTAATAGGATGAAATTTAATAGTGAGAAGTGTAAGGTCATGCATTTAGGGATTAATAACAAGAATTTTAGTTATAAGCTGGGGACGCATCAATTAGAAGTAATGGAGGAGGAGAAGGACCTTGGAGTATTGGTTGATTATAGGAGGACTATGAGCTGCCAATGTGATATGGCTGGGAAAAAAGCTAATGCGGTCTTGAGATGTATCAGGTGAGGTATTTCCAGTAGAGATAGGGAGGTTTTAGTACCGTTATACAAGGCACTGATGAGACCTCACCTGGAATACTGTGTGCAGTTCTGGTCTCCCATGTTTAAGAAGGATGAATTCAAACTGGAACAGGTACAGAGAGAGGCTACTGGGATGATCTGAGGAATGGAAAATTTGTCTTCTGAAAGGAGACTCAAGGAGCTTGGCTTGTTTAGCCTAACCAAAAGAAGGTTGAGGGGAGATATGATTGCTCTCTATAAATATATCAGAGGGATAAATACTGGAGAGGGAGAGGAATTATTTAAGCTCAGTACCAATGTGGACACAAGAACAAATGGATATAAACTGGTCATTGGGAAGTTTAGACTTGAAATTAGACAAAGGTTTCTAACCATCAGAGGAGTGAAGTTTTGGAATAGCCTTCCAAGGGAAGCAGTGGGGGCAAAAGATCTATCTGGCTTCAAGATTAAACTCGATAAGTTTATGGAGGAGATGGTATGATGGGATAACATGATTTTGGCAATTAATTGATCTTTAACTATTCATGGTAAATAGACCCAATGGCCTGTGATGGGATGTTAGATGGGGTGGGATCTGAGTTACTACAGATAATTCTTTCCTGGGTATCTGGCTGGTGAGTCTTGCCCATATGCTTAGGGTTCAGCTGATGATAATTGGGACTTCTACTAGAATATACTAAATTTTTAAATCTGACACTTTCATTTTCAAAGAAAATTCAGAAGAATAAGCCTGAGTGGTATTGTACCCTGCAAGAGTAGGGAGCTCACACATGCGTCATCAGTGTGGGTGCAAAAAATGAACACTTATTTAATTTCAACAAAGATGACAAGTGACAATTAGCTGTTTTTCAGCAAAGATGACAAGTGAGAATTAGCTGTTTTTCAGCAAAGGGAAGTCGGGGACTTGTGGGGGAAGAGTCTGTCTATCTGAGTATTCTATCATAGTAGTATCTGGGTATTCTAAACATTTCTTTTAGGTAGGGAAGTATTATCCCTATTGAGGGTTTGTCTACACGGTGCATTAGTCTGCAGTAACTGGAATATAAATTGTAATGTGCAATAGCATGATGTGCACTAACTGGTCCATGTGGACCCTACTGGCATGCACTAAAAGTTCCCCAGTGTACACATTAATGCACACTAGGGAACTTTTAGTGCCCACCAGCAGGGTACACACATGCCAGTTAGTGAATGACATGCTAGTGTGTGTTAGAATTTGCACATCAGCTAGTGCAGACAAGCCTTAAGTGATTTACCAAAGGTAACACATGAAGCTGGGAATTAAATCCAAATCTCCTGAGTCCCAGTCCTGTGCCTAAGACACAACACCTTTCTGATCACAAGACAGACAAAAGTGTGATAATTAATTGTTCAAGTAGCAGTTAGTTATAACTTGAGTATTTTAGTTGTGTACTTGCTTTATAAATGGACTGAATGTAATCACTGTTTTCTGTAAGTAAAATTTTACCATGTTAATTTAATTTTCACTTTATCATTACAAGGCTGATAGATAGTTCTGAACAATATTAGAACACTTATAATATAAAAATCAGGTTTTGTTATGTAACTCTATGAATCCCTAAATGAGTGGTTTTAAAAATCTATCAGTTGTATTGCTTGTGGTGATAAGAGAGAATTAATGGTTGTCTTATTTCTTTCGAAGAAACTTTTTGTGAAGAGAAATTTATTTACTGTGTATGGAACTGCAGGCTCTTTAGTTGCTCTGTGTTGTGTTTAAGGTTTTACAGTCTTTATAGTTGTAGGCTTTTAAATTATGTTACATATGAAGACAATATGTGTGAATGACTGTCAAAATTTGACACAAGTTGAGGAATTGGATAGTTCACCTGTCACACATGGCTTCACCTTTTTATTACTTTGTTTTACATTCCTGGTATCTTAATATTCCAATGTTTCAGTGTCCATAAAAAGAGCAATTTTCTGTCTACATGTTGGTAGTGCACCACTCACTGTGACACCTAGCAATATCACCCTAACTGTTCCAGAAATGGATTTTTAATGAGGCTTGCTTTTTTCATTAAAAAAAAATGCTACCTTGTCTTCTACAAGGTAACCCACTGTTGGATCCTAGCTATGCTTGAGTTAGAAAAACATCTTAACAACTGAAGTAATTTAAAGAACTCTCTAAAAGGCATTTCTTTAGAACTACTTTTAGGTTTTCCTTAAATTTAAAGTATTAAATCTGTATTTAATGTGACTGCATAATATTTTTCAAACCTGCGTTTTATGAGACTAACACGAAATATATCAAAATTTGAATGACTGACAGATTATCCAGCTATACCTGTCACTCTCACAGTAGAACCTTGCTAATAAACTGCTCTTATAATTCATTCCAATTTTTGCTCTTATGTGGGGGAAACACCATTTTAAATACAAGGTGCTGTAGTGAGATGTCCTTTTACTAGGGCTTAATTACTTTTTTTTTTTTACAAAATAGACTATAATGTGTGCGCTAGTGTAGCCCTGGTCACTTGGAATCCTCTTATCCTACAGGAAAGTGAGTGTCTCTTCACCCCAAAGAGCAGAAGAGGATTAAAGTAGCCAAGACTACCTATTATATAATTAAGATTAAAATAAATGACTGCAATAAATGAAGAAATTGCGTTGTACTGCATCGTGTTTTCCTTTTTAACATCCTAATTTGCAAAACTCAGTATTTCACAACGGTGCAATACCCTAATGGTCCAAACTATCAAGGTCCTACTATATTTTACCTAAGAAAACATTGTGCATATTGTATATAGACAATATATTGCTTGTTGTTTCTGTATTTCCATAACTTTGCCCTAAATTTCAGAATATTTAAGATGGCTTTAAAAAAACTGTACAAAATTGTAAAATCTTTTATCTTAATGTGGCATAATTATAAATTACATCTTCTGCCTTTTATATATGTCAAGATGATGATTACATTGAGAGAAAGAGGTGTACACTAAAGTTGTGTAAAATTCAGCTGTTTGCATGCACAGGGCTTTGTGTGAACTGTGTTCGTTGCCAGGGGTTTGTATAACCTGCCCCCACATCAGTTTTGTCTAAACTTGGGGTTTGAACAAAGCAAAAAATGTAAACAAAATCCATGAGTTTTGTCAAGTTTCAGGCAAGATCTTAAGGATGGCATAAGCTTAAAATTTTGAGTCTGAATTTCAGTTCTCTCCTCCCCAAAACTTAATGGGATTTTGGATGTAGGGATTTTGAGTCAGGCTCAACTCTAGTGGAAACACTGCTTAACACAAGGGTTTCAATCATACAGAATTTGGATTAATTGCTTAGTACTGAAATTGGATGTAATAAATTGCGATGTATTAAACATTTGGAAAATGGCAATCTGTTAATAAAAAGGCCAACATTATCATATTTCTTTTAAAGATATATTTTATTTTTCAGCAAAGATGTCCAGAAAGTTAAGTTTGCCAACTGAACTAAAGCCTGATTTAGGTAAGTTCAAAAATAAAGGTTGACCCATATTGCAACTGTGTTTTATAGGAAGAGTAAATTTCCATAAAGTAAGAATCCAAAATATGTGTTTAAATAGACATGTAAAATCTCAGTTGTTGTCATCCTAATTGTACGCACACAGATTTATGCGTAGTTGTTAAATTTTTATCTGAATTTTTTGAGGCTGCTGTAATTCTTATGTCAGTTACCTTGTGATGTCAGGAATGTTACCAGAGGAATATTACCAGAAAAATGTCATGTCTGTTTGGAACCACATAACAGGGAAAATGAAGTTTTACAGACCTCCCAGGAGATTTTAATTAAGGTCCTATTCTGCAAACAGTTACACTTGTAGTTGACTACAACCAGGCTACTAACATGTTTAAAGCTAACATGTGTAGAGCTAAGTTGATGTATAACTGTTATAAGAAAATGTTATTTTACGATTTTGTTGAGACATAGTACAGTAATTTCATAGTAAACATTCTAGTTGTACAGCTTGCATATTAAAGTTTAGAAACACAAATGATCATTCAGTTGCATAATTAAAGAGGCTTAAAATAAGCATATTTTTCAGCACATTGTTATCTTTCTTGAATATTAAATCCACAAATGTAGATATAGTTTTATATCTGTCACAACAATCCTATTTTGCTCAGAAAAAGAAACTGGAGAATTCTTATATAATGCACACAAGAAAGGTACATGCAAATCAAAAGTCAAAGGGACAGAATTCAAGAAGTCATTTGCAACCCCCAGTTTCAGTGAGTTACCAGAATTTTGGTTAGCTTCTCTTACGCTCGGTAATGGGTCAATTCAATTTTATCTTCAATATGCAGCTCAGTTGGAGACCGTATAATTAAGGCACTTCTATTAAAAAAAAAAAATTGACTGCTTTTAAACTGATTTTCCAAGATTCTTGTTAATGACAGGAAAATATAATCTGTAGCTAATCATATCTACAAATTACTAAATTTGGGTATTACCGATATTTAACTGGAAAAACCCTTGATTTATTTTCTTCCCCAGTAAATATTAAAATCTTAAGAAGAATCTTTTTGATGAGGGTGCTATAATCAGTAGCTGAAGTTAGCAGAACAAACGATTCATCATGTATTACACGTTATTTTCGCTGGATATATGACTCTGTACCATATTTTCTTACTATAATGCAGAAAGTAGTAACTTTTCAGATAAAGCACAGTTACTTAGGAGATTTTCTCTCAGTGGGGAAAACAATGTAGCCCATTAATGAAATGGCTCATTATGCTGTGCAGTAATGCTTTTATGAATAAATTACATAAGTAAATTCTGTTGATTAAACCTCAATCCTGCTAGTACACAGAATTTCCAACTGTATCTGTGTACCAGTGAGGGCTTAAAACTAGCATAATCCAGGCCTAAACAAAGCCATAGTGTAAACTACACCATATTTTCAGTGATAAATTTGATTTGCCTTTTAGTAAAAGCATTGGGAGATACTAACTGAAAGAGAATGATTTGTCAGGAATTTAAAAATCACACTCATGCTTGAGTACAAAAGAGAATCTCTAAAAATGTTGACCTCTCTGGTATTTACAATGTGTGCAGCTGGTAACACATGCTGATGCAGATGTTGGTAGCATTTCCATTATAATAGCCTATTTTTAAGGAGTTGCACAGTAACTTTGAATTAAATTAAAACAAAATTACTTTTGTGCTTATGATTTGAATACCCTTTCATGGAGCTACTTTGTGCTCAACCTTCTTTTAGTCCAGGGATGACTGCCGGAAAAGCTTATCAATGTCACTTCCTATAGCACTCCAGAAGAAAGTCTTCAATTACCCAATTTCTTTGTTTTTGAACATTACCACCAAAGAACTTTAGGTTTTTTAAGTGACCTATGCCAGAAGTTCAGGCTAATGTGAATAGCCAGTGAGTCCTCCTTCCATCAATCTCCTAAAGTCGGAGAACAGGACAAGCTATTTATCACCATGGTATGTGGGTCCCTTTACAAGCTTAAACTGAGATGTTTGTCTCTTACTAAGATAATAAAAGGCTTCTGCTGTTTGATAAATGACTGTCTTTTGTCCCATGCAAAAGATGAACACACACAATGACCATCTAGGACAATTATATAGTGGCGTACTCTGCAGTTGAAGAGATTGTTGCAATTAGAATACAGCATAGAAAATGGGGTCAGTGGGCAGGAGAGGAAATGTAATTAGGGAAATATTTAGCAAAAGGAAGTAATCTATGGAGTGAAAGTTACTACATGCTTGATTTTTAAAGAACTATCTTTATAAAATATGCTAAAAAATCCTAACTGTAGTTTATTTTGAAACTTTATGCTGTATTTTGCAGTGCTTTTTAATTAATGTAAACTTGTTTCAGATGTCAGAGACAACTCCTTCAGTCGATCCCGGAGTTCCAGTGTAACTAGCATCGATAAGGAATCCCGAGAAGCAATTTCTGCTCTTCATTTCTGTGAGACTTTCACACGGAAAGCAGATACATCACCTTCTCCATGTTTATGGGTTGGGACTACTCTGGGTACAGTGCTAGTCATTGTACTGAACCTACCCCCAGGAGGAGAACAAAGACTAAGTCAGCCAGTAATTGTTTCTCCCAGTGGTATGTACAAGACAGGAGATTTGCTGCATAACGTGGCTGGTATTCTGCATTATTATTCTTGAGGGGTTTTTAATGTTTTTTTCTCAATTATGTAATAATTCCATAAATAATTATACAGTGCTCCCTGTTTAAGTCAGGACAGCGTAGTGTTTTGGTATTCTAGAAAGTTGCTATGTCACTCGTGTGTTAGAGATAACTGATTTGGAAAATTGCTAATCAGGTTAAGTCTGAACTGCAAATTTACAATCTGGTATAGGAATATCTGGTCAATGGGGACTACTGTTTGTGTAGCAAGAATGACATTTGAGTAGCTCTACTGCAACACACACAGTGTTAACAGTATAACTAGAGGGAGACAGCAAGAGAAGAATATTGTTAGATGCCACAATCTTTTTATTCACCTTGGTCTCAATGAAGTTCATATTAGATTTTCCCACTACAAAAAAGAATAAAAGTTGTTTGACTATAATGATTGAACCAGCTGGTACTATGTCCTAAGGACAACATTCTTCTCTCAGACCCATATGGCAGATTTCAGCTTTCCCCCTATGCTATCTCTGCTTTTCCTCAATGCATAGAAACTATCATGACCTGCTCTTTCCTGGTCACACACCTTGTTCAACACCAGTGTCTTCGGGTCACTAGTTCAGCCCTTTTGCCTGTCTCAGCGTCCTTTCAGAACACTTGCCTGTGAATATCTGGCCTGGCTGCTTTTCTTTCCTCTATTTCAAGGGCCCTCTAGATCTCTTCAGAAAAATCCTGATTGATTATGTCTTCGATTTACAGGTTGGAAAAACCAAAACTTTTATTTAATCTGAGTAAATATAACATAACAATAGCTTTCAGTAACTATTATACTACTAGGAAGGAAGATGCAAGAGAGCCTGCTCGATTATACCTAAACATGTCTAATTCAAAGAAGAAAACACAGGTGGACACTTCTGACAGTTAATAGTATTCATCATAGATGGTATTAAACACAGTACAATTTATTGATGCTATGTTTTGGAAAGCATAAATGCCTATGAGGAAAAGTGAAAGCTGTATATTTTTAACATCTAAGTTTAAACCACATGGGTTCCAGCTTGGTCCGCCTTTAAAAGCCTCAGCTGTTTCTTTGCACTTTCTTGTCAGTCTCTCTGATTCAGGAAAACATCCCTGTTTAGGAAGGTCGATGTGCTTAATTTCAAGTATATGCTTAATTTCCATTGTAGTCAATGGGACATATACACACACTTAAACTTAAGTTCATGCTCAAATGCTTTCCTGAATAGGGATGGTCTTAAGCAAAAGTTTAAATTTTTTTTTAATTAGATTGGCCAAAATGTTAGTTAATTTGAGTTTTACTGCAGAAGAGACCAGGCAAATCTGAAAGTTCTGTTTGGAAGGATGCCTTTTATGTTTGCCAGTTTTTTTAAAGACTATTATTATGTAGTTTGGAAGACAAGTCAGGAAAATTATTTTAGATATCATGTCAAATTCTATATCCTAGGAACCATTTTGAGGCTAAAAGGGGCAATCCTGAGAATGGCTTTTCTGGACACTACGGGATCTTTAGTTCCACCAGCACGTGAGCCGTGGAGAGAACACAATGTTTCTGAAGACAAAGATGAAAAGGATAAATCGAAAAAACGGCGGCCTGTCTCAGTGTCCCCTTCCTCTTCTTCTCAGGAAATCAGTGAAAACCAATATGCAGTGATATGTTCTGAAAAGCAAGCAAAAGTTATCTCACTGCCATCACAGAACTGTATTCATAAACAAAACATAACAGAGACTTCTTTTGTTCTTCGTGGAGATATAGTGGCATTAAGTAATAGTAGCTGCCTTGCATGTTTCTGTGCCAATGGACATATTATGACTTTTAGGTAAGATCTATTTAATCATGATTTAAACATTAAAACGAGATAAATTATAGTTCCCTGCCACTTCCTATCCTGTCCCCCAATGCATCCTGTTTCCTCAATCCAGAGAAAAAACAAAAAATATATATTCAATGATGATGATAAACCTGTAGGAATAGTAACATCTTGGGGGTGGAGGAAATTTGGCGACTGGATAATATTGAACTTGAAATTTATTCCTATACGAATTAGGTTCAAGCTATAGTTTAGATGAATTTCTAACAAATAACATAGGCTAAACTCCTCTAAAGTATAATATAAAATTGTGGTGTTTAAGTTTTCACATATGAAATCCATAGTTTACTTTACTGATTTCATGATTTGTTACAAAACTTGTGTTACATATTGAAAGCCAAAACCTGCTCTTCCTTATCCCTATCCCTTGTTTTGGTTTATTTTACATTTCCTTTTTCCCCTCAGTTTGTTCACTTATGTATTGACTGATTTTTTTTTTTTTTTTTGCTTTAATATTCTCAGGAATTACTTTCTTCCCAACAGTGCTTGCAGAAACATGCACTATTTGTCTAAAATATTGCACAGAAAGAAAAAAAAAATGCCCAAAGAACATTATTAAGGTTGCAAAGTCAAGCACTCAAGTTAGGAAATGCCAGAATTAAGGCTGCTGTTGTTGCTTTAATTTAGTCCCTTGTGTATGTATGCATTATGATGCAGTCTTTAATCACATCTTTGATGACATTACTTATCTCAGCATGTTTGTGCACACGCGGCAAGTAACTCCCAATCCCTTCCTTTTTTTCCTCAAGGACTCCCAGTCCCAGTTCTCATACCCCAAGTCCAAGTCTTCTTGCCTAGACAGCCCGAGTGTCTTATGAGAATCCCAACTCCCAATCACATTTTCCTTACTCCCACTATCCTACAGTTCTACCCTTCCCCTCCCCTAGGCTCCTTGTCTCAATCTACTGACCACATTTACCCTCACCTGGATCTGGCCCTTGCCCTCCTCAGCATTGAAATCAAGGAACTTCATCCACCTGTCTGGGCCCCGCAGGAGGAGCATTGAGCGCACAAGAGAGACAGGCTCCTGCTTTCAATTCTGGTGCCCTGACCCAGGGTACCACCCAGCCACCAGCAGCTCAAGATACAGTCGTGGGGAAAGTCCTGCTCAGTGCAGATAAAATCTTCATAGATCTTAGTGCAAAGGTCTAGCAAGTATCTGCTAAGCATGTCACACAAATTTTTAAAGGCTTATAAATTGGCTGATTTGGGGTAGATTTTTAATAATTATTAATAATGTTTATTACAGGAATGCGTAAAGGCCAACGAAGAGTGGGGCCCATTGTTCTAGACTAATGCTAGGCACTAGAGTGTCTCAAAGCGTACATCTACAGTGTAATTTTGATCTCGGCTAAAAAGACCCATGCTAGCTCCAATTAAGCTAGCATACTCAACTGAACAGTGCCTGCCCAGGCAACAGAACGGGGTAGTTGTCCTGAGCCCAGTCCCATCCAAGACCATACATAGGGACAGACTTAAGGCAGCTAGCCCATCCTGCTGCCTGTGCAGCCATGGCTACGTTACTGTTGTTAGCGCTTGCGCCATCAGAACTTGCATGGGCCTGACTACCCAAGCTGGAAATTACACATCCTACTCCAGTATAGACATACTCAGAGAGATGGCTGCCAGAATATTATAACATGGGAAAAGAATGTTTTCCTTAGCCTCATTCTCAGAAACTGTTGAACCATTTTGGCTGAACTAATAAAAAACCAAAACCACACGGCCTGAGGCAGATACTTGGTATAGAAAGTGTCAGCTAAAATGGTTAAAATTTGGCAAAGATCTAAGTCAGTGGTTCTCAGCCAAGAGTATGTGTATCCCTGGGTGTAGGCAGTGGTCTTCCGGGAGTATTCAATTAATCTAGATCAGTGTTTCTCAACCTGCGGGTCACAGCACGGGTTCAGAGGGATCACAAGTGCAGGACCAGCCTTAGGGGGTGGCAAGTATGACAAGTGCCTGGGGCCCCACACCACAGAGGGCCTCGCAAAGTTAAGTTGCATGCTTCAGCCTCACCACCTGGCGCTCGGGCTTTAGACAAGGCTCACAAAAACCAGCTCAAGTATGGCATTGAAATGTAAGCACAATATTTATATTCCAATGAATTTATTTTAAAAAGTGCTGTGACACTTTTTTGTATTTTTATGTCTGATTTTGTAAGCAAGTAGTTTTTAAGTGAGGTGAAACTTGGGGTCTGCAAGACCAATCAGACTCCTGAAAGGGGTACAGTAGCCTGGAAAAGTTAAGAACCACTGATACATGCAACTGAAAATAGGGTCTTATAATGGGAAGCGTCAGGCAACCAGCCCTGCCTATAATTATAACATACAGCCAAACAGTTCTCATAAGTCATTCTAGGACTCTATAGTGTGAGGCAGATATTTCTTCAAGGCCTTGTTTAAAATAAGATTAAGGTAGATCTACTCTGTCAAAAATCCTTAACTCCTAGCCTACAGAACCATAAGAACAACTTATCACTAGTCCTACATGCTTTCAAAACATCACTCAAGAGTGCTGGTCATTTTGGAAGAAGAGAATCACTAAGGAGAAAGAACGAGGAGTACTTGTGGCACCTTAGAGACTAACAAATGTATCTGAGCATAAACTTTCATGGGCTAAAACCCACTTCATCAGATGCATGCAGCGGAAAATACAGTAGGAAGATATACACAAACACATACAGAGAACATGAAAAAATGGGTGTTGCCATATGCACCATAATGAGAGTGATCAATTAAGGTGAGCTATTATCAGCAGGAGAAAAAAAAACCTTTTGTAGTGATAATCAGGATGGCCCATTTCCAACAGTTGACAAGAAGGTGAGAGTAACAGTGGGGCGGGGGGAATAATCATGGGGAAATAATGTTACTGTGTGCAGTGACCCATCCACTCCAAGTCTTATTCAAGCCTAATTTAATGGTGTCCAGTTTGCAAATTAATTCCAATTTAGCAGTCTCTCATTGGGAGTCTGTTTTTGAAGTTTTTTTTGTTGTAATATTGCGACTTTTAGGTCTGTAATCAAGTGACCAGGGAAGTCTCACCCATTTTTTCAGGGTGTGTGTGTGTGTGTGTGTGTGTGTGTGTGTGTATCTTCCTACTGTATTTTCCACTGCATGCATCTGATGAAGCGGACATTAGCCCACGAAAGCTTATGCTCAAATAAATTTGTTAGTCTCTAAGGTGCCACAAGTACTTCTCGTTCTTTTTGTTGATACAGACTAACACGGCTACCACTCTGAAACTAAGGAGAAGTTTATTCTGTTAATCTTATCATCCAGTCTTCTCCCAGTCACAAGATATAACCATTTCTAAATTAACAAATTCATCCAAAATGATGGATAATTAAGATGTCAAAGAAAGTGATCATAAATATGTCATTTAACTTGAAATATTTAAAACAGATGGAAAAAATTATCCTTCAAACTTGTGTGGAAACAAGATGTTTCAGATAGATACATAGATAGTAAATTATATAACATTACTGTATTTTAGGACATAATGAAAAGGACAAATTTTGTATTGATTCATATCATTTTATATAAATCTAGTATATAAAAGAGGGTTGTCAACCATCTGGCTTGGATCCAGCACACTTGATGTACTTGTGTCTCACTTGAAATGTGCAGATTGTGTTGAATCTAAGGCAGGAGTGGCCAACCTGTGGCTCCGGAGCCACATGTGGCTCTTCAGAAGTTAATATGCGGCTCCTTGTATCGGCACCGACTCTGGGGCTGGAGCTACAGGTGCCAGCTTTCCAATGTGCTGGGGGGTGCTCACGGCTCAACCCCTGGCTAAGCCACAGGCCCTGCCCCCACTCCACCCCCCTCCCCTGAGCCTGCCATGCCCTTGCTCTTTACCCCCAGAGTCTCTTGCATGCCATGAAACAGCTGATTGGGAAGTGTGGGGATGGAGAGGGAGGCGCTGATCAGTGAGGCTGCCAGTGTGTGGGAAGTGCTGGGAGCTGGGTGGGCGGGAGGGGGGAGCTGATGGGGACTGCTGACGTATTACTGTGGCTCTTTGACAATGTACATTGGTAAATTCTTGCTCCTGGTCAGGCTCAGGTTGGCCACCCCTGATCTAAGCCTTCATTTAAGAAGTGTGTAGTTCAAAGTTGCAAGGAAGTTGTTCAAAATAGTAAATGATGCAGTGTTATCTCACTCAGTGTGCAGACAGCCTAAAAATATGGCTCTGTGATGTATGAACTTCCCTACTCCTGCTAACTCTGAAGCCTAATTATGGCACTTAAATGTCTGCATAATTGCTGTATTTCATTGCTAATCATTTTAGGAGATGTAAAGGGAAAGCAAGCCCAGAGGTAGTGGGAATTATGAGTTGTTACTGGGAGGATATACAGAGGGAAGAACTGAGGACATAAGGAAAACGGGGATGATGGAGACAAACAGTGATAGGAGGATGGAAAAGGAAGAGGGAAAAAAGGGCAGAAATAGGGATGGTCCTAAAGGTGAGCATATTTGTCCACTAAGTGACACTGAACATGACATTAAAGTTTTCAACAAATAATAAATAGCTTCAGTTATGACATCTTGACCATATTCTACCCTCCTTCTTTGTGCAAACCCCACACTGACATCAGAGGTAAATATTCCTAAACTGGTAGCCTGGCCCATGGAAGACACTAAAATTTTATAGTTGAATGAAGTTCACCTCATATAAAATATACAGTCCAATTACATATGGCTTGGCTATGTACGTTGGTAAAAATCTAGTATAGTTTTACGGCTTCCATTAATTGGCAGCACAGTTCTGTTTGTTTGGCATACTACAACGTTCTTTTCTTAATATTACTAATCTCACAACTTGAAAATCCTGAGGGGGGAATTATGATTTGATGATCATAATGATATAAAAATTAAATGTTAGCAGCCCCTTGTTTTCCTTACTCCCCCCCTCTTGTTTTACATTTTGCAGTTTATTTTGCAGTTGCTCTTTTTAGAAAAGTATATTTGTAAGTTTTCAGGCATTTCATACTTAGTTTAATCATGTCTGAACTTGAAAGTCCTAGAAAATAGTTTAGAATTTTATGGGAAATTTGCCCTTAAAAATAGCCTTCTAGGCTACTGTGGGCTACGCTTAGTGTTTCTTATTGAACAAGTCCATATATATTTCACACCTCTCCATTCCCAGTGCTAGAGAATGAGAGCACGTCCTCATTATTGAGAACTGGCATCAAGAAATAGATCAAGACTTCCGCTCACAGCTGAGTTTAAAATCTGCATTGATTCTTTTTTTGTGGGGTGTTGATAACAACCATAGTGCCTACGATATTTATCATTTCCCCTTATGGAATGGAGTATGCCTTCAGTCCACTCCATCATCAACCTGTGATAACAGTTGATTCACCAGTAAATTTACAGATCCAGTACTTAGCGTATTCTCCATTCCTGGTCTTTCAAGAGATACTGGAATATAGGCATACCTTGTGCAATCTGAAGTCTTCAGCCCTGAGTTGAAAGGAAAGTGACAGAATTTCCTTTATCTTTTGAGGACAACCTGTTGTTTGTTTAACGTGGACATTGTACTCAGTACTGTAAACTTACTTTAAATTGTCATGTGGTCCCTGTCCCAAACAGCTTAAATCCTAATTAAACATAGACAATAGTCAGACTATATGTAGCACACATTTTTAAATGAAACCATTCTACAGTGGGTTATCATACAAAGACCTCATGGAAAATGCATACTTGACGGAGTGCAGGGAAGTCTTTTGAACAAGAGGATGGAGTTTCAAAAGTAGGGAATAGCATGAAAGAAGGTCCAAAAATGAGAGCAAAGATTAAACATGGAGAGCTAAGAATATAAAGAGGAGGGAACTTGTGTAGATGTAAGCAAGGACAGATTTGTGCCAAGATTTTGAGATGAGAAAATCTGAATTTGTGAAAGGCAAGAGTAAGCCAATGAAGGGAATTCCACTGTCTACTGCACTCTCCTTTTTACAAATGGATCAAGTTTTTAGGTATTTTTCTGGTTATCTATGGCATTAGCTGCATCATTCTCCTTCATTCTGGAAAAGTATTTCTCAAATAGGCAAACGTTTTTTTTTTAAAAGTGGCTTCTCATCAGTAAAGCAGTTCAAGACTCTCTTCCAAAGCGTCAATGTCTTGTTTTTTTATTTTTTTGTAAAGCCTGACTAAAATGTCAGGCATTATCAGGTATCAAAATAGAGTTGAGCTTTTTGTAAATTATTCTTCTTGACCTACTGGTATCAGTCACTGCCAGTGAGAGGTCCAGAAATTTACACACCTTCCATCCTACTTCTCTAGACAAGCTGTTTAGGAGTTTAGATAAACAGGGTAGAAAGAGGTTACGCACAAATAGCTCTTTTAATGAGGATGGCAAACCACCAAGTTCTGATAGCTTAGAGACCATCTGTTGTGAAGCAGGGTTTTCCGAGATCTGCTTAAAATTATTCTGTAGTTAGATTCACAGTTTTTAATTGTTCTTGGTTCAGGTTGTTTTCCACACAACTGTACAAGTATAAATATGTGGAGACTAAATCATGAGAACTACATTGTGCAGGGAGTTTAGCAAACTCTGTAGCATGTCAGTCATTTTCTCTCTACTCCTGCTGAGACTTGAATTACTGATTTCACTGCAGACCACATTTCTGTGTCTCAGTTTTGGGAATCCAATTCTATTTCTCAATATTGACCTGCACAGTACTACCACATCTGCTGCTGTTCTACCAATCTCAATTTTGACACACTTTGACAAAATTTGAAGAATGTGTCACTTTTCCCTCTCCATTTTACGCCCATCTTTCCTTCACCAATTCAAGGATTCACCTCTCAGCCACCAACTGTCCAGCCAGAATTTGGAGACACTCCTTTCCGAGTTAGTTAATACCATTCTAAACAGGTCACTGAGGAGGTTACAGGTACTCCCTCCACCCAGGGCTCAGTATGCTATCAATGCAGTGTCTGCAATGCTTGCTAATCTGCAGAGAATAAGCAAATGGGAGCAGAAACCAAATGTCCTACATGGTACTACAGAGCATAGGGCCAAAAAGTACTGTCTACGCTAGGAAAGTTCTGTAAAAAGGTTTCATTGTTACTAACACTGGTTCAACTCCACCAGTGTTATCAATGTTGGGAACCTCAGTGCAGCTGACCTGATGACTGCTGCTGACATTTTCATGTAGCTCTGCTCTAAATCTAACTAATTGACCCAATTTGGACTTCCTCTTTAAGCAAATCCCTTATTCAAACTAAACCTCTTTTTAAATTATGAGCATGAGACTCTTTAATATTTTAGATTGCTGACTTAAATGCAGTAGGTGAATTTTTAAATATCAAAGATCCAAGCAGTATGAGCTACTAGATGTATTGACAGAGAAAATTGTGGTTCTTCTGTACAGGATTTTTACTCCAGGATCTTAGCCCCTGAGCAAAAAAACAAGTGAGACTACCAAAGCTCTTAATGTTTTTTGGTTCCCGAAGACAGTGGCAGTAGATACCATCCTAAGCCCTGTCACTGGTCGTTGCACACACCAGTTTATCCACTGCTTTGGGATCTTAAATTTTGTTCATTCTTGACAACGATCAGCAAAGGAGCATCCCTTGGGTGCTGCAGTCTTCCAACCACCACTCCAACTCTTCCACTGTGCCTCATTTTAGTGGTATTGTCTCATTTCTCTTTGTTCCCTTTGCTTTCCAGGCATGTCCAATTTTTCATTGTTCAGTTAGTTTTTCTGAAGCTCTTTTCCCACTACAGGGCTGGGAAAACCACTAAGATGCTAGTTCCCAACTTCTTAAGAGCCAAAACTTTTGGTTCTGTGGTCCAACTTTTAATTTCAGTGTCGAGTGCTCTGGTCTTTTGACACCACTGACTTGGTGCTTTTGCTTGGTGTTTCAGTGCTCTTGCTCAGTTTTGCTTTGTAATTTCAACAATTATTGCTTTAGTGTCTTTTCCAAGGATTCTACTCCTATTCATTTCCATAGCTGTTTGTTCTTTCAGGGAGGAGTTTGTTTCTTAGGAAGGAAGGAAGGAAGGAAGGACACATCAGTTTCAAGGGATGATGCATCAGAAAGATGTCATTACTTCAGCAAATGTCCTGTATCCTTGGGAATTTTAATATGCTATGTAGGACTGTTCTGCATCTTCAGTTGTCACCATATGCACTCACTGTTATGGGGAACACCTCAAATTGCTCATTGAGGTACCTCATCTGGCACAAGGCCAATCAGAGTGCTTTGAAAGAAAAATCTTCAAAGTATAAACCTGAGTCAGTTTTGATTGGTAATCATGGAAATGAAAACTCAGTGTTGGCACTGCCCAAGAGAACCAATTTACCTGTAGGGTCAGTGGCCTAGCTTCACCACCAAAGTGTCCTGCATCTTCCTGAAAGCTGGACTCCATCATAGGTTGAATCCACTGGCATCTAGGTGTTGGCAATTGAAGTTAATGGTGATGACCTGAATTGATAACTGATCAAAGAAGTTTTAGATGGTCACCCAGGGAGCCTTCATTCTCTTTTAGAGGCAGAAGTCTGGCAATGTGCTCTTGACCTGTAGACACTTACATGCAGCTAGGAATACATGTCAGGAATTGAGCATCTCCAGTTCCTTTTATCTGATGAATGCTATCAGTTTTGTATTGTCTCTTTTGGGCTAGCATTGAAGCCACCTGGCTATACAAAATGCTCAGCAGTAATAGAAGTCTGTTTGCACAGGCTGACAGTGTATGTGTTTTCCTACTTGAACAATTGGCTGTTCAAAGGATCAGTCTCTTTCACCACAGATTATGAACTACCCAGTGTCCCAACTTGTCTCTAGCAATCAGTTGGAATATATCGGAATTCAGCCAGATATGGTTTAACTCTCAAAGCATTCTTAGCCCAGGGCAGGATCTGGGACTGCTGGTCTGGCGGAAAGGATATGCAAGAGCCAGCAAGTGTGATCTTGGATGATGCTACAAATGTTTGGCCTTGTGAGGCAGCTGCAGTGGACCTTGAAGCACGCAACACATGACCTTTCACATCCCATTAGTATGACACAGTATGATATTCCGGCCTCAGTGGCCTGGTAGCAGACCAGGCATAATCCTCTTTAGGGAATGGATTTCCAAATGCCACCTCTTCACACTGTAGTGCAGAAACTGCTTGAACAACCTTCTTCACCTGTCTGAGTCTAACCTAAAGTCTAGGTCCATCTAAATTCGTTGGGTAGCTGCTTTGACTTATCATGCATTGGTCAAAGATAGATCAGTGCTTCCACAGCCCCTCATCATCAGGTTCATGCAAGGGCTCAGGGCTTGACATATTTTAGTACCCTTTCCAATTAAAATGCCTCCTGTGTCATGAAACATTAATATTGTCCTGACAAATTATGATGTGCCTTTTAAAAGACTCAATGATTATTTTCCTTGTAGCAGAGACTTGAGCTTGCAGAGTGTCTGAACTTCAGATTCTAGTAACTAATGCTCCTAAACTAACCTTTACTAGGATAAGTTGGTGCTGCAGAGTAATCTTCAAAGTAGTGATGGAGCTCCACCTTACTGAGCTTATTGGCAGGACAACATTTTTCTCATATTCACATGCCCAGGCAAAGCCCTTCTCTAGGTCCATAATATTAAAAGTTCCTTCCATTCTAATGGAGCAGACGAAATACCTCACACGAAGTCCACCCAATATATTGCTTTGTTTGATATCCATCACTAAGATAGCTGTGATTGACCTAGCTTGAAGCTGGAAAAATGTGTTGGCTCAATCAACCTTCGAGCAACTTCCTCTCTGTCTTCAGTTATTTCTATTTCAGATACATGCAGGTCAGCCACTTCGTCCCTGCACCACATATTTACAAAGCAATGCTGCTTGAATTCAGCCCCTACGGAGGAATCCTGCTTTGGTCTCTCTCCCCTGCAGAACCTATTTCTGAAGCAGGGCAGCCGAAACTCTCCATCTCCTTGATATGTTTCTTAAGAGATGTCCCTTTAGTTGGCTATGCATTTGAAATTTTGTTTTCTACAGGCTATCAGGCTTGATATTTTGAAGAGATGCCTCATGTGAAGAAAAAATCTTCTTGTATATTTTGTTGCTATTACCCTTTTTCTTTGCTGCTTGTTTGTTTCATTTTTGCCTTTACATTTTTTAAATCTCCAGGAGTTAGAATCCTACACAGCTGGTATTTTTAGAGTAGGAGGAAACTACTTGGCATGTAATTCTTCAGTTCTGAAGATAACCTCTTGCATGACTTTTGCTCTCTCACCCAAGTTCCTAAGGGAACTTTAAGATGGTGGTCTGTCTTTGTTTGCATTGAGTAATTAATCTTTTCAGTCATTTTATTTATGATTAGCTAACTTATTTCAGGGGGTGGGAGTGTAGGAAAGCAATGCTTTCCAATAACATAAGAAGCTAACTGAAGAGTTCCAAGGATGATGTTTACAGCCCAGAGATTGTATGTCATCACCAGTACGGGGCATGGTTTATGGTCTAGCCCACTATTGCTGCCTTTGGAGAGTTCAGCCTAACTTGTTCTAGTGCGGCCAAGAAGTGAGAATCCTGCAAGGTTATATATTTAAAAAAAAAAAAAAAAAGTACAAGGTAGGTAAGCTTTGTTTCCTCTTAAAATGCAACCAAATTAGGGAAAAGGGGAGACTAGTTCACACCAAAATGGTAGAAATCTTTTTCTTCTTGAGTACTTTCCATGCCCATTTCCCTATGAATAGAATAGATGCTCTAAAAAAAAGTACACAATGAAATAAAGTATCTTCTAGTGAAACTCAGATCACTTCTGGAAGAGGTAATCTTGATTTTATAGTGTAGGTTTAAAAGTGTGTGTGTGTGTGTGTGTGTGTACTAATATGAAAGGGCAGTAAAATTTTGTGCTAGAAATTAATTGTTCAATCCTACTTTAAATTTTAGGCGATAGACTTTTCTACTACCGGGTGGGTTTTTAGGTCTAAAATCAAGGAGCTACCTCGTTCACTACATGTTGTTTGTTATCACTGAGGTTTCATGCCCCCACTGAATTATGCTTGCTTGAGACCAGTCTACTGCAGTACTGTTAGTAATGCGATTACAAAGGATAAGAGGAAGAAGAGTATACTATAGTTTGTAAATATAAGTTGAGAAACTGAACAATAAAAATAAAGGTAGTCTTCCTTAACTTAAATTATCTTTTAATTCTCTTCTCAAGTTTG
The DNA here is from genome assembly GCF_965140295.1 of Lepidochelys olivacea. NCBI lineage: Eukaryota > Metazoa > Chordata > Testudines > Cheloniidae > Lepidochelys > Lepidochelys olivacea. The sequence continues at coordinate 112,594,457 of NC_140413.1, forward strand.
CCAAGTTTAAGGCCATTGTTGGATGTATATTACCTGCCACTTACCAACATGCGGATAGCCAGAACATTCTGCTTCACCAACAATGGACAGGCGTTGTATCTTGTCTCACCTACAGAAATCCAGAGAATCACATACAGTCAAGAAACTTGTGAAAACCTTCAGGTAAAGATTAGAGTGTTAATACTGTTGTTTCTTCATAAGTAGGTATCCTCTACAGGTCCCAGATCTTAATTCTTGATAATCACATGGTAGATTAAAACCCCTGCTAAAGAAGCTATGGTGCACTGGAGGGCTTTACAGTATATATAACACATCATGATCTGTGGTGCTTCAGTTCCCTTTCTGCCAAATGGTGCTGAAACATCTCGTGTACATCTGTGGGGCAGTCTTTTCCTTTTTTTGGTCAGTCATGTTCCATGTTAAACTTCCTTGATAATTCTTGCAGTTAAGGACTTCAAAATTACTTCAGTCAAAATGGTAGTAATCAAAGATGCATGCTGCCAGAAGCAGAGAGCACATACTGAAGGCATTTTGATTGACGCATTTTGTTGCGGGAATTTCAGAGATGAAGCATGAGATTCTTATCTCTTTTTTGGCCCCATATGACAAATAAAAGGTCCAGAACAGCATAAAGGGACTCCACAAGTGCCAGTTACGGATGGGGAAGAATTCCCGCAATGTTAGAACTGTGGAGGATGCACGTGCAACAAGCAACATGTTGCAGGATTAGGGCATTATCCTTTTTTGGAAAATCTTCAACATCAGTGCATAGTTGGAAGCATGTAAGCATACAAGCCTGATTCTTAGTCCACTTAGTCATCTGTTCTGGCTTTATAACTCTCCTAAGAATAATTTAGATACAAATGGAACTGACCATTAAATACCAGGATGTGTTGCATACTGTGTACACTTCAGTGTGTGTGTGTATGTGTGTTGGCTGCCTTGAATATCATGTAAGCATCTTGGGTAAGATTTTCAAAAGCAGTCCGCATTGTCCTGACTTTGCTCCTATTGAACTTAGTGGAAGTTTCACTGCTAATTTCAATGGGAGAATAGTTAAGGAGCACCAAGTGTTCCTGAAAATTCCACCATTATGTCTGCTTCCCACAAAAGGGATGGGACCAAAGAGTGTGGATCTAGAGAGGACCCAGTATCTCAGAACTTCAATCAAAGGTAAGGGTGTTCTCATGTATCTTTATGCCATGAAGTGCAAATTTTAATATCACTGTAGAAACAGAAATTCTGGGATAGAAACAGGAATTCTATCCTCTGACAACCATCAGGAATTTGTGCACTGTACATCTTCTTATACTGTTACAGTTCATGAGAACTATTGCTCCCATACTGTTGGATTAGTTCTTTTCCATGCTAATGAGCCATCTGGGTGAAACAGAGAAACAAATGAAAAAAATGTCCCTGAAAGGATAACATTTTGCAGGAGTTTTCAAGTAACACAATAGGGGTGAAATCTTGGCCTTAGTGAAGTCATTAACTTCAGTGGGGCCAGGATTTCACCCTAGAATTCTAAAAAGTGAATCCATGAGTATCCAGTCGCTGTCCATCCTAATGTTATCTCATTTTAAAAATTCCAGAACTAAGACAGCTTTTCAGCCACAGCTATAAGTCAGAAGAAAAGGAGCTGAGTGTTTGTTTTAATTGGACCTGACTTACATGTTCTTGAATTTGTGTGTTTTGCATATTAGAAATCAGAAAAAAACATAAAGGCAGCTCGTTATATAATGAAGACATGGTGCCACAATGAAATATTAGATAGCCACAGACTTGTGTATCAGAAGCGATGGAAATGACTTGATGTCTTGAAATTAAGCAATATTTAAAAATTAGGCAGGATAACATGAACTACATATAAAGTATGGACATAAACTGGACATGCAGAAATGTGGTAAATGTAGTTTCAGCAGGAAAAGAGTTAGGGTTGCCCAATTTTTAGTTGAGGGAAGACATTGCTATTCTTAAATATTTATTTTCAAGTACTCTTGTATTACAAGCTCAAACTATTCAATAGCAGATGACTTTGAAGAGTTTCCTGATCTGTTCTTGACTTCTATTCAGGCATATTGCCAAACATAGAAGATACAATTCTTCTGAATATCTGCTGCAAAGTTCTCTCCTAGTGTGAATACGTTGCATTATGAAATTGCAAACCCTGAAGGTAGATGGTTAAAGTGAAAATGGACTACAGTAGTCTTATGTTTTTATAAGAGTCTTTAAAAACGAAATATGTTGTTTCTTGCAATAATTTTTTTTTTCGTTACAAAGGAAATGTTGGGTGAGCTCTTCACTCCAGTAGAAACACCAGAAGCCCCAAACAGGGGCTTCTTTAAAGGCCTGTTTGGAGGTGGTGCACAGTCACTCGACAGAGAAGAACTCTGTAAGTTCATTTCTTTTATTCTGAAAAGTATTTCCACATGAGGAAAGTGGTGAACCATGCAGAATGTATTTAAATATTCTGTACAATTGTTCATTAAAAGAAGATTAATGTTTTAAAGAGAAGCACTCAGAAATCGGGAAATAAGATTTCCTCTGCAAACATAACTCGCATATTTATATGCAATATAATGAAATCCTTAAGTACGAGATCACATATTATTTTCCAGTGAATCTTCTGCCTCATTTATGCAGGGGTTGGATGGTGCAATAAGTACAACAGCTGATACATAATTATATTAATCATCACCATTCATATGTGGCCTCATACCTGATTCACTGAGCACCATCCACCCATTGTACTGATTACTCAAATATGGAAGGGAAGTGGTAAATAATGAAGCACACAGGCCAGTAATACAGAAAGATCTGGAGCACATTTTAATATGGCTAAATATAAAGTTATAAATCTAAAAACAAAGAATGTAGACCATACTTACAAAACAGGTAAGTTTATCCTGGGAAGCAGTGACTCTGGGGGGCAGGGAAAAACCACCACCACCTAAAACAACCACATTTCTGCATGAAACCTAAAAGTTTGACAAAATTATAGAAGTATCTTCAAATGTCTTCAGAATGGTAGTTTTTAACTATAGGCCTCACTACAGGTTCCAGTTGTAATGTAAACGAAACAATTAATTGATGCCATTCTTTTTTTAAGCAGTCAGTAATATAATTCTATATTGTTAAATGGAATGAGAACCATTCTGTATGGAAATATAAAATCTGATCAGAAAATCTCAAGATATTGCAACAACCCTTTCAACCAGAAATGTGCATATTCTGATCGCAGTAAGAATAAATTGAAATGGAAATTTAAAAAAATAATGCTCCAGAAATTACGAGTAATTTTTTTTTATATCTTTTATTTTGATATTATTTTGTTTTCTTAAGCTAAGACTTAAACAGATTATTATAAAAAATTTTTTTTTCTCTGATGAAATGACCTGACACACACAAAATAATCAATATGATTTTTAATCAGGTCTGCCATTAGGTATTTGGTGTCCTAAGTGAAAAAATAATTTGGCCCTCCTTTGACTAATGGAAAAAAGTACTAATTTTACAGTAGCATATGATGTGAGGGTAATAATATTATTTAAACAGTAGTATTTGTTTTTTGTTTTAGTCAAACAGAATGCTTAAATGGATGATAATTTTGAGTTAAATTCCTAATTTTTTCTGCTTTGAAGTTGGAGTTAAACAGTGTCTAATGTTACCACTAATCAGTTTATAGGAAGCCTTATTTTTCTGTTTTGGGTATCTTGTTCCTTGAATATATGTAGTTGGAGAATCAGCATCTGGAAAGGCATCAAGAAGTCTTGCTCAGCATATCCCAGGGCCTGGTGGTATTGAAGGTGTTAAAGGATCAGCATCTGGAGTAATTGGTGAACTGGCACGAGCCAGGATTGCACTAGACGAAAGAGGGCAGAAACTAGGAGAATTGGACGAAAGAACAGCTGCTATGCTAAGTAGTGCTGATTCTTTCTCTAAACATGCTCATGAGGTGAGTCCTTTTAGTGCATCAACATGGTGCTATATCAGAGTTGTATGAGATGTGCAATTAACTTTATATTCACTGAAAAAGAGAAAAGATCTGCAAGAAATAGGAATCAATATGATTAATACTTAACACTTCCTTTGTCTCCCTATGGAGCATCACATTTTCCCCTAATGGTTAAGCTGACAATGTCTGCCATTAAAGTAACCAGCCTCACCATATAAGAATTTTTTACAGAGCTGGACTGTGCCTATCTGGCATGTGTCATGGTGGATACTGCAGGTTAGTTTCCATTGTTAAAGGAATTCATGTCATGGAGTTGGGTATCTTTACTCTATTTTATTTACATTATGTACATGTTCTATTTACACTATGCACACGAGCCCTGAGGAACTTAAATGCAGATAGACCAACCGTATTGTTTCTACAAACAATTGCAGAAATCCCAGTTTGATCATTCAGAGCAGCCACCAGGAACAGAGACCCTCATTGCAGGCCCTCCAGATCTCTTCCTGTCCTGCTACCTGCCACTGAACTTTCACCCTCACAATCAGGAGCCAGAAAGGCAGCAGCAGATTCACGCTTAGCAGATTTGTGATGGAATCTGCTGATATTACTGTTGAAGAAATTCATCACAATGTGAAAAACTTTGTGAGATAATGAAAAATAAAGAACTGATTGTCTTTTATGTGATTGTATCTCTGCATGTCTATGGCACTGTATGGAAATGTTAATTGTATTTATATCTTTACCTTTTCATTTATTTTTAGATGATGATGAAGTACAAAGATAAGAAGTGGTACCAGTTCTGACAACCTACATCCAAATAGATCAATTTAACTTTATCTTGAGAAGGGAAAAATGTCCTTTTTTTCTTTTAATTAATTTCTGCAGGACCATTGGAGTTGGAGGAGTATTCACTGTCTGTTGGATAGTGTTGTTTCCTAGCACAAATCATACACAGTTTTACCTCAGTCATATGGCTTTAACTGAGGAGCATTATATTTAAAACAGACGCACACAAAAACTTGAGTGTTTGTCATAGCTGTGGGTTTACTCAGCACTTGGGAACAGAGGTGACACAGGACACTTGGAGAAGAGAGGCAAAGGGGAAAAGATGCAAGATGGGCAGTGGCAATGCAGGATCAATCCTGTGTTAATATGTCATATGCGAAAAGTTTCTGTGTTGTTGTAACTGATGCCAGTGTTTCACCCTCCTGTGAGGAGAGGCAATAAATCAGGGGTCCGAGAGCTGGAATAAAGTTGTTTGTCTTATTGAAGTATAAATAGCTGACTTTCACCTACCCTCCCTTCCATTACTACTGAAGAAGAGTTATACTCTGTTTGCTACCATCTCTTTGATCAGACAAGCTGGAAGTCTGAAAGTTCCATATTGAAAATGTATATAAAGTTGACCTGTTCATAGTCTCTTCTTGGACCCCTGATGTAGTATTCTTGTATTCATGTCATACTTTGTCAAGTGCAAAACAAAAGGATAAAACATTTTTGCATTAAAAAAAACTCAAGTGAATAATATGAATGAATTACGTATCATGCTGAGAGTTTTCATTTGTGTTAAGGCTGTGCGAAGTGAAAAGTGAAAACATCTCCATTGTGGTGAGAAGAATATTTCAGTGTCTTTTATGTATCTTCTTTCATTCAGCTAAATCTTTCCCGCTCCCCTCCTCCCCCACACAAAAAAACCAACCAACCAATTATTGGTTCAGTTTGTAAAATTTTGGTGTTGGCTATCAGTTTCATTCATCCTGTGAATTTTTATAAATGTTTAACAGAATATCTTTTTACAGCTATTTAATTAAAATTGTTGAGATGGTTCTAAGCAAAAACTGTAGCTAACTTATCCCCCTTTTGTTCTTTATTACCAAATCAAATAACTTTGGACTCAGGTTTGAAACAGTTTTAAACTCAGTGAAGATGCTGTTTCAAGGATAAGGGCAAGCATCTAATGTTAAGTAGCTATAAGTCTTTTAGTTTATTTCTTAAATCCTGTTTGTAGAGCTACTGTACAAGTCTGTATCTTAGTAGCTTCAAACATTCAAGACCTACTTAAAGATTGGAGTTAGTCTGCAAAACTATGTTTTCAGTAAATGGAAATGATACTGAAAATGAACAATAAAGAGGTTCTCAGTATTTCACAAAATGGAGGACCACACTTTTTAAATTTGGGCAGGAAAAAAAGTAAGCATTGTGCTAAATCAAAGCAGCATATTGGGTTAGTGTATGACTGCTGCACCAAAGCCATAACTGTAGGGATGAACAGTTAGAAAGAAAGAAAGACAAATCCCTGAGAAGAAAATGTTTGCATTGTAAAAACTGCATGATTTCATTATTTTAATCTCAAATTGGAAATAGTGACTAATTGCGTTTTGCAAGGGGGAATAGTTAGAGAATAACAGTGGAGAAGTTTTCTGAAAAGTTTCCCATATTGAATCATTAAGATAAACTCCTTCTAGCACCGTAGCTCTACACGTTTGTCATGCACTCCTCTTCAGGAATTCCCAGGGCAAAATTTGTTATGCTTACATCTAATTGAAAAATGCTGTTATGGGTATATAAGCTTACTGTAAACTTGACTTATTATTTGAGAGATGCAAGATATGAAGTGTTAATGATTCTTAATACAGTTCAAAAAATTATAAGTTTTGTCTGAGAAAATGTGTTCAGAATTTTCTATACAAACTGGTGAAATAACTTAATTTTATTTGGGGGTGAGGAAGTTGTTAATGGAATTCACTGACTGCCTTTTGGTTTATCAGTACTTGAGGGTGTACCACACATCCTGCCATTCTGTGCTATATCACACACAATAACAAGTCTGACTATATATTTAAATTTTTGTTAGGGAAAAAAAGTGATGCACAAAAGAAAGAAGTTACTGATATGGACATGAAAATGCTAACAAGAAGTTATAGATAAGGGTTATATTAGCTCCAGCTATTTTGACCACACGTTTGTTTCATCTCTTCTGTACGGTACCTATTTCAGTTTTGCAGTCAGTTTGCCTACTGTGTATTCAATATACATTAATCTTGTGTTTGCTTGCAATCCAGCAGCAGAAAACCAGATAAACTTACATGAGATCAATTTAAAAAGAAATTCTGAAGTGGTTGTTTAATTTTTCCCTCACCCTTAAATTCAAATTAGTTCTGTTACTTTCCCCAATGGAACTGCATTTCAGGGCAACAGGAATCTATTCAAGAAGCTACTCTGATCAGTCTTTGGGAGAGATATTCTTAGCAGTGCTTATCAACAAGTCATGATGTCATATCCATGGAAGCTCCCATCGGATTAAGAGGGAAGTCTTGCTTAGTCTTCCCAGAAAGAAGCATTGGACAGCCATCAGCAAGCAAAGCAAGATAGGAAGGAATAAGAGAGCATATATTGGAACAGGGAAGATGTCTGTTTCTTAGGCACTGAACAGTCTCATATTTTCCTTAGCATTGTTTCTGTTTCTCATGGGTCATAGTATATAACTTAGTTTCAAAAATTAGTGAAATGATCGTTGCTTACAAAATGAACACACAATGGCTCTTTAGTCAATTATAGGGACTACATAGCCAATTTTAATTGCTTTTCAATCTAAAATGTTGCCTGTCAGTGTTTTTCCTTGGAAGGAAGTTTGTTATGCGGAAGCTACGTGGCATTTTATTTCCTATTATTTGACAAATTTTATACAGTGAACCCACATTTCAAACGGAGAAGGGAAACATCACCTTTTATCCTGTTGATTAGCTTTTCAGTCCTTTGAAACTTTTTTTTTCTGTGTTTGGAAAAATATCAGAATACAACTGAACTATTACACTTCTCTCTCTCTCTTTTTTTCTTATGGAAGTGCAAGAAACTGCTGCTACTTGTGTTAAATGTTGTGTGTCACATTTAATTTAATTATCTTAAATTGAAGAAGCATTGCTTGAGTTTAGAAATCCTGTAAAATTGTAATTTGTTCTGAATGTTATTATGTATAAACATAAGCATATTCCAAATAAGTCTGAAACTGTTACACCACCCACATCTCAAGAGAGATTTGTTCTTTGGAAAATGATCAGTTAGAAAGTATTACACTAATTTACAACTCTATTCCTTGTCTGTTTTTATACTTATGTTTTGCTTGAGGTACTCCTTGCATGACAATTACATTAGAAAGCTATATCCAAAGGTGACTTTTTTTGGCAGTGAATTTTTTTCCCTGGCTTAATAAATAGCACTGATCTGACCTGAACTTTAAACTTGAAATTATTTCCTGCACTTTAAAAGCTTGGTATTTTATTCCTCAATTTTACTTTCCATATTTCTGTAGTTCTGATTCATTATTTGTATAAAAACACTCTCATACAAGACACAGTGCTTCGAACAGACTAGTCTTCACAGCTGATAATTACAGTTTAGAATATAGTTTAGAAAATGTGTGCTTTTTTTAATCAGCAAACATTGTGTATATAAATATATACAATATAGAGTCTAATAAAGGCACTTACCCTGTGTCAGCATCTGTGGTTTTTAAATAACTACAACACTTTCAGATTGGTTTCAAGATCATACAGTGGCAATCTGTTATATTTATACATACTGTTATAAAATGCTTTTAGTTTTAAAATTTTTTTTATATATGTACACTTTTACCTTTAATTTAAAAAAATGTGTTAAAATTTAAGTCAAAGTACTTAAAAAGTATGTATATTATCCATACAAAATTATGTTTTAAGCTTATAATAAGAAATGCATTCATATCTCATATAGAGATACAATTACTAAACAAAAAAAAGCCCATTTTTTTCTTCAGAAATATTCTGCAGAAATGAATCATCCTTACTATAACCTCCCTTTTGGAACATTCCAAAATAAAGGGAAGGGAAAGTAGTACTTTCAAAAAACAAAATCTAATTGTAAAACCCCTCTCAAGAGCTGCAGATTGCTGTTGGATGTTTACCATAATTTTTTTGTTTTAAGATAAACAAAATAAAATAAAAACTAGATTTTCAGGTATTTTTTTCAGCTTTTCTAATAAATTTCCAAATATAAGGGAGTTTTATGTATTTTTGTCAATTAAAGTTTTCCTTTTGTAGTTCACTAATTTTGGTTCTTCATCAGTTTTGTACCTGCTGATCAATATTATTTGTTTTCAGAATACGTTTTAAAAAGCATATTGTCTGTGTCTGAAGTCCCCTCATCATTCTATTCATGGTTTGATTTACCTGGGTGGAAATTGGATTGCAATTGCAGTGCTGTGTTGATGTATGTTGTTGGAATTGTGTGCAATGATTGCCTTCCTTTTCAGAGTAATTTCTCAATTGCACTTTTTCCTCATTCTAACCAGTTTCCTATATAGTCTTATGTGAATCTTTTCCTGTGGATTTTAATGACTTTGCTGTCACTGCAAAAATTTCAAATACTTTGTAGACAGAAATTAACTGTTGGGAGGGTGAGGGGGTGAAGTTAAAGTGAAAAATATATGTGGATCAGCTGAAGTAACTGATTTAACTATTTCCATTCTGACAGTTTAACTTACATTTAAAAGCAAAGCTGTTTAAATTATGCCCATTTCTAATCATCATGTGTCTTGTATAAATGTACTGTAAACTTTATATTTGGTTATAGTGTTTCAAGATAGCAGTGTATTTCTGGAATGTTTTACACTTCAGAAAAGACTGATGAATTCCAGGCCTAGAGATCCAGATAGCGTTAAAGGTAGAGATGTAATCAGAAAATAATCAAATACAAGATGTGACTAAGTCAGTATTACTTTTAATTTTTCAAGTTAAAACACATCAAAAACTATTTTAATTTTGTTATGCAACTGTAGTAATTTCTTTTGACAGTTGCATGCCTTTTATTAATACTTGTTATATATTACCAGTCAAGACTGATTCATAGACATTACATGTTTTAAACAAACTAAGTTTAAGGAGTCTTATATGAAGCACCAATAATATTCAGCAACAGGCAAGGCAAGAGGGGAGAACATATTTTAAGTATTCCCTTTTTAAAATGTAAATAAACAGTAGTACGTTACTGCAGACCTGAGCTCCATTATGGTTCAGTGGTTAGAACTAGAAGAAACATGCTACTGCTTCATTGTACCAGCACAATGGAAAAATGGAAAACATCAGTAAATTTTTCTAATATTGCCCACTTTTTGGGTACGCATGCTTGTGGTACAGTTCTTGCTTTATGTATATCTTTGTACATGTGTATGGTGGTTTTATTTTATTTTGGTTTGGTTTTTTGTTCATTGCAATTTATTTTTCAGTTAAGTCTTGCTGAGCCCCCCTAGGTCTTGAGGGTTATTACTGGGAAATGCATTTTAGATAGGGTTGCAAATCCATCTGTCTACAAATATAGTTTCATATGAACTGCAAATTCTACTGTTACAAACACAAATGTTAGATTGTGTAGAGTTATTTTACTCATACTTGAATTAAACTGTCATCATAACAGAACAGTTAAAATTAAGTATGGAATATTTTTGTAAATAAAAAATACCTGTGCAGCTGGTATTTTAAATGGAAAATGTATTATACATTAATGTTTCAGAAAAATGTTCATATGTGTATATGAATGTCTCATTATGCTGAAGGGCTCTGATTGGGCAAAATAAACTACTCAAATTTCTCCTGAAAGATCTCAAACTGACTTTTTTTTTAATTAGTGGTTACTTGTTTTCCACTGAATGTCTTGTTTTGTTGTATTGTATAGTGCCCAGTTACTCTATTCAGAAAGGATGTTTCCCATCTGACAAACATATTCTGAGCATAGTACTGTTAAACATTTTAGTTTCTGTACATTGTGCATTTGACAGCAATTTGGGTATATTAGTTTCATTTTTTGTCTGATGCATGCCCTCCGATAAGCTCCAGAGATGGTGTGTACCACTAACAGCAGAAGCCAGAGCAGAACTGAAAGTGAAAATGAACAGCAAGGAGCAGGCAAATGTGCACACAAATATGGAAGGGTTTGGGCGATTAGATAGTTTGCAACCCTAACACCCTTGCCCTGTCCCTTCTCCGAGGCCCCGCCTCCACTCACTGCATCCCCCCTGCCTCTATTGCTTGCTGTCCCCCACTTTCACTGGGCTGAGGCAGGGGGTTGGAGTGCAGGAGGGGGTTTGGGCTCTGGGAGGGAATTTGGGTGCCGGAAGGGGGTTGGGATGCGAGAGTGGGCTTAGGCAGGGGTTTGGGGTGTGAAGAGTGTGGGCTCCAGCTGGGCGGTTCCCGGAAGCGACTGGCATGTTGGGCTCCTAGGCTCGGGGGCAGCCAGGCAGTTTTGTGCCTGCAAGCACCACCCCCATTGGCTATGGTTCCTGGACAATGGGAGCTGTGGAGTCGGCGTTTGAGGTGGGAACAATGTGCAGAGATCAGCTGCGAGCCAAAGGGATGTGCTGGCTGTTTCTGGGAGACATGCAGAGCCAGGGCAGGTAGGGAGTCTGCCTTAGCCCTGCTGCACCGCTGACCGGACTTTTAGTGGCCTATTAAAATCACCCCAATTGGTTTCAGTAGCCACCAGGAGATCGAGTCTGGGAGACTTTCAGCCAGTCTGGAACGGTTGGCATCACTAGGAAGGGTGGACCTGAGCATATTAGACAAGGGGGTCCTAAAACCTATCCAAAAGATGCTTTAAGTATAAATGGGATCAGAAAACTCATCAATGTATTTTTGTACAAGAAAGTCAGGAGGCTGCTTATCAGGAAGTTTCTGATCTGTAGTATTCCCCCAATGTTTTCTGGGTTTTGTCTCCTTTCTCTGGAGCATCAAACATGGCCACAGCTGGAGAGATGACAATAGATGCAGTGAGCTGGTCCTCAGCTACTTGGCAGGTGGGTCTTGCTTATAAATTCAGGGTCAGGAAAGAATTGGCAGTCACCTTGGATTTCCCCCACCCACCTTCCTTTGCAACATAGGGTACAGATCACTTCCTAGGATCATCTGGGTATATCTCATTTAATCATTTCCCTGACATTGCAGAGGACTCAGGCATTGGTGTACCTCACTCCCACCTATCCTCTCCCTGTGGCACATACTAATTAATTCTCCTCAGGTTTATAGTACATGGGCTTGATGTGGCAGTGGCTGGGTGGTGTTTAGTGGTCTGTGATATACAGGAAGTCAGATTAGATGATCTGGTTGTCTCTTCTGGCCTTAAACGCTATGACTCTAAGCTAGCCCTGGGACTACCAACAGACAGTTATGATCACCCATTTTGCAAAATAGACTTTATAAGGCAAATTTTTTCTCTACTGCCATTTTAAGATAGTTTAGTAAATCTCTAATAATTGAAAAAGAGACCACATTTTTTCTATTTTTTCCCCCCTTCACTATCCAGGAATAGAGACATTTGTGAACTTCCATTGATGAAATCAGTGCACTGTGTATGCTGTTATATGGTGCCTGTTGAATTTGCAGATGATCACCTCTAACTTTCAATTATAAAATTGCTTTTGGCCTTTACAGTTGTAATGAAAACCTTTCCAAATGTAGATCAAGTGTAAGACTTAATGCAATGATATTTTCCGAAGTCTGGAGGCAACCTGAAGTAATAGCTCTGAGATGTGTGAACTGCCCCATTCATCTGAGAGTGTCTATTTTGAAACCAAATAATGTCAACTTTAAAATAACCAGTAGTGCAATATTTAATGTTGATAGTAACATCCAACGGTGCAAGAATAAATTGCATTTTACATCTTCCGTAGGTGCTCAGTACCCAAAACCTCCAGCTTCTCTCTTGTAACTTCTATTATATTATGCATTTTAAATACTAAATTCTGCAGTACACTATGACTTTTAAAATAGTGACTAAAATTTAATTTACTATGAAATGAGGGGTATCCTATGTCCTATTCAATTCAGTAAAAAAACCAACCCAGGTTATTTGAAGCTATGGCAAAGCCTCCAGTCTTTTCAGATGGAATGATGCAGCATGAAGCCAGAAAATACTTAAGGGCAAGCTGCTGGCAACCCCTACATTTAGGGCTTGACTGGCCACAAGTTGTACCACCAATTAAAATCAGCTTTTGCTGGGAGAGAAATTAACCCCTCTCTCACTTGAATTTGTCAGGGAAGTTTTGGCACTGTGCCAAAATAACTAATCACAAACGTTCTAAAGCTGGGTTTATGTAGCTGGGCTGGACTCGGAGCTGCCAGAGTAGCTGTAGTGGGGAAGTGGAAAAAATGCAGGCTGTGTTTCCCTTGGACTTGGCACAGGGCCCCAGTATCCATGCCCGCTCTGGGAATCCTAACGGGGCAGGGACAATGATAAGCTCCCTCCACCAAACACCCCCTGATCCCAATCGTGCAGTCTTCTGACCCCATCCACCTCCCCCGTATATCTCATAGGTAGGGCCCTACCAAATTCATGGTCCATTTTGGTCAATTTCATGGTCATAGGATTTTAAAAATAATAAATTTCATGATTTCAGCTATTTAAATCTGAAATTTCATGGTATTGTAATTTGTAGGGGGGGGTTGCAAGATTATTGTAAGGGGAGTTGCAGTACTGCTATCCTTACTTCTGTGCTGCTGCGTGCCCCCTTCAGAGCTAGGTGTCAAACAACTGCCATTCTCCAACAACCCAGCTCTGAAGGGTGACAATACTGTGACTCCCCTACCCCTAAAATAACCTTGCTTTTGGGTCAGGATCCCCAATTTGAGAAACGCTGGTCTCCCCTGTGAAATCTGTATAGGGTAAAAACACACAAAAAAAGATTTCACAGGGGGAAACCAGCTTTCATAGTCCGTGATGTGTTTTTTCATGGCTGTGAATTTGGTAGGACCCTACACATAGGGCAGGCACATCTTTAACTTCAGGGGTAGGAGAGGAAGACAAACAAGCCAGGCTGGGCTCTCCTCCCCCATCCCCTTCAGCTGACCACACCTAGCATCCAATCCCTCTTTAGGATAACAGCTTCTGCAAGCTATTATTTTTTGTATTATAACATAGTTAGTTGCGAGTCTGCTGTGGTGTTGAAGGTGCAGAGTCCAGACCCTGCTGCTATCTGATGGGGGATTGCCACTTGCACATAAAAGAATAGTTAAGCTTTTTCTTTTAAAAAGATAACCACCCCTGAAAAAAACAAAAAAACCTTAACACTATTTGGGTTCCAAAGTCAAGCACTCAAATGTTAAGAAGTGTCAGATTTCCTGCTGCTCATGCAACCTGTGTGTACATTCTGATATCATCTTTAATTACATGATCACATTTACCACAGAACCCCTGCCTAATTCACTGTAGACGAGGCAGAATTAAGATTGCACAGAAAGCCATAAATCTGGCATTTCCAAATGTGTGTGCTTGACTTTGCAATCTTAAATAATGCTCTTAACATGGTGGATTACCTGGACTAAAAACTTCTTAATTTATAGGTCTCAAAACGCAATTGTAAATGGGGACTTGTCATTTGGGGGGGGGTGTCTAGTAGGGTCCCACAAGAATTGGTTCTTAGCCTTACACTGTCTAATATTTTTATCAACAACCTAGAAAAAACCAAAATCATCAGTGATAATGTGGAGATCATACTAAGCTTGGGGGAGTGTAAATAATGAAGAGGATGGGTCATTGATACTGAGCAATCTGGATTACATGATAAATTTGCTTGAGCAAACAATATGCATTTTAATAAAGCAAAATGTAAAGTTATACATGTAGAAACACAGACTATAAGTCATACTTACACGCTGGGGGGCTCTATCCTGGAAAGAAATGAGTGAAAATGCATTGGGTCAGATCTTCAGCTGAACTTGAGCTCCCAGTGCAACACTGCCGTCAAAAGGGCTCATGTGATCCTTAGATGTATAAACGGGATATTTTAAGAAGAAATAGGGAGACTAAATTATGTATACTTGGCTGCTACTGGAATGAGGTGTCCGCAATTGAAGAAACAAGTTGATAAATTGGAGGGGGTTCAGAAAAGAGTTCTGAGGATAATTAGAGAGAGATATTCCTTATAGTGAAACTCCAGGAGCTCAATGTATTTAGCTTAACAAAGAGAAAGTTAAGTGATCACTTGTTCACAATCTATAATACCTACATCGGGAACAGAAAATGTATAAAGGGTTCTTTAGTCTAGAAGACAAAGGTATTACAGGACATAACTACTGGAAGTTGAAGCTAGACCAATTCAGGCTGGAAATAAGGTGATGGTAATTAATGCTTGAAAAATGTTGTATTGGATTCTCCATCACTAGCAATTTTAAAATCAAGATTGGATGTTTTTTCTCGAAGACCTGTTCAGAAACAAATTAATTCAGGGGAATTACCTGTGTTATGCAGATCAGAACTGATAATCACATTGGCCCCCCAGCCTTATCTATTAATAGTTTTGTATACATACTAATCAGGCTAGTCAATTATTTTTGTCAAGGTCCAGACTCCAGAGAAAATAAGAAGTAAAACAATTTTGGGGTCCATTCAAAAGCATCTGGCGGTCCAGATGTGGCCTGTGGTTCACCTATTGACTACTCCTGTGCTTAGTCCTGTTCACTTGTCATAAGCAAATACGGTTGTGCATTCTATTGCCACAGGAGGGCAGTCCTACCTAGCATTTCTGCATTAGCCAATGGCAAAAATTACTGTACACCATCTCAAAGCAGTTGTTGTGTTCTTAATGGAAAAAACAAGTCTTCACCTTCTTTGTCAGACAGACAGATTTTTGGAACGTTCATTTAACCATAAACACTGCATAAATATTCTATGATTAAATAACTTTCCCCTTTACATTTCACCATGTATCTTGGTCATCGTTAAGATGTTAAGCTACAAAAGACAGCTAACAATTGGGTTATGCTGTGATTTGTATAATGACAACTCCAACTTTCTTAAACTCTTCATGAGAGCTGCAGGGCACTAAGGCAAGAAGGACAGCAGCAACAAGTACATAACTGCTGGTTGACTTAAAAACTGCTGTAATGGGCGTCATGAAGGATCGCTACTACAAATTCTCAGTCATGAGCATGTTAAGATTTACAGTCTCATTTATAGCAGTTGCCAGCCTCAAGTTCTGCATGTGACTTCACAGCATCCACAAGTGTTCTAAACACTTCCTAGAAAATACTAGTCTTGCTCTGAAGCGCCTGCATTCTAAGGCCTGATCCTGCCCATGCAGTGGTAAGTTTGCCAATTGCACGGCCTGCTTAGTAGCTTGTAAAAGGAATTTTCATTCAAATATGGTTTCTGCAGTGCAGGAGACTAACTGTAAAGAACAAGCTGAAACACTTTCATACAACATTGAATAAAAAACATTTGCAAATGTGAGAGAGAAGTAGTAAAATTTCCCCAAGCACACCCAAAAATTGAAAAGCAGCTCTGGAAGTATTTATTGGCATACCGTTGTTTACACGGCAGAACACTACCTAGTGAATGTTACTTATATGCCAAGGTTACACAAAATGCAATATACAGTCACTTATTCAGAAAGGGAACTGTCCACATTGTTTTTAGAAATATTTTCCCTTAAAAAAGGGGCAGACAAATTTAGCTAATAAAAAGCTCCCAACCCATCCTAGCAGGGGACAACGTATGTGGCAGAAATTGTTAGTTACATTCATCTCTCTCTATCAATATACCTACCAGAAAGACTTGTAGGGAACAACTTTATTTCACTGCTTTTTTCTTCATTTTAGGACATTTAAAAATCAATGTTAGAAGTGAACATAAAAGGCATTCTCATTCCTGGAATTCTCATTCCTTCGCTCTCTTTGTTAAGCCCTGAACCTTCATAGAATCATAGAATATCAGGGTTGAAAGGGATCTCAGGAGGTCATCTAGTCCAACCCCCTGCTCAAAGCAGGACCAATCCTCAATTAAATCATCCCAGCCAGGGTTTTGTCAAGTCTGACCTTAAAAACTTCTAAGGAAGGAGATTCCACCACCTCCCTAGGTAACGCATTTCTGTGTTTCACTACCCTCCTAGTGAAAAAGTTTTTCCTAATATCCAACCTAAATCTCCCCCACTGCAACTTGAGACCATTACTCCTTGTTCTGTCATCTGCTACCACTGAGAACAGTCTAGAGCCATCCTCTTTGGAACTCCCTTTCAGGTAGCTGAAAGCAGCTATCAAATCCCCCCTCATTCTTCTCTTCCGTAGACTAAACATTCCCAGTTCCCTCAGCCTCTCCTCATAAGTCATGTGTTCCAGTCCCCTAATCATTTTTGTTGCCCTCCGCTGGACTCTTTCCAATTTGTCCACATCCTTCCTGTAGTGTGGGGCCCAAAACTGGACACAGTACTACAGATGAGGCCTCACCAATGTCGAATAGAGGGGAACAATCACGTCCCTCGATCTGCTGGCAATGCCCCTACTTATACATCCCAAAATGCCATTGGCCTTCTTGGCAACAAGGGCACACTGTTGACTCATATCCAGCTTCTCATCCACTGTAACCCCTTGGTCCTTTTCTGCAGAACTGCTGCCGAGCCATTCGGTCCCTAGTCTGTAGCGGTGCATGGGATTCTTCAGTCCTAAGTGCAGGACTCTGCACTTGTCCTTGTTGAACTTCATCAGATTTCTTTTGGCCCAATCCTCTAATTTGTCTAGGGCCCTCTGTATCCTATCCCTACCCTCCAGGGTATCTACCTCTCCTCTCAGTTTGGTGTCATCTGCAAACTTGTTGAGGGTGCAATCCACACCATCCTCCAGATCATTTATGAAGATATTGAACAAAACCGGCCCCAGGACCAACCCTTGGGGCACTCCACTTGATTGGAGCCATTGATCACTACCCGTTGAGCCCGACAATCTAACCAACTTTCTATCCACCTTCTAGTCCATTCATCCAGCCCATACTTCTTTAACTTGCTGGCAAGAATACTGTGGGAGACCATGTCAAAAGCTTTACTAAAGTCAAGGAACAACACGTCCACTGCTTTCCCTTCATCCACAGAGCCAGTTATCTTGTCATAGAAGACAATTAGATTAGTCAGGCATGACTTGCCCTTGGTGAATCCATGCTGACTGTTCCTGATCACTTTCCTCTCCTCTAAGTGCTTCAGAATTGATTCCTTGAGGACCTGCTCCATGATTTTTCTGGGGACTGAGGTGAGGCTGACCGGCCTATAGTTCCCAGGATTCTCCTTCTTCCCTTTTTTAAAGATGGGCACTACATTAGCCGTTTTCCAGTCGTCCAGGACCTCCTCCCGATCGCCATGAGTTTTCAAAGATAATGGCCAGTGGCTCTGCAATCACATGTTTGCATGTTTGGTTTGGTTTGGTTTGGTTTCAGGCTGACTCTCTGCATCACCAGGGACAAAATTTTGATTGACGCCACTGATAAAGAAACCAAATTTTTCTCTTCCATTGTTCCACTATTCTGCTCAGAAAAGTCACCAGTTTCTCTCCTCGGAGCAGTTACAGTTTGACTCTAGAAACTTGAGACACAATAGAAGTGAATGCAGCTCAAACAGCTGTGGTTAATATGTCTGCTTTAGTTTGACTAAAAATCATTTATATAATTTAAAAGGAGCTTGTTTTTAAAGGACTAACTAGTTCCAGAAGAGTTCCCTGCTGATTGTCCAAACCCCCAATACCTGCATACGCTAATCCCAGAGACGAGAACAGATTATGGGCTGCTGCCTAGATCCCTCCTCCTCCTCCTGTGCATGTAAATAAACTGGAAAAGATGTGCAACAATGCCAAACAGTGCCACTGTTCCTCTTGTCAGTATCACAGATATGAGGACTTCAATAGCTCAGACATAGGTGAGAGGTTTTTCGCAGGAGTGGGTGGGTGAGATTCTGTGGCCTGTGTTGTGGAGGAGGTCGGACTAGATGATCATAATGGTCCCTTCTGACCTTAATATCTATGAATCTATGATAGAGATGCCTGATTCTGGTCTCAGTGAAACCCCTGGAAATCTGGAGTCGCACTAAAGACTTAACACTGGATTGCCAGAGACTAGTAACTGCCTGGAAGAGGCACGGGAGGTAAACAGAGCTGAATGTCCTGAGGATTAAGGGTCTTTTGACTCTGTTATGTGTACAGATGCTGCTCTTTTCTTGCTGATTTGATTTGAACCATTGTTGGCTGGTTCAAGGGGCCACCTGAATCAGCTGTGTGTATCACAGCTGCTAAGTGCTTAGTGCGATTTAGAAAAGTGCCACAGTGAGTTATGTGACTAATTCCTATAGAAAGTCACTGATTTTAATGGCAGTTAGGTGCTGAATCTGTTTAGGTGCTTTTGAAAATTTCATTAGGCACCTACCTGCATCATTAGGCACCTCCATGCCTTGGAAAATCTGCTTCAAAGTGGTGTTGGGCCATTTTCAAAAGTCAGAAGGGCCCAAGTTAATTTTGGAAAATGGCACTTAGGTTCCCAAATCACTTACCCACTCCTGACATTTTTACCCTGTATCTCATTTCAAGTGTATATTTCAGTACTGCCCAGAGGCCTCAGCCAGGTCCCACCCATTGTGTTAATCCTTGTGCAAATGGAAGAGGAGGTGCACTTTCTATGTAGCTGCCCCGTAACTTGCGCAGTCCGGACCTATGATATTCTCTGCTTGCTGTAGGGATTGTTAAGGGAATAACTGCTGAGAAATTCCCTGCTGCTAGCCTGAATCTAACAGACAATCACTGGAATTAGCGCAGGGAACAGTTTGTGGGCTGCTACCACTCATACTGTGCACATAGGTGAACTAGATGTTTGTTTTAACAGCTTGACTACCTGTCTCAGAGCATAGCAATACCTCCATTCTCAAAGGCCTCAGGGTAAGTTACTGACCATTTCAATCATCTGTAAAGTTGAAAAATCTGTCTTGAGAACAAACTTCTCATCCTTTATGATACTGCTCTGCTGCATAAACATGTCACTGGCAAAGGAATTATGGAGTGTTGCTCTCAGTTCCAGCTTGATGTTTACTACACAAAAAAATTCTGCCTTTTTGTGCGAGTTTAGAGAAGCATAAATATATGAACATTGATTGTCTGTCAGATTCACAACACAATCACAGAATAAACACCAGCTCAGCTGTTTGGTAGGCTTCACTACTCCATAGGCTATCTGCAGAATCAGAGGAAAGCCAAGGGAATCTTAAAACACACCCCTGACCAAATGCCAAATTCTCCTGTGTGGGCTTTTCCTCAGGAGTGGCAGCAAATTGAATATTGACTTGCAGAGTTTCCTGCTTATTATTCTGATGGGAGAAGAGGAGAGGACTTGGCACCCAAAACTAACTAGTGGGTCTTCCAAGATGCGCAGAGATCCTGCAGCCTCACTCCCTCTGTTCCTGAAGGGGGAACTGCCAGCGGTGCACAGTAGCAACTGCAGAAGCAATTCTATGAGTTTTAAAGGAGCTGAAACAGCATTAATGCCATCTGAGGTTTCTCACTGGACATCTCAGGGTGTACAGGGGAGCACTGGAGCCAGAACTACCAAAATAAAAATACTAGAAATACAAATCTGTAAGAATAGAGAGGTTGATGCTGCCTGAGGGATGGAAGCAGACTCTAGACTCTAAGGATAAAGGGGATCTCTCATATACAAACTTCCAACTACACATGTTTTTCTGAGAGGCTTTTCTTTGCAAAGAGGGGGAGGGCAGGGCTCACTTTACCCTTAGGTTTTATGGGTCTATGGATCTTCAGTGCTACTTCTTTGAAGTCCTTTAGACCAAATCATGTTTACCAGGTGCAGTCTTTCTTACTAAAACTATCAAACATTCTGTACAACACCTCAGTTGAAACCAAGCTTACATCCTTTTTTCAAAATGTAGTATAAGTGAAATTGACATAGAAAGTTAAAGCAAGGTAAGGTTTAGAATGCAGGTCTTCTGATTTTGTATAAAACTCCTAGGAGTAATAAACATGACTTTATGGCTAAGGAGGGGTTATCTTCCTGACAGCTGCTTGTCCCTAGGGTAACATAAAGCAGAAGCCTTCTGGAATTCTCTTGGTTAGCTTGAATATTTCATATAATTAAACAAAAATGTATGCATATGAGGTACTTTTCCGCGTATGTATGAAAGATGATAAATAGCTCTTAAGCTTCAGTAAAGGCATAGGAAGGTTTATCATGACCTGGCAAAAGAATAAGCTATAATAAGTTTATTAATATCATTTTTTCTATCACAAGGGCTTGGACGTCTCAACCACCTGACTCCAGGAGAGGGGTTCAGGGCTGTGGATCACAGGCAGAAATAAGCCCTGCCCCCTTCACAGAGTTTGGAGCAGAGGACACAGCCCTCTCCTTGGCATCGCCCAGTGGCTAGTTTAGGCAGCTCCCTACCCAGTGTGCTGGCTTTTGTGGGCCCCATTTTTGGGTACCTTTCTCTCCCCATGCATTGCATAGGGAGCCTAGGCATCTAACTCAAGGTTGGTGGATTCCAGTGATTTTTCAAGTCACCTAAAAGTTAGCTATTGAGTATTGCAATCCTTAAGTCCCTTTGTGGATCCAGGGCCCTGTCCCTAGACAGAATTGCCTACACAGATCCACAAAAACCAAAGGACAGATTTTTTTTTAAATGTCCTCTTTTGGCTCACAGCAATATGAAGAATTTTTTTGAGCTAAATGCATGGCTTTTTAGGAGGACTGATTTCAAAAGAAGTATTGAGAGAGAGAGATTAGCCATGAACTAGTGGATTTATATAGTACAGGGCTTTACTCCTGTGTACTTTTTCAATGTGATACTCAGTTTGGCAAGGGGTTAAAGGATATATGTGCTTAGAAGACAGAGAGACTGCAAATGTTTCCAAGCATACATAATACATTTTGTCGGGGGGCGGAGGGGTGGGGAGAAAAGGGGGAAGAAGTCAGCTTTCAACTTCAGGCTTGCTGGTTGAACCCAGATCACTCCCTAATGACCTGCAATTAAACAAGTGCAGGCTTGTAATGTCTTTCAATAATCTAAACACTGCAGAACAAAGAAATTTTTCTAATCCACAAAAAGGAATGGTAATGGTGAGAAAAACTACATGACCTATAATACGTATCGATTTGCCTTTTTTATGCCATGCTATTAATCTTGCCCTTGAATGGCCATCTAATGTCTAAGAGTTCATGGACTCAACTACAGGGCACCTCATCTGTGCCATCCACTAATAGAGAGATGGCAAAAGAATGTAAAATTCCCTTACTTCTAAAAGAATATCTTTAGCTTTAACTATCTCCAGCCAAAACTTAACTCTTCACAGCAAGCCCTTGGAGAAAAGCTGCCTCTGAGAGATGTGTCAAAGGGAATAATTTTCAGACTTAGAAACCCAAAGCAAAGCAGAAGAATTATGACTAAACAGCAATTGCAAAGCCAACAGCTATAAGCAGATGCATACTATATGAAACTGCTCCCTCACATGAAATAGAGGTTATAGTTGCAAAACCACATGGAGAGATGTGGACACATGCCAGCACACTGGGGAAAGATAAATATGTTCTGGACTAGATATACTAGGGGTTCACTGCAAGAGATGCTGTCAGGTCAAATTTGGCCCCCAATTAAGGTTTTATAATGAAGTTTTTACAAAGCCCAAAGCTCTTTCATCTTTACTATGCTTGCTCTGGAGAGCACAGAAAAGGGTGTTTCTTTTCAGTTTAAAGCATTCTGGAAAAATCAGGGAATCAGCTGTCACCAGCTACATGGTGACTGCGGCAAGAGTCCTTTTTCTCCCCATGTATAGCGCATACCGGCCGTCTGAGCTGGGGGGTGATTCCAGCTGGAGGAGACATACTCTCACTAGCTCGGACTGAACATACAGTGCAGCTTTAGCAGCGTGAGCAGTGAGAGGGATTAATAATCTCAGCTGAGGTGATAGGCATGGTGTCTCAGCAGTTAGCCCCTCCAGCTGCTATGCTGGAACAACTACACATTTTTACCATGCCCTTTCTGTTGGTGCTCAGGCGAGTCCGTCTCCTCCAGCTGGAATTACTCTCCCAGCTTGAAGTATAGACATACCCATGCTCCCTGCCATTGCACAATGAATTAACACTAGCTAAAGCCTATGGTCCTACACATAGCATCTCTAGGTATGGCGCTTCACCACTGTTTGATCAACATACATCATATGAAGTAAAGGCTTGCATTAGCTGTATTTTCTCAATGGAACCAAAATGTTAGTAACAGAAAATCTGCTGAGGCTACATGGAAACAGGGCAGTGGCTCATGCTCATCCTGTGACTCAATTGCCTAGTGGTCAGGGCACCCACCTGGAAGGTGGGAGAACTAGGGTCCAGTGCCCCTGCTCCAATGCTTCTTTAATAATTTCTCCACAGTGGAACACTTCAGCAGGAGAGATTGAGACCTACTGGATCTAGCCCCACAGGTGAGATAGTCAGGGAAATGTCTAGCTTCACCTGTACAGGGGCTTAGGCATGCAGACAGCTTTAGAGTGAGGCAGAAGTGCTCATGCCCAGTGGCAGAAATGTAGATGCCTTGGGGATTTTTACAGCAGAATATAGATGCCATGTGAGTTCTGATACCTACAATGGTAGATGGCAGTCAAACCAGGATTTTATAGTTTGCAATGGCGCCTAAATCTGGTGCTTACATCCACAACAGTCAAATTGTGTTGTGGATCCGGGGCAGGATTTCTAGTTCAACATTTCAACTAAATACAGCCAGAGGTTTACTTCATATATGAGCCCAAACCTAGATCTCTTCAAATTAATTTTAGAATCTGCTGTATTCTGCCTGTCACAATTGGCTTCTTTGTTAAGTCATTACTGGAAAAATGTACCATTCTGTAATAACTCTGATTAGAAGAATAACAATGTTTTCTAACTGATCAATAAACAAAAATCTACATTTATTTGGCAGGGGGCCCAAATTGCTACTTCTAAAGCATGAAGTATCAATCTGGTTAATAAGACTATTTTAGGATCACTCTTATTTCTGATTTAAAAACTACTCTGCTATACTCCCATTGACAGAATGTAATATAGGAATCACCCACATGAAGTGTGTCTCAGTCTTTTTCCTTGTGTTAAACTGTGGAATAGTCTGTCAAAGAAAGCAACAGCAGCCATCATCTGAGTCGTTTAAAACTTGACTGCAGCAAGCCCTAGGGAAAGCTGCACACTATAATCACAGAGTGGTGGAGGGAAGGGGCAGGGATGAGCTCTAAGTAGGTATTTTCCATGTCCAACTTGTGTTTCCTGAAGATGTAACTTTGGTGAAACCTCACTAGAGCTCTAACACAAGCCAAAATTGTGTGGCTAGTGCCTGACTGCAGTATCTTCTGAATTGAGAAACATGGAGAGAATGAATCATTTGCACAGTGACTCAGGTCCAGGCAGCAGCCAGTTCCTTTACCTCAATCTAATTTAGTGAATCCCAGATAATTTGGTAATAATAATAAATTAGCACTTATGTTAACTAATCCACACAACAGCCTTGTGAGGGATAGGTTTTACAGATGGGGACCCCGCCCAGGGAGAGGTTAAATGACTTGCCCAGAATACCATTCAAGTGAGTCACTGCCAGAACTGTGATTAGAATTTAGGACTTTAGTTTTTGTTCATACCACGAGATCATCTGTTTTCCCAAGAGTGTGTTTATCCCCCAAGAAAACCACCTTTTCTTACAGTAGGCTTCTATTATAAAATTCACAATGCATAAATTACAGGATCTTACTGGAGTTAAACAGTCAATCTTTTCCATATGAGTGCATAATTTTGGCTGGGAAAAGTATTATCTGAATATAATGATTTCCTTTCCAAGCCAAAACTAAGTAGGATAGCACATTCAACTGCTATGAGAAATGACACATATTTCAGTTTGAAAAGCTGCTCTTTCTGACAGTGGTTTTACTGAAGACAGTGGTTTTGCTGAAGAGTTGCAATCTTCTTAAATAGAGTATAAATAATAGCTAAAAACTGGATTGGAAGCAGAGTAAACAGATGATTAATTCAACAAAAAAGCTAATTTTCACACTGATTACCCACCCTTGCTCACAATCATCACTTAATTACATTAGGAGGCTGTTAGATAAGGAACAAATCAAATAATTCAATTGATAAACTAAGTGACAATACAAATTTAGCTCATTTCAATCCATATGTAATTATTCTAGCAAGGCGCTCTTAGCTCTGTTACACAAAAATATTCCTCTTCCAGTTTAAACACAGCTTCAAAAACCTGATTAAAAGACCTGTAAGTAAACAATGTGGGTGATATTTAAACCTCAATTCCTATGACTCATCAATTTCCAAATACCTATTTGGAAACTGTTCTAGGTTGACAAATATCCCATGGCTCTCTGCTACTCACCAAAATATTTCATTTCTATTCTCTCTCTCTCACTGCAGACAAATCCTCACTATTGCTCATCGTCACCTACATTCTCCTCATTCGCACTCCCCTCCAGGCACTTTCTGGAGCTCGTCAATACAAGTGAGTCCATAGTTAATTAATAGTTTTATTTTTCTTACTGTGTATTTCATACATTAATTCTCCTCAACGGGTAGTGATCAATGGCTCCATGTCTAGTTGGCAGCCAGTATCAAGTGGAGTGCCCCAAGGGTTGGTCCTGGGGCTGGTTTTGTTCAATATCTTCATAAATGATCTGGAGGATGGTGTGGATTGCACCCTCAGCAAGTTTGCAGATGACACTAAACTGGGAGGAGAGGTAGGTACGCTGGAGGGTAGGGATAGGATACAGAGGGCCCTAGACAAATTAGAGGATTGGGCCAAAAGAAATCTGATGAGGTTCAACAAGGACAAGTGCAGAGTCCTGCACTTAGGACGGAAGAATCCAATGCACCGCTACAGACTAGGGACCGAATGGCTCGGCAGCAGTTCTGCAGAAAAGGACCTAGGGGTTACAGTGGATGAGAAGCTGGATATGAGTCAACAGTGTGCCCTTGTTGCCAAGAAGGCCAATGGCATTTTGGGATGTATAAGTAGGGGTATTGCCAGCAGATCGAGGGACGTGATTGTTCCCCTCTATTCGACATTGGTGAGGCCTCATCTGTAGTACTGTGTCCAGTTTTGGGCCCCACACTACAAGAAGGATGTGGAAATATTGGAAGGAGTCCAGCGGAGGGCAACAAAAATGATTAGGGGACTGGGACACATGACTTATGAGGAGAGGCTGAGGGAACTGGGGATGTTTAGTCTACGGAAGAGAAAAATGAGGGGGGATTTGATAGCTGCTTTCAACTACCTGAAAGGGGGTTCCAAAGAGGATGGCTCTAGACTGTTCTCAGTGGTAGCAGATGACAGAACAAGGAGTAATGGTCTCAAGTTGTAGTGGGGGAGATTTAGGTTGGATATTAGGAAAAACTTTTTCACTAGGAGGGTGGTGAAACACTGGAATGTGTTACCTAGGGAGGTGATGGAATCTCCTTCCTTGGAAGTTTTTAAGGTCAGGCTTGACAAAGCCCTGGCTGGGATGATTTAATTGGGGATTGATCCTGCTTTGAGCAGGGGGTTGGACTAGATGACCTCCTGAGGTCCCTTCCAACCTTGATATTCTATGATTCTACTCATCAGACATTCAGTGCCTTTCCAAGCAGAGGCTGTCATCCACCACACCTTCCTCAGGCAAACTGCACTGATAGGACCTCAAACAACCAATAGTATTTAATAGCTATATTTTACTTCCTAATACTAACAGATAACTTTACCATAGTCCTGACCATATAAGACCTGGTCTTCTTCCCTCAGATAGCAGAGGGAACAGGCTCAAGCTCACAACAAGAAACTGATTTACTGTGTGTGTTTAGAAACCAAATTTCATGGTTTAAGATATTTTCTTCACTGAACATCAAAATAAAATGCACCTTTTCAACTTTACATCCAAGTTCATACATTGATGTGTCCTTCACTGCATCACAGAAATACTCAAGTCATGTAAACAGCTGCACTTAAACTGTCACTTCAAATATATTAATTTCTAAATCCTCAAAAAAAAATGTACAAAACATCACAACTCCATTGCTGTTAGCTCACTCACCCATGTCTATATTTTGACCCAGCTTTCATTTTTATACTCTCCAGAAAGGCAAAAGTATTATTCTCTAGGCAATGAATGTGATTTTAATTTACCCAAATTCATTTACTGCAGAGATGTTTCCCGGGAGTCCCAGGGTTGTGAGGCACCTTGTCATCACTTGCCCTTAGTGATGAGGGACCCTTGTCTGAGCCTGCTATGGGTCAGTTCTCCAACACTACCAGGCTCTGAAAACACAAGCACTGCCTTCCAGGCCTCCACAGACCCTGCTCTGTCTTTCCTGGTTAATGACAGGTACACTCCAAGCATCCCCTGATGTGCCCAGCACATGATCCACTCTACACTCACAGAATCCACATCTCCTCTGCTCCCAAAATAACAAATCCTCCCAGCTTACCAGTTACACTTTAGATCATAGCTGCACTTAGGACATGGCACTTAGATATGTTTCAGTAAAACCTATAAGTTTATTTAACAGAGATTTGAGACAATGCAAGTAGAATTAATGGAAAGAAATGGTTACAGATAAAATAACATGCTTCTTAGAGCCTAAACTTAATTAACAAGACATTCCCCTTTCATAAAGTTTAGCTCATCCAATGTCTCTCATCCAGCATTAAACAGCCAGACAGACTGTGATCCTCTGTTCATAAGACAAGCCAGCTGGCAATTTGTCTCCGCAGTGAAGGATAACTGGATATACCTCTGCACCCCCAGATATAGTTCCAACAATATATTGTTTTCACTTGTAAAAGGGCAAGACCTGCTGCTTGTTTTTTTCTGTCTAGAATCTCCCCTGGAGACTTTGCAAACGCTTGATTAGCATTTTGCTCAGACTGTAAATAGGCAATTATTGTGAAATATATAATACTCAGTCTACATGTAGCCAAACAGGTAGATAAGCATCTCCTGCCTGAAAGAAAAAGAGAGACAAGGTGGGTGAAATATCATTTTTTGGAGCACCTTCTATTGATGAGAGAGGCAAGCTTTTGAGCTTACACAGAACACTTCTTCAGGGCTGGGTTTTGCTTCCTTTTTCTTCATATTGTAGAGTTTCCATTTCCGATGACAAAATTTGATATCTTCCTTTGTTGTATGCAGTGTTGTTGTAGCCATGTTGGTCCCAGGATATTAGAGAAACAAGCTGGGTCAGATATCTTTTAATGGATACTCTGTGTAAGCGTGAGTCTTTCACCAACAGACGCTGGTCCAATAAAAGATATTATCTCACCCACCTTTTCTCTCCAACATCCTGGGCCTAACACAGCTACAACCAGGGGTGAAAGTAAGGCAGTACAGGCCGGTAGAGCGTACCGGTAAAAAGTGGTCGCTGATACCAGCCCATACAGCTGACTTTAAAGCGCTTTAATGTCGTTGCTCCTTTTCCCCCCACCCCCGGGCCACCGACTGGGGGGGCAGGGGGGCAAAAGGAGCAGCTGCCCCGGTGCTGGCAATTTAAATCGCCACTGGAGCCCCGGGCAGTGCAGGCCAGGCAGCGTGGATGGGCTGGCTGGAGGACACTGACCTCCAGCCCTGCCCCTTCCGCCTGAGGCCCTGCCCCTTCAGAGGGGGGCGGTGGGAAGACAGAGCCGGACCCTGTACCAGTAAGAGTTCAATTTTACTTTCACCCCTGGCTACAACCACACTGCATGAAATACACTTGTTTATCATCTTCTGGTAACCAGCCCCAACTCACAGACCTTAAGAACATAGTTTTCAGTATCAATACATAACTCTATACACATTATCTGTGCATACATTTTTCAATGATTATGAGGACCAGTGTGAGAGAGGCTCTCAGCAGAGTCCTTACTTGGACAAACTATTATGTAGATACCAGAGCCAGGGGATCCCTGTAATCCTTATGCACTTCTCTGCCAATTGGAACCAAGAGGTCCCCAGGTCACACTTTCTTAAGACATAGCACAGTAATACTGTATGTCATTACTAAAAGAAATGTATTACGGTAGGATTAAGGGTCTACGTTACAAGGGTCTATGTTACCCTACAGCTAGTAATGTCAAGGTTATGGCTGAAAAAATGTTCTTATGTTCCATGTCTAGACGCCATATTCAGCAAAAATACTTTTTTTTAATATCATGTAGTTTCCTATATCTAGGGTGGTGATTGAGAGATTTTACCTAATTGGCTATATCAGAGAAATTCCAAATTTCACTATAAAACATAATAAAGATGGTCTTTTCAGAGATTTCCTCCCTCGCCTCCATGGCATTGTGGAGTTCCATATTTATTGTGTCTCAAGGGTAAGAGCCAATAAAAACTTATTTCTGTCTTTTGAACTAAGCAGATGTGACTCTGAACACACACACACACACACACACACACTCGTTCCAGGCTGCTCTGGTGCTCCCCCTTGCAGGCGGATATTGTCTTGCAGGTGAGTTCTTACTTGATTTTTCCTCACCCCAGTAAGTCCAAACAGACTGTTAGATGCTAAAGAGCATCTCCTTGTGGTGAGTCTCATTTATTAACAGAAAAGCCAATGCACAACAAACAAAAGCTTTCACATCAACATCTCAGCTGGATGACTTGGTCATTCTTAGCCCATCTGTCCCCCCACCTGATTCTAGTGCTCACGTCTACTCACGCTCTTCCCCAGGGGTTCTCTCAGTTCCAGTTTATGACACTGGTGTTGGTCCTTTTGCCTCTACTGGAGTAAGATCCTTCTCTGGAGTCAGGGAGGTCCATCCACTGTGTCTCTTCTTCAGGAACAGCAGGTGATCCTGGCCAGGCCAGGCTTCCAGCCATGTCAGGGATACCCTTGTCTGAGACCAGGCCCTTTTGGATGCTGGCTGACTGTAGCCCTCTGTCTAGGAGGCTCCCTTGTCTAGGAGCACCTCTTACAGGCTCTCCATTGTGGTGGATCCCAGGAGAATTCACCCTCTTTGCTCAGGCCTCTCCTTCAGCCTCCTCCCCAGAGAGGCTTCTCATCTCCTTTTGGAGTTTCCCCTCTGACTGAGCTTGCGTAACCTTATTAGATTCAGAGGCTCATTTACTGATCAGCCACCTGGGGAAGTCAGGGTATGTCTATATTGCAGTGTAAGCCTAAGGTTAGTAGAACTGGAGTTAGCAGACCCAGGGTTTGTTAACCTTGGTCTTGAGAGTCTACACTCATTTGTAACCCCAAGTTAGGAATTTTTGACCCCTAGGTCACAAGCTGGGTCTCCAGTACCTACTGTGCATTATGCAGGCCTGAATCCAAATCCAAATATCCCAGACTTCCTATTACCTTCTAGCCCTTTGTTTGTGGTGCAGTATGGGAAAACTTGACTGTCCACCAAATTTGACTGAACAAAGGACAAAGAAAGTCAGCCTGTGGGATATTTTTGGTGACCTCCCAGAGTAGCAGCCCAGTGGGGCTGGGTCTACAGTGCAATGCAATAGGGTTTGAAGCCTGGGTCCCAGCTTGATTCAGGTATGGATCCTCCACCGCCATGGGGTCCTAGGACCCTAGGTCCAAGCCTTAGGTTAGCACAGTGTGTATGTAGACAGAAGGGAGCTCAGGCTTGAGCCTGTATTAAAAAACTTGGCCTTACATAGCAGTTTAGACATACCCTCAAGTACCGTCAGGTGGTGCCTTCACGAGGCAGGCACAGGCAGACTGGATCCTAACTCCCCATAAGGGGCAAGTACCCCATGACAGAGCTGTTCTGTTGAGCAAGTAGGGAATCACTTTTATACAATCACTTTTCAGAGTAGCACTTTGTTTTAACTGTAAGACTTAATTCAGAACCCAATTTACCTGTATTTTCACTCAACTAGGGTCAGTCTCACTCTTCATAAAGGTCTATGTTCTCTAGAACTTAGTTTGCAATAACTACAATAAAATCTGCATAAATTGAGTTTTCTCCTGGGAAAAAATACTTTTAAGTCTGCTTGAAGTACTCAGCTTCCAGTCATGGCATTGCAGTGCAGGTGAAATAATGCAAGTGTAACTTGTACTCAGAAACTAAAAGACAAAGGCTGTTGAATGGAATGGGGCAAAATGTGCAGCATTATATTAGAACCACAAAGCAATCTGTTCTGTCAGCTAAATTGTAGGAATCCATCACATTGCAATGAGGCTTTCACAGGCAGTTTAGGTAACTTTATTTGATACAAAACTCAAAACAATAATGGTAGTGTAAAGCACAGGGAAAACAATTTACCCCACTTCTGACAATTATTCTTCCTGTATGATGGTATCCCCATTAGCCAGCCATAGGCAATAGCAAAGCTCAGTATTTCAGCTAAGAATATGGATTGAACAAACTGGCTAGTCCTAAATCTATTAGCCAGCTGAAGCCAAGAAGCCCTTATCAAACATGCATAGAATTCTAAAATATGAGATCATTAAATCCAATAATGTTCCCAAAAAGAATTTGAATTTTTATTAAGATTCTTAGCCAGCTATTGAGAATCACTTTGAGAATAAAATGCTGTCATCTCAAGCAGCAGATATTGAGCATTTCTAATGTATTATCATTCACATAAATAACATGGAAACAATTCTTTACCATTTAGAATGGACAATGGAAAATACTTGTTTCTGGGTGTCAGACAAAATACGAAGATACATTATTCCAGCTACTAACTCTGTATCAACGATGCACACCTATCATTGCTTGCTGAAAATACCTTCTGCTGTTTTTCTAAATAAAGCCTTAATTTAATGGGCTTTGAAACCTTGCTGTGTAACTGAATAATCTCAATAGCCTCTGATAAACCTATTCTCAAAAGATTCTTCTGAGAGAGGGGTTCTGCTGGCATCCTATATAAGAGATACTGACTGATGGATTTCTTCCATGCTCAGATACTGCAGGAGTTAACAAATCACATTTTGTCCCCGTTGAATTCTCATCATGTCTCACGTTTGCCTCAATCTGTTCAGGCACTTTACTTGGTTTTCAATTCCAACTGTATTCCATGGTTTTAAAATAAATACATATTTTATAATGTGGCAGCATGCTGGTGAAAGTTCCTACATAGTAAACAATTATAAATGAATTTGAGCAGCTTCCTCTCAACTGTGGGGCAGGGAGTGAATGGATACATTGGAAAAAATTGTAAATAGGAAAGGAAGATCTAAGGAAAAAGCCTGGATTCTGCAGGTGTGCCATGCCAATCAGGCCGTGAGCTCTGCACAGCATGAACAGCATTCTGAGACATATAAACCATTCTTGATTCTGTCAGTGTGGAATCCTGAGCAAGCATTAATGCACAAAACAATGGAACACATTAGTGTTATGAAAAGCACAAGGCAGCAAAAGCTTAGGCTCCAACTGCATCTTGAAACACAGTTAATAGGCCAGATTTTTTTTCAAGCTATTTAGTTGCCTAAAGATGAAAATAGACACCTAGTGGGATTTTCAAAAGCACCTAGGTGCCTGACTCACACTGAAAATCCCCATGGCACCTCACTACATTTTGTACATGCCTAAATACCTTTAAAAATCTGGCCCATAGCTGTGATCCTGTTAAATCACTAAAGCTAAACACTGTCAGCCCAAGTCAGTACTCAGACAATTTCTAAGGAACCTCTGGTGATGTTGGTGTTAGGGGCCCTGTGCTGCTAGAAGTGTTATTTTTAGGACTATTTTTGGTCTTTACAGTACAGCTCCCATGGCATTTTCATAACAGTTTTGGTGTCTTTCTTGCCACGCCTCCCCCCGGAATTTCATAAGTTAAGTGGATTTTATATTCCAAAAACTATACTTTGCCTACTTGTAATTGCTGCTACAGTTTCTATTACATATACTATTCTTCATTTTTGGTCCTAACCTGTTGTGTAGGACTGAGGTGAAATGTTGGACTACTGATGCATTTAACCCCAGAAGTGGCAGCATGTCAGTGACAGAAGACACTACCTCTATATTCCCCTTTACCTGACTCGCAGGAAGGCTCTGGGGCTTAATGTTTGTAAAGGGCTTTCTTCAAAGAAAGGTGCTACAGAAATACAAGCTACAAGAGACTATCTAGCAGGAAGTATTTATCTAGAACTGAAAGCAAGAGAGAGAAGCCATAAAAGCATCAAGTTTCTATACTGTGGGCCGATCTACCATTGAAGAAAGATTAATATCCTCACTGCTAGCACTGTATAAGTGCTGCTGCCATAAATATAAATTACACTTAGCCATTGATATATCAGCAATCAAAGACTTAACCAACGGTCCTCATAAAAATATCCCAGTTTCAACAACTTTCGGTGTGTGCTGATGACAGATAAATACTAACGTACTCTCTGTTGCCTTCCTTCCATGGCTTTTAGGCTCTGAATTAGTCCTCAGTTCCAGCAACGCTATTGCATTGGGAAACTGGTTACAGAAAACATTTTACATTTTGTTTTAGTTCTTCGTGAGGCTTAGAAGAGGATGAGATGATGATCCAATGGTAAAAAAGCCCATGCACTATCTACACTACAGTTTCCCCCCTTGGTAGCACAGGGGCTGAAAAGCTAATCTTTTTTTCCTACCGTAGGCAACATTTATCAGTGCAATTCAGTCTCTAGCCACTTGTGCTGCTTGCTTTGCCAATTAATAGGCAACAGCAACAGTCCTAGAGTGTGTGGTTCTGGTTATATTAATTCAAGAGTAGTTTGTCCTTGAGATGTGGTTCCCTTAAACTGTGTTCTGACCATGTCTTGGGGCATTCCTTCTTGCAGGCTGTTCTGCGTTTCTTCAAGGGAGATCCAGCCATTCTTGTACCTGGGTGTAATTCATTTCAGTCATTAGGGTTCTCATCATTCACATCTGCAGAATCTCTTCTGCTTCATGCTCAAGTGTCCTGCAGTCCTCTGCCTACTGGTTTTTAGGCTTTAGTGTTTCTTTGATCTTATTCCACCCCTGCAACCCAGCCCATATTCTACTTGTTTTACTTAGAATGACCCATCTAGACGTTAGTTGTTTATATTTCCTGTATTTTAATTTGTCTTCATCTCCTTGCTAATGGCTACTAATATGTAATGTAACCCTTCTGCCCGTCAGAGTTGGCAGCAACAAGGGCCGGGTTCAATATCTAGGGGTTCCATTCCAATAACACAATGCAAACCGGCTCGAGCCCCCACCCAGTGACCTGGGACAAATATATACCACCCCCGCTGGGCGCCTCCAAGAGGCAATACTTCCCCTCTCGCAAGCACATAGTCTGAGCGTAGCAAAAGTCTTTTAATAACAGAGAGAAACAATGTGGCATTATGTTGGGGAAACACCACCAACAGGATTCATAACACAACCCATGAGCAAAAAACAATCCCACCCCAGGCAAATTGGGGCATGCCCTTTTCCCTTTGGTTCTTGAGTCCAGCAACCCCAAATCACCCAAAGTCCCAAAAGTCCAATGCCCCAAAAGTCTCTGTCCCTGGTCAGGGCAGCCCCAGAGTTCGAAAGTTTATCGGCGGAGCTTTACCTCCCAACCTGGGTGGAAATGGGACGGGGGTAAGAGGCACCTTACGTGATCTGAAGCTGACCGCCCCATAGCTCCATAGCGGCACTCCGCTCCACCAGCCGCCCCACGAACTCCTTCGCTCAGCTGCGCTCCGCTCTGCCAGCCGCCCCACGAACTCCTTCGCTCAGCTGCGCTCCGCCAGCCGCCCCACGAACTCCTTCACTCAGCTCCACGGCCCACAAGCAGCTCCTGCCATCCACACACTGCTCCGCGTCGAACTGCTTCACCAGCCGTCCCGCAAACTGCTCCACAATATATCTTTAGGCTCCCCCACTACTTAACACAACACTCAGTGATTTCAGCTCTTAGGTGAATTCAGCTTATAGTAGGGGAGCCCCAGTGCTGGTGCACTGTCAGCCCAAAGTGAGCTCAGCAGCCTATAACTAGACTTCTAATGAAATCAAAATTAGCTCTG
The DNA here is from genome assembly GCF_965140295.1 of Lepidochelys olivacea. Lineage (NCBI taxonomy): Eukaryota > Metazoa > Chordata > Testudines > Cheloniidae > Lepidochelys > Lepidochelys olivacea. Next base: position 112,629,150 of record NC_140413.1, read on the forward strand.
ATATTCCACAGTGGAGAGAGGAGGAAGTGCAATCAGCATGTAAGGCCCTCACCAAGGGGCCCATGCCACCAAGTATTAATACTTGTCCCCAGCCTCTCTCCATTCACACAGTTTTGGAACCCATGGCCCTTGCCTAGCGAGTGCTACTTAGTTGATGGTGAATCCCTCCATCATAACAAAAGGCCACGTACAGTTCCAAGCACAGTTCCCATAATCAGGGTAATAACAATTTATTCTTCCTGCCCCAATAACAGAGACACTGGGGATCCCACGGCAGCCAAAGTGACCATTTGGGCAGCTATGGTCTCATTCTAGGCGTGGTGGATGTGCCTATGCAAATGAGATCAGCCCCTGAAGTTCTTTTCCACAACTTGCCACACCTCACCACCAGATGTCAGGGTGGAGCTCATCCTGACACTGCTTACATCCTCCCCCCAGCCGAGACTTTGTCGTCCCGACAAATCACACTCCCTTTATACCAACTCATTGGTTTCCCCCAAAGGGCCTCAGGAAGCCCACTTTAGCTTCCACAAGCCTGTGTGCTAAATGTATTGGCTCCTCACTAGTCACCCCAGGTGCATCATAAGTTAACCGTTTCACTGGTCTTATCACCCTGTCTCGTCTATTGAGAATCTCTGTTGCCGAAGTAAGGGGAACATCCTCTTGAGTGACGGATGGAGAGGCTTCCCTGGAGGGTCCCTCGGCTACTGGCGTAGGCCCCTGCACTCCTAGTGCTAACGCTGGAGGGTCCAAGGTGCCCAGGACATCCTCTACCTGTCTGTCCCCATTGTCCAATAACCTGTGTGTGTCATCACAGGGGGGGTCTCATCAGCAGCACCGGGGTATCAGAAAGGGGCCTAAATAGTTCCGCCATTGGGTTTAGGGCGGAAGAGGGAAAACTCTCGTTTGGTTCAGCTGATCGAGACTGAAATCTTGTCTCCATCCCAGGATACACCAGGGTTGTGTCTTCCTCCTCAGACTCACTCTCAGATGTGCAGAATAGGGGTAAGCTAGCTGCAGGGGGCCCACTGTCTGTGTTGGATGGCGGCTTTGGTCTAGCACCTCTGTTCTGCCCGGCGGCCCTGCCGTGGCCCATCTCACAAGGGGTGCTTACCAATTCCCCCACAGGGAGCAAAAGGTTTCTATGCACCGTCTTTATTTGCCCTGGACCGTCTTCAGGTTTGATCTTGTAGACCGGCAGATCTCCCAGCTTTTCCATCACCAGGTAAGGTATTGCCTTCCATCTGTCAGCTATCTTGTGTTTGCCAGCAATACCCAAATTTCGCAGCAGGACTCTGTCCCCCGGCTGGAGCTCCTACGAACGCACTCTAGCATCATATCGATGTTTGTTGCGGTCTGCGTTCTTCCGAGCCGCAGCGGTAGCTAAGCGATAAGCATCCCGCAGCTTTTCTCTTAGTCGGGATACATATTGCTGATGAGTTTCATAGCTATCTCCATCCTCTGATACACCAAAGCACAAGTCTATGGGTAATCTTGGTTCTCGCCCAAACATCAAGAGATATGGGGTGACTCCCGTAGCATCGTTCTTTGTGGCATTGTAGGCATGCACCAGAAATGCGACATGCTGGCTCCAGGTTGCCTTCTGCTCTGGTCGCAAAGTTCCCAACATATCTAATAGGGTTCGATTGAACCTCTCTGGCTGAGGATCACCTTGGGGGTGATAAGGCGTTGTCCTAGACTTTTTAATTCCTGCTATCTTCAGCACCTCCTTCAGAAGGTGACTCTCAAAATCCTGCCCCTGATCAGAGTGTATCCGAGCCGGGAATCGATAGACTGAGAAATATTTGTCCCACAATACTCGAGCAACGGTGGTGGCCCTCTGATCACGTGTGGGATATGCTTGTGCATACCGTGTAAAATGGTCAGTCACTACTAGAATGTTTCCAACATTCCTCTTGTCTACCTCTACAGACAAGAAATCAATGCATACCAACTCCAAAGGTTTGTTGCTGGTGATGTTCTTGAGATATGCAGCCCTCGTGGGCAGAGTTTTCCTTTGAACACATCGAGCGCAAGTCTCACATTTCCTGCGAACATCTTCAGCCATTCGGGGCCAATAGAACCTACTACGAATAAGTTCCAGGGTCCTCTCCATCCCTAAATGCCCAAAGTCATCATGCAGGGCCCTCATGGCCAGGGCTCTGTACTTTTTTGGCAGTACTAGTTGTGCTCGTTGTTTTTGTAAAGGGTCAGTGGTCATTCGGTGTAGCACTCCCTGAATCAGTTTTAGTTTGGTCCATTCTCTCAATAGTAGTTTACCCTCCGGGTTAGGTGGGACAACCGCAGCTGGGCTTCGCCCCTCCCTTTTGGCAAGTAGTGTATCACGAATGTCAATATCTTGCCGCTGGGCTTCTTGCCAGTCAGCCGCATTGAGCATGGGCAAAGGAGATTGGTCTAATGCAATATAGTTCACCGAAGCAGAAGGCATGCATTCAGGGGGCAGGCCCAAAGCTTCTGCAACACATCCCTGAAAGTTTTCACGGGCCTCTGGCTCTCGGCGACTCACACTGCAAATAGCTCTCACTCCATCTGTGGGTATCACAGCAACTTCTGGAGCCTGCGGACGCCTGGACAATGCATCTGCATCTACATTGCTTCTCCCTGATCGGTACTGAATGCTGAACTCATAGCTAGCCAAGGCGGCCACCCATCTCTTTCCTGTAGCATCCAGCTTAGCACTTGTTAACACATAAGTCAGTGGATTGTTATCTGTCCACACCTGGAACTGAGCACCATACAAGTAGTCTCGAAATTTCTCAGTGATGGCCCATTTCAAGGCCAAAAACTCCAGCTTGTGGGTGGGATAGCGAGTTTCACTATCAGACAATCCTCGGCTGGCAAAGGCTACAGGTTTACATTTGCCTTCCACTTCCTGGTACAGGACTGCTCCCAGACCCTCCAAACTGGCATCAGTATGCAGGATAAATGGTTTGCTTGGGTCAGCAAAAACTAGGACTGGAGCATGAGTTAGGCAAGTAATGATTTCTCGAAAAGCCCTTTCACATCTCTCATCCCACCGTGGCCCAAATGGTGCAAAGGGGCCATTGTGTCTCTGCACAGGAGGCTTTGGGGACCTCCCCTTATTCTTGGACTTAGATTTGTTCTTGCTGGACTGATGTCCCCTGGTAAGATCATTCAGAGGCTTTACAATCGTAGCATAGTTTTTCACAAATCTGCGGTAGTAGCCACTAAATCCAAGGAAGGTCTTGAGTTCTCTGTAGTTACTTGGACGTGGCCATGTAGTGAGTGCTTCTATTTTATCAGGATCAGTACTCACACCTTCTTGGGACACAATGTGACCCACATACTTCACTGAGGTTCTGCAGAACTGGCATTTGTCAATTGAAAGCTTCAGACCATAATCCTCCAACCTATCAAGCACTTTAAGAAGTCTTTCTTCATGCTCCTCTAAGGTTCTTCCAAACACAATCAGGTCATCCAAATAAACTAACACTTGCAGTAAATTCATGTCTCCCACAACTTTCTCCATGAGACGTTGAAAGGTGGCAGGTGCTCCAGAAATCCCTTGGGGCATGCGTTCGAACTGATAAAACCCTAATGGGCAGATGAAGGCTGTCTTCTCCTTATCTTCTTCTCCCAGAGGGATCTGGTAGTATCCACTTCGAAGATCCAACACAGAGAACCACTGGCTTCCCAGCAAACAGTCTAAGGCGTCTTGCACTCGAGGCATAGTGTACTGGTCGACCACAGTACGGCTGTTTAGGGTGCGGTAGTCAATACACATCCGGATTTTCCCATTCTTTTTGCGGACTACCACAATGGGTGAGGCGTATGGGCTGCGGGACTCTGTAATGATGCCATTCGCAGCCAGCTCCTGAAGATGATGTCGCACATCTTCCATCTCAGAGAGAGCAATCTTCCTAGATCTCTCCCTGAAAGGTCGAGAGTCATGTAGTCTGATATTGTGCTCTACTCCTTTTGCACATCCCACATCCCACTCATGCAGTGAGAACACCTTGTATCTTTCACAAAGTTTCTTCCTCAGGCGATCTTTCCAGTCCTCAGACACTGGTGAATCTCCAAAGTCAAACTTTGCTGGGTCTATTGCCGGAACTGGAGTTTCATACTGGGGTTTTACAATCGACTCAGGCTCAAAGAGGTCTGCTATCTTTTGTCCTTGCTTCACAAAAATATCACGACTCGTTTCATTAGCAATCAGTATAGTCACCCTTTCCTGGGCTTCAGCAGGTAGGGTTATGACTCCACTGGGGACCAGCACTCCTTCAGGGAGCTCTCCTCCCATCGGCTGCTCTATCATTGCTAACGTCCCTTTACTGCCTTTCAGACAGGTACTCATGACAAGCACTTCTTGCTCCGTCCTTGCAGGCACTACTAAGGGGGTTGTGCCCGCGTACTTCAGTGCCCCAAGCGGTAGCTCAGATGTGTCCCTTTTAGCGCTCTCAATTTTCCTATAGGCTTCAGCACAAAGCGTATGGATCATCAGGGTATTCAGGTACTGGTCCCCAGCCCGCCTTCTGCAGTAATCCGCGAGTACCTTGAAGAGACTGGAGTTGGTCCCTATCAGCACAGACACATCAGAAGTCCCTTTAGGGTCAGGGCATATTAAGGCAGCTGTGTCTACCTCTTCTCTTACCCCAGCAACCTCCTCTGGGAATTCCAGGTGCACTATGACATACCCTTGATAGGGGTATTCATCCATGCTGAGGCCACATAGGCCAAGGCCAGTCAGTGGCTGTATAGGCAGGTGCCTAAACATCTGTTGGTAGAATGACTGAAATATAATAGTCACTTGAGATCCAGTGTCAAGCACTGCTTTACACTCCACCCCTTCGATCCTCACCATGACCTCTGCTCGAGGTCCTATCAGTCCTGCAGGGATCCCAGCTGGACAGTCTTTTCTGGGGGAATCTTCAAATCCTGCAGACCTGGGGGGTCCCCATCCCCAGACCCTCTGGCAGCTACCGGATCTCTCCCAACTGATCCTCAGCTTTCCATACACTAAGGAGGGGTTTTCTTCATTACGGCACTTGGCAGCACTGTGTCCATCCTGACCACATCGGTAGCAGAAGAATTGACCTTTCCCCCTTCGCCTGGGGGGATGGTGGCTCTAAGTGCGGGCTTCTCAATCGCTACAGTTTGAGGCTTCTTATTCCTAGAAGTCTTAACTCGGTCAACAGTACTTTGCAGCTCAGCTATCCGTTCCATCAGGACCTGCATTTGTTGGGCAAGTTCCTCTCTGGTGCTCACCATCAGTACACTGGCCATTTGCAGTGGTGTTGTGCTGGCTGGCTCCGATGTTTGGGCTTCCCAAAACTCACTGGCAGCCTGCCTTTCTTCCTCCTCTCGGACCTCTTTTATCAGCTGGGAGTAACTTGGGGGATGTTCCCGTCGTTCTCTTAGCCGGAGATGAAGTAGAATCGGGTTCTGATACTGAGTTCCTCTTACAATTTGAGCCAGTCTGGTCTGATCCATCTGCTCAGCAGTCACTGCTCCCCTCATGACAGCTCTCTGAAGCAGTCTCTCCAGTCTCTGTATGTAGGCTGAAGCCTTCTCGCCCTTTTGTTGTCGGGAATTAAGGAACTTACAGTAGCTGTCTTCAGGGCCCTCTACGCTCCCAAAGTTGTGTTCAAGGGCCTCTAGGCAGTCCTTCACACTGACCCCAGGGTCAATGAGCTTCAGGGTGCGAATCACATCTAATGCTGGGCCGCCAAGGCTCTCTATAAGGCATCTTCGCTTTTCTGCATCTGGTACGGCCCACTCTTGCAGCATTTCAGTGGTATGCTCTAACCAGGGTTCAAACTCCTCCTCCCCAGCAAATAATCTTAACTTACGACAAGAGTCTGACTCAGCATGGGGCAGCACAACCTTTTCCAATATTTGCCCCAGAGCTTTTGTCCAATCATCAGCCGAGGCTGCAGCCTCCGAGCTAGAAGCTGCTGAGCCAGGGCCCAACAAACCTGACATATTAGCCATTATACAAACAGTAATTTCCTCAAAATATAAGCACAAACAAAAAAAATATATAAATTGTTTCCCAATGTAGTGGATCACTCAACAGGTGCTTGCGAGGGGTACTGACCCAGGTGATCCCGGACGAGCCCCCAAAAATGTAACCCTTCTGCCCGTCAGAGTTGGCAGCAACAAGGGCCGGGTTCAATATCTAGGGGTTCCATTCCAATAACACAATGCAAACCGGCTCGAGCCCCCACCCAGTGACCTGGGACAAATATATACCACCCCCGCTGGGCGCCTCCAAGAGGCAATACTTCCCCTCTCGCAAGCACATAGTCTGAGTGTAGCAAAAGTCTTTTAATAACAGAGAGAAACAATGTGGCATTATGTTGGGGAAACACCACCAACAGGATTCATAACACAACCCATGAGCAAAAAACAATCCTACCCCAGGCAAATTGGGGCATGCCCTTTTCCCTTTGGTTCTTGAGTCCAGCAACCCCAAATCACCCAAAGTCCCAAAAGTCCAATGCCCCAAAAGTCTCTGTCCCTGGTCAGGGCAGCCCCAGAGTTCGAAAGTTTATCGGCGGAGCTTTACCTCCCAACCTGGGTGGAAATGGGACGGGGGTAAGAGGCACCTTACGTGATCTGAAGCTGACCGCCCCATAGCTCCATAGCGGCACTCCGCTCCACCAGCCGCCCCACGAACTCCTTCGCTCAGCTGCGCTTCGCTCCGCCAGCCGCCCCACGAACTCCTTCGCTCAGCTGCGCTCCGCCAGCCGCCCCACGAACTCCTTCACTCAGCTCCACGGCCCACAAGCAGCTCCTGCCATCCACACACTGCTCCGCGTCGAACTGCTTCACCAGCCGTCCCGCAAACTGCTCCACAATATATCTTTAGGCTCCCCCACTACTTAACACAACACTCAGTGATTTCAGCTCTTAGGTGAATTCAGCTTATAGTAGGGGAGCCCCAGTGCTGGTGCACTGTCAGCCCAAAGTGAGCTCAGCAGCCTATAACTAGACTTCTAATGAAATCAAAATTAGCTCTGATATTCCACAGTGGAGAGAGGAGGAAGTGCAATCAGCATGTAAGGCCCTCACCAAGGGGCCCATGCCACCAAGTATTAATACTTGTCCCCAGCCTCTCTCCATTCACACAGTTTTGGAACCCATGGCCCTTGCCTAGCGAGTGCTACTTAGTTGATGGTGAATCCCTCCATCATAACAAAAGGCCACATACAGTTCCAAGCACAGTTCCCATAATCAGGGTAATAACAATTTATTCTTCCTGCCCCAATAACAGAGACACTGGGGATCCCACGGCAGCCAAAGTGACCATTTGGGCAGCTATGGTCTCATTCTAGGCGTGGTGGATGTGCCTATGCAAATGAGATCAGCCCCTGAAGTTCTTTTCCACAACTTGCCACACCTCACCACCAGATGTCAGGGTGGAGCTCATCCTGACACTGCTTACAGTAACAAAGCTTATGTGTAATTAAAATCCAAGGATAAAGGAATAATTACAAAGTGAAAACAGGGTGATATAGTGGCTAGGGCAGGGGTCAGCAACCTTTCAGAAGTGGTGTGCCGAGTCTTCATTTATTCATTCTAATTTAAGGTTTCCCGTGCCAGTAATACATTTTAATGTTTTTAGAAGGTCTCTTTCTATACATCTATAATACATAACTAAACTATTGTTGTATGTAAAGTAAATAAGGTTTTTAAAATGTTTAAGATTAAATTAAAATGCAGAGTCCCCCGGATCAGTGGCCAGGACCTGGGTAGTGTGAGTGCCACTGAAAATCAGCTTGCGTGCCACCTTTGGCACAGGTGCCATAGGTTGCCTACCCCTGGGCTAGGGTATTAGACTGGGAATCAGAACATTGAGGTTTTATTCCTAATTTTGCCACTGATTTACTATGTGACCTGGGGCAAGTCACTTCATCCTTTTTGCCTCTATTTCTCCTCTCCTACTTGGTCTCATGTATTTAGACTGTAAGCTCTGCACAGCAAGGATTGTCTCCTATGATATGTGTGTACAGCACCTAGCACAATGGGTACTCAGTCTTGGTTGAGCCTCTAGGAACTAGTAGAATACAAATAATAATAAATCAAACATATTTGGTACTGTTGTTGCTCTGAGACCCTCTATCAGAGTGTGTGCAGATTCGCTTGCTTTATTAGCCACATCTTAATTAGAGGGACCAATAGAGACATGCTAATACTGTTTGTTATTCTGTCTCTCATGAGACACGTTATGGACACTGAAGAGTGGTTGCTGAATTAGAATAAAAAAGATGTAGATATGAAACCCAGAAATCTAAAGTCAAGTGCACTCTGACTCCATCTCAAAAATCTCTTCACATAAAAAGTTCTCTCTGTGTGAACAGTGGCAGTTTCCCCCCTCTAATCAGCAGAAAGGTATCAGTGACCAGGACGTTGGTGATTGTGCCCAGTGGTCAAAGCAGGTGTCAGTGGCCCAGGGGTTGGAGACAAAGGTCACAGCCAACATCAGGAATCTGAGCTGTGGGTCAGAACTAGGTTACTAAGACCAGGAACAAGCAGGAACTATCACAGCCACTTTGAGCAGCCACTGAATTGCTGCTGGGCTTAAGAGCCGGTCTGCTGACCCTTTCAATAAGTCAGGTGTCATGGCCAAATAGTTAGCCTACTACAGGCCAGCTGCACTCATCAGGTTATCCAGAGATTTTTTTTCTGCTGCAGGTCCTGATTCCTGACAAAATGTCCCAGGCTATGTAGCTAACTTATTCACCCAGTTGCCCTTCATCCCTCCTAGTGACTGCCTCACAATGCTCCTCCAGGTCCCTCTGCCTCCAGCCCATTGCTCTCTAGCTCCTTCTGTACCATCAGATTCTGTAGGTTCCCCCGGCTGCCCTCAGCTTCTGTGCCCCCAGCTCCCTTGTCCACAGGAATGTCTACACTTCAGTGGCACAGCTGCAGGACTACAGTTACACCACTGTAGTGTATATACTTCCTACAGTGACAGAAAAGGTTTTTCCATTGCTGAAATAAATCCTTTCCCTGGAGAGGCAGCACACAGGTCAACAGAAGAATTCTTCCGTCTACATAGTTGCATCTACAGTGGGGGTTAGGCTGAGGTAAATGTGTCACAGACGATGTGACATTTTTCACAGCACAATATAGCTGACCTAAGTTTTAGGTAAAAAGAAAAGGAGTACCTGTGGCACCTTAGAGACTAACAAATTTATTCGGATGCATTCAGTGGAAAAAAGTTTTTCCACTGAATGCATCCGATGAAGTGAGCTGTAGCTCACGAAAGCTTATGCTCACATAAATTTGTTAGTCTCTAAGGTGCCACAAGTACTCCTTTTCTTTTTGCGAATACAGACTAACATGGCTGCTACTCTGAAACCTAAGTTTTAGGTGTAGACCAGGCCCAAATTCAGTTCCCCTGCTTCCCACAAATTTTAATGATTCTTATAACAGCCCCAAAAAGGATCAAATGCAACCATTTTCTCCCTGTAACCAAATACTCCTAGATCGATATTTGCTGAATTAAATACACATGATTAACAAAATTATTTCCTCCCTGAGGATTCCCCACCCTGGATCTGAGGGCATAAAAAGGGGCAAACTGCTCTTAAAAGCCCTGCACATAGCAATACTTCACTGGTTGGAGGACTTGCTGTTGAGAAGTACAAAATACTCCTTTTCCACCCCAACCCTTCATCCCCTGCATCTCTGCTCTACGGTCTAAGCCAACTGCCTCTAGGAAAATCTGCTTTTTGTTCACTCTAATGAACTATTATTATTGCCCTGTCCATTCAGTCACCAAGCCATAAAATTCTTTTAGTTATTTATGTTGTAAGATTATCTTGAGTGCTCCTTCAAGAGAGATTTCTGTGCTATTTTTTGGCCATGTCATGCTATTTATTGATAGAGGTTCTTTTAAGATGCTTATCACAGTGGCATGAAGTGTCTTTCAAAATTATTAAATATACACATAAAGATATATTTAGCATTTTCCTCTGAAGATGCAGAGGTTTTTGGTCATCTTGGTATATTTCAAGTATAGAGTTCCAGATTCCTGGACCACTTGCCAAGACAGTTCTGTCTCTCACACACACAAGTTTCAGTCTAAAGGTTGGCACTTCCATTGTTCCACTGGAGTGTATAATAGATATAATAGGAGTTCCTGATCACACTGGGTGAGGTGGTCTCTCAGATAATTGAGACAATTGGACAGAGGGCTTTGAAGATGAATGAAACCTTGTATTTGATTTGGTATTTTGAACGCAGGATCAGGAAAGAACGCAGTGCTGGGGCGATTTGTTCTTGGCAGCCTGTGCTGCTGAACACACATTTTAAATACAAGGAATTACAAGTGAGTGAGTGTTGAGGTCACAAGTGCATGGTCACATTGGGAAAGTCCAAATCCAGAAGGAAAAGGTACAGTGTTCTTGTCAGCCATAGATGGAAAGTAAAACTTGATACCTAATGATTTTGTTAGTATCTAGGTTCCTAACTGCTCTGCAACTTCAAAAGGCAGGTTCAGACCTTTCAAACAATGTGGAGGGACATGGCTCCCCATTCGGGAAAACTCCATGATGAGACTGCTTCCAAAGGTGAAAAATACCTTAAGAGCTTTTAGAAAAAAGTTAGATTAATTCTAATAATAATTTTCTCTCCATTCTTCTCATCTATTGAGTATGATAGAGGCATGTCTTAGTCCAAAATGTCTTTAATTCTGAGTCAGGAATTCAGAAAAGAAAAATCAGCAGATACAAACTTTTACTTTCTACTTTCTCCCTTGTATCCAGGTCTGCCGTTCCTACAGTAGGATAATTACAGCAGTGGAATCCATGGGTAGGCTTTTCACATTCCTTTAGACTATGCACAGTATTTAGAAATTTTACTGAGGTACCATTCTGTGCAGAGCTTTCCAGCTTTTCCTGCTGAGGCCTGGATATGTAGGATGGGATTGTCAAAAGCAGCTAAGGAAGTTAGGCTCTCAGTACCTTAGGTGCTTTTAAAAATCCTACCCTTAATTTGACTAATGTGTTGGAGATGACCAAGTTGCTGTCTTTCCAGATTTCTTTATACAACATAAAGGAACTCTTACCCCATTCTCTACACTGATGAGTTTTAATCTCACCTGGAGTTTTAATCTCACCAGTATGACTGACCCCTTGAAGAGAGATGGGCCCAGCCCCATCTGTCACTAATTAGTTGCTCCCCTGCTGAGGCTCTGAAGTTAGGGGGTCCGGTGATAACCAGTATCCAGTATCCATACTGGCTGTGGGCATCTTACCATTATGACACTGTATGGCCCCACCAACACAAAGGTTAACGATGAAGCAGATGATTTTTACCACCAAAGGCCGTCAGTCCTTAATGAAATTCCGAGAAGAGATGTCATTATGATCCTATGCAACTTGCACACATAAGTAGGAAAGGACAAGTATTCTCAGGAAGGTTGGGAATGGTCAGCAACTGCTGGGAATTTGTAGCTGCCAATGATGCAGTGATTGCTGACGTGCTCGTCTTCTACCCAAAGATTCAGAAGCAGATGTGGTACACTCCAGATACTTTCACTAGGATTAAGAAAAGGAGTACTTGTGGCACCTTAGAGACTAACAAATTTATTGGAGCATAAGCTTTCGTGAGCACCTTAGAGACTAACAAATTTATGGCACCTTAGAGAGTAACAAATTTATTAGAGCATAAGCTTTCAAGAGCTACAGCTCACTTTGAGCTGTAGCTCACGAAAGCTTATGCTCTAATAAATTTGTTAGTCTCTAAGGTGCCACAAGTACTCCTGTTCTTTTTGCGGATACAGACTAACACGGCTGCTACTCTGAAACCTTTCACTAGGATTGTTATTGATCATGTCCTCTTTAACAACTGTTCGCTGTCAACAGTCATGATATACAAATCCAGAGTTGGGTGAAAGAATCCATTACTAGGTGACTCCCAGGTAGATGGCCTGGAAGTGGGAACTATAGGGAGTCCAAAGGCTTCTCTAGGAGACTGTGCTCAGGGCATTGGATGAGAGAGGTGATGGACAGGCCTCTGGGAACATAGCCTATATTGGACAGAGGAACCACTTTAATTTGGTATTTTGTCTATGTTTCTGTTTGACCAATAAATTGTGCAGTGAGGCAAGGCATGGCACCGATCTTCCCTGGGCCACAGAGCTAGGTCACTGGTTTGCAGGAAGTCTCCTGGATGCTAAACTTACACACAGTCCTTTAAATCTTACCTAGGGTCTATATTATGGATATGGCATTTCTATATAACTGTGTACCTACATGATGGAGTCTGATCACCTGCAGGATGTGCCACTTCCTTTATTTTGTGTATTTTATAGAGGTATAAGATTGTCAGTACCAGGAAGAATCAAGGTCAAAGTAATTGTCACCAGATTAAGACTAATATTAGAGAAAGTAGTAGGTGAGGAAGAGTGCAGCAGCAGACCAGGCCAATGTCGCATTGATTCATGCTCCAACAGTTGAAAAAAAGTGAGAATAGCGATTAAAGATTTTTGCTGTTTTCATCGACTTTAGGAAGGCATTTGATTTGGTTTGGAGAGAAGCATTATGGAAAGTAGCAAAATCATATGGAGTTCCAGATAAGATAATAGCAATTATGAAAGCTATGTACAAACACTCCAGCAGTGCCATAAGGATTGGTGGAAAATTGAGCAACTGGGTCAAGTCAAAGATGGTGTCAGATAAAGGGGCATGAAATCACCATTACTTTTCATCATGTTCTTAAACTGGACATAGATAATGTTACAGTTGGAGGGCACAACTCCTTAGCTTATGCAGATGACCTTGTTCAACTGGCAAACACATTTGAATTAATGATGGCTGTGGGCATCTTACCACCATCACAGCATATGGTCCTACCAACATGAAAGATAATGATGAAGCAAATAATTTTTACAAGCAAAATCAATCAGTCCCTCATGAAATTCTGAGAGGAGATGTCACTATGATCCTATGCAACTTTCATGAATAAGTAGTAAAGTTTGATACCTTGAAAAATGTATGCAGTCAACTTGGACTTACAATAAATGCCAACAAGATAAAGTGGTTGCATCTTGGAAAAGTGACAATAGATAAAAGTGTTGAAATGCAAAAGCGGTGAAGTCATAGAATCAGAAACTTATGTCTACCTAGGAAGCTTGATCAGTGCTGACAGTTCCATCAAGGATGAGGTTAAAAGGAGACATGCCTTAGTCCCAAGTGCTGCACAGAACCCAAGTGCTGTACAGAAATTGACGAAAGTATGGACTGATCAAAACATTGTGTTACCAAAGTGAAAATTTATCAAACCAGTGTGCTTGCAGTATTACTCTGTGGTCCGAAAACAGCTGCATTAAATGAATCAGATATCAGAGCGCTGAAGGCAGTAGAGATGAGAGTTCTTCAAAAGATGGCAGGTATAAAGTGAGATTATTTTAAAGACAAATTAAGAAGTTAGGAGAGTAGGATGTAAAATCAGGGCATGGTATTGGATACAGTTGAAGAGATTACAATGATGGGGACACTGCAGAAGATAAACAGATGATAGGATGTCAAAGAAAATAACGCAAATGCACACAAGATCAATCCGACCTAGAGGCTGATTACAAACTAGATGGTGGGTCATTGTACACAGGGACTTGACCCAGGCTAGGCTTACTAAAGGAATAAGACAAGGGCAGGAATGAATGGTGTTGCTGCACTGCTCCCTGTGTCTGCAAAGATACTCCAGAATGAAATAAAGAATAATGGGATAAACCAAAATTAACAGCTAAAGTGTTGTCAGTGGTAAGCTTTCAAATATGAGAAAAATATTAATATATGTTAATTTCTATAGCACTTCCAAGGATCTTTAATTATTATTACTATTATTTGTATTGCAGTGATGCCAAAAGGTGCGGAGGCCATTCATAGCACTGCTAGGAGAGGGTAGGGGAGGAATTCTTCCTAGCTCACTGTTTCAGTAATCATGCCCTGCTCTAAGTCCCTTCACGGGCATCCTGTTCTCCACTGCATTACATATAAGCTTTTCTTAATCCTCTTCTCTAAGGTCCTTCATGATTCAGCACTCTCCTCCCTAGAAAATCCATTGTTTTATTAGATTTTTTTTTTTTTTACTGCTGACTTTGGTCCACTAAAAAAATAAAACCTTTACAAACATTTAGTCCACTTATACCACAAGGAAAGCATCTCCATGCGTTCTTGCATGGCATAAGCTCCCCCAAAACACCAGAAAGCCACTATTTTATCATTCTTCAAATCTCTGTTGAAGACTTGGTTCTGTTGTGAGGCCTACAGAACACCACCTGTTGATAAAAGGCAGGTACCTAGTGTGCTACGTTGTGTGCAACATTAAGCCACATGAAAATGTGCTTGTATTACTGCTACCTCATCTTTCCTTTTCCCCTCTCCGACCCATTTGTTTGTATCTTGAATCTTGTAAGTTGCTAAGATTGTAAGAGCTTTTGGGCGGGGATCATCTTTTTCACTACATTTGTAAAGTGACAGCCCAGCTCCTGACTGAGGCCTCAAGGCATTACTGTAACACAAACAATTAATAATAGTCAGAACTGGAACTCCTTATGCAAAGTGTGGAAAACCCACCATAGAAGACATGGTCCCTGAAGTGCTTAGTCTTATTTAACAGAAAATGCAACAAATGAATATGGAAAAGCATTTAAGTCTCAAAACACAAGATCCCTGTGTTTGAACATAAGCAGTATTTTTTATGAAGAGAGTCACCACCTAGTGCTGTTACACATTGTCATAAATATAAAGGGAAGGGTAAACCCCTTTGAAATCCCTCCTGGCCAGGGGAAAGCTCCTCTCACCTGTAAAGGGTTAAGAAGCTAAAGGTAACCTCGCTGGCACCTGACCAAAATGACCAATGGGGAGACAAGATACTTTCAAAAGCTGGGAGGAGGGAGAGAAACAAAGGGTCTGTGTCTGTCTATATGCTGGTTTCTACCGGGGATAGACCAGGAATGGAGTCTTAGAACTTTTAGTAAGTAATCTAGCTAGGTATGTGTTAGATTATGATTTCTTTAAATGGCTGAGAAAAGGATTGTGCTGAATAGAATAACTATTTCTGTCTGTGTATCTTTTTTGTAACTTAAGGTTTTGCCTAGAGGGGTTCTCTATGTTTTTTTAATCTAATTACCCTGTAAGATATCTACCATCCTGATTTTACAGGGGGGATTTCTTTATTTCTATTTACTTCTATTTTTATTAAAAGTCTTCTTGTAAGAAACTGAATGCTTTTTCATTGTTCTCAGATCCAAGGGTTTGGGTCTGTGGTCACCTATGCAAATTGGTGAGGCTTTTTATCCAACATTTCCCAGGAAAGGGGGGGTGCAAGTGTTGGGAGGATTGTTCATTGTTCTTAAGATCCAAGGGTCTGGGTCTGAAGTCACCTAGGCAAATTGGTGAGGCTTTTTACCAAACCTTGTCCAGGAAGTGGGGTGCAAGGTTTTGGGAAGTATTTTGGGGGGAAGGACGCGTCCAAACAGCTCTTCCCCAGTAACCAGTATTAGTTTGGTGGTGGCAGCGGCCAGTCCAAGGACAATGGGTTGAATATTTTGTACCTTGGGGAAGTTTTGACCTAAGCTGGTAAAGATAAGCTTAGGAGGTTTTTCATGCAGGTCCCCACATCTGTACCCTAGAGTTCAGAGTGGGGGAGGAACCTTGACACACATAGTCATGCAAGTTCTTTTCCTTAGCAGACAAGCAATGTACTTTCCCCCCCCCTTTTTTTTAAAGAAATGTTATATTGTTGCTTTTGTGTTGCAGGTTCTTTGAGAACAAGCATTGGTGTTTGTGCTGGGGTACCTGAAAGGGGAGGGATGGTTTGTGTGCCATTTGTTATCACCTCTGTTCAGGGACCGATGGTTATAGTGTAAATAATTTACACTAAATAAATACCCACACTCCACATTACTGATTTCTCCTCTAATGGTAAACCAACCTGCAAGATCCTGAAATCTGCCATTACCTGTCAAAGAAGGTGGCAATACAATAGGAAAATTGTAGACAGAGAGAGCCTAAGGCTAAAATTTTCAAAACTGGCCACTGATTTTAACTCTCTTTACTTTTGGCTACTGAATTTGGGACACTTTGGTCCTGATTTTCAGAAGTGCTGAGCACCCACCATTCCCAATGACATCAATAAATTAGGGGCAGAGCTGAGAATACAATCTAGAACTTCTGATTCCCAGTCCTGTTCTCTAGCCACTTTACATTACTCCTCCCTTAGGAACAATGTATAAATCAAATAAAATTTTAACTCTTTAAAGCTAAAGTGGATTCACTTGTTTAAAATACTTTTTAAAAAAAACTACTATAGGGATTTCAAAATTATTTTAGTGGATAGTTGCTTGCATATTTCTCCAGCCAAGGAAAACCATACATTGGCTGCATGTACTGAAAGGGATAGGTGCTGTTAAAGCAAACACTCTGTTCCCTGCTGCGCTTCTATGAATCATAATGCGCAGTGTAATTTGAGTGAAGTTTTTATTCCGTTGCAGAAATACATGGGTGATTGGGTGGCCTTAAAGTAATGAAATGTAATGAGACTGTGAAATACCTTACCCTGCTGCTTGCCAGCATAATACATTTTAGATTGTTTTCCATTATATTACCTCAGACTGCTAGACATTTGAGTTAATGTAGGTTTATCCTATTTCATAATTAAAAGGATTTTATTTTGAGATATTTTCTTTCCAGCGCTGCAAAGGTTATTTTATTTTCCTGGTTTTGTTTTTGCTTCTCCTGTGCATTTCTTTCACTGACTTACCATTTGAACACCTCTTGCTTTTCATGGGTCTTTATTTCCATTAAGTGTCTAGCACTAATTAGGCTCTGTTGTCTAAACTGCACCAAACACTTCACTCAAATCAAAGAGCATTTAATTAGTTAGGCTGTAACCTGCAGTCTATCTTGCAATGTTAAACTCAAATAAACAGTTGAAATGCTTGGTCCAGCCTCATGTGAATATAAAAAAGTTTGTTTAATAGAGGACAATATTTCCATTTCATTGCTGCTGTAGTATAATGTGATGAAGTGACAAGGCCTCTCCACCTACTGCTGTTAGGGGCTCAGTGTGGTAGTAGGGTGTTGGGAGGCCAAATTAGTACTTAAGCTTAGCTCCTGCAAGGCACGCCACATGAGCAGACAGCTCCACAGGGCTGAGTTCCTTAAAGAATCAGGGCCTTAGACTGGCAGCTGCAGAATACTCTAAACACCCAGCAGTTCCCATTGCGATGTTTATGGCCACCATTTCAAAAAATCTCAGAGCCTAACCTTTTTTGAAAATCTGGGCATTTATTCTGGTCCTTAAGTGGGAATTGAGCAATTCTGAAAATCTGATTCTAATTGTGGGTGCTGAGCATCTTTGGAAATTGTGCCTCAATTGTGCCTCAGTTTCCTCATTTTATAATATTGAGATATCTGCCATGTTGTCTACTTTAACATTTCTTCATGAGTCTCATAGGGTTATCAACTTTCTAATTGCAGAAAACCAAACACCTTTGCCCCTCCCATCCTGTGCATATGAACTATATTCTTTGTTCCCAGATATATATATTTACCCACATTAAAAAGCATACCGTTTGCTTGCGCCCAGTTTACCAAACATGATAGATTACTCTGAATAAGTCCTCTTCATTATTTACCATTCCCTCAATTTTTGTGTCATCTGCAAATATTATCAGGGAGGATTTTATGCTTTCCTTCTGGTCATAAAGATGTAGATATTAAATAGCATAGGGCCAAGAACTGATCCCTGAGGGACTCCACTGAAAACAGACCCACTTGACGACAGTTCCCTATTTACAGTTACATTTTGAGACATATCAGTTAGCCAGTTTTTAATCTATTTAATATGTGCCAGGTTAATTTTGTATCATTCTAGTTTTTTAACCAAAACATTGTGCAGTACAAAGTCAAACACCTTACAGAAGTCTAAGTATATTACATCAACACCATTACCTTTATCAACCAAACTTCTCATCTTGTTAAAAAAAGATATCAAGTTAGTTTGACAGGATCTATTTTCCATAAACCCATGTTGATTTGCATTAATTACATTACCCTCCTTAGTCTTTAGGGCCAGAATTCTGCACTCAAATGAAATGTAAAACTTTTAAATATCTGTTAATCAACAAAACCCACAGAAAGATCTTCCTCAACTGATTTGTCTACATAAATCAGCCTTTTCAGAGAGAAACTATGCTGAAATCTGAAATCTTGCTCAAAACGTAGTTGCAATGGTTGGCTAATAGCTTCAGACAGGGCCTATTAGTTTGTAAAAGCAGGTTCTGCAACATAACAAGGAAAATACATTAGCTAGCATGTTAGATTCCCCTTTAAAAAAAATTGAAAAGTGCAAGTTCAGAGGTAGGGAAGAAAATTAATATAAGCAAAACAGAATCCAATTTATAATGCTTAAATCAATTTATTCCAGTGGCATGCAGAACACTGCAATTCTCAAATTGCTTTGGTCCATTAGCATAGCTGAATATTAAAAGAAGCAGATGTATTCATAGGGATTCCATTGAAAAGTACAAGAACGATATCAACACTGTAGCTTTTGCTCACTGTGCCATTTTACAGTCCATTGCTGTTAGGACTGATTGCAGGAAGCCCTGCAGCATTACAGAATGTCTTACTAGTCCTTCCCAGCAATGAAATCTGAGGAGGTCGTGCAGCATAAGGCATCAGGTCTCCCCACCCAAGTAAAGCAAAGACCTCCCAAATTTGGTGGAACTGCATCATTTAAAAAATATTAACTATTTTTTTGTTCAATGATAGCCCCCCCCATCACAGGATGTCTGGTTTTTAAGGGGATATGGGCCTCGTCCCACCCGTGACAACCTGCCCAGTTGGGAAAATGATTTTGGTCACATGGCAGGAAGGTCATGTGACTAGCTCAGCCAGGCATAGGGATATAAGGGAGAGGTCTGACAGGGAGTAAGGAGCTTGAGTGGGGCTGCCAGGTCAGGTTTCCAACTTTCTAATGGAACAAAACCCAACACCTCTGCCTTGCCCCTTTCCCGAGGCCCTGCCCCAGCTTCCTCCATCCCCCTCTCTTATTTACTCCTTCTCATAACACAAGAACTAGGGGTCACCAAATGAAATTAATAGGAAGCAGGTTTAAAACAAACAAAAGGAAGTATTTTTTTCCCACAATGCACAGCTGACCTGTGGAACTCCTTGCCAGAGGATGTTGTGAAGGCCAAGACTATAACAGGGTTCAAAAAAGTACTAGATACGTTCATGGAGGATAGGTCCATCAATGGCTATTAGCCAGAATGGACAACGATGGTGTCCCTAGCCTCTGTTTGCCAGAAACTGGGAAT
Organism: Lepidochelys olivacea; assembly: GCF_965140295.1. NCBI lineage: Eukaryota > Metazoa > Chordata > Testudines > Cheloniidae > Lepidochelys > Lepidochelys olivacea. The sequence continues at coordinate 112,648,474 of NC_140413.1, forward strand.
GGGCAACAGGGGATGGATCACTTTCTGATTATCTGTTCTGTTCATTCCCTTTGGGGCACCTGGCATTGGCTACTGTTGGAAGACAGGATACTGGGCTAGATGGACCTTTGGTCTGACTCAGTATGGCCGTTCTTATGTTCCCCCATCCTCACCTACTTTCACCAGGCTGGGGCAGGGGGTTGGGGTGCAGGAGGGGGTGATGGCTCCAGCTGGGAGTGCAGCCTCTGGGGTGGCACTGAGGATGAGGAGTTTGGGCTGCAGGAAGGGGCTCTGGGCTGGGGCCGAGGGGTTTGGAATGCAGGAGGGGGTGCATGCTCTGGGGTGGGGCTGGGAAGGCTCCGGACTGGGGCAGGGGGTTCTGGTGTAGGAAGGTGAGGGCTCCGGCTGGGGCTGTGGGCTCTGGGGATGAGGGGTTTGGAGTTCAGGAGGGTGTTGGGGGGGAGGTGCAGGCTCTGGGAGGGCGTTTGGGTGCAGGAGGTTGGGATGTGGGGTCCCGGCGTTGTTTACCGCGGCTCCCGGGAAATGGCCGCCAGGTCCCTGCAACCCCTAGATGCATAGGTGGCCAGGGAGGCGCCGCGTGCTTCCCTCGCACCACAGGTGCTGCCCCTGCAGCTCTCATTGGTCACAGTTCCCAGCTGTGGAGCCGGCCCTGGACATGTGTCTAGGGGCTGCAGTGACCTGTGGTCACTTCCGGGAGCCACGTGGAGCTAGGGCAGGCAGGGAGCCTGCCTTAGCCATAGGCCCCTGCTGCGCCACCAACCAGACTTTTAACAGCCTGGTCGGCGGTGCCAACTGGAGCTGCCAGGGATCCTTTTCAACCAGGTGTTCCGGTCGAAAACCGGATGCCTGGCAACCCTAGTGCCAGGCAGGACAGAAGCTTGAAGCTGCAGCTGACCTGAGTCAGAAGGGAAGAGACTGCAGAGTGAGAGAGACTCCTACAGTGAAGATGCTGAGACACCAGGGCAGTTGCTCCATCTAGGAAGGGCTCGGAGTGGCTTGCTATAGCAGGGAACTGATTTGAACATTGTAGATCAGTGGTTCTCAAACTTTTGTACTGGTGACCCCTTTCACTTAACAAGCCTCTGAGTGTGACACCCCCCCCCAAAAATAAAAAACCCATGTTTTAATATATTTAACACCATTATAAATGCTGGAAACAAAGTGGGGTTTGGGTTAGAGGCTGACAGCTCGCAACCCCCCATGTAATAACCTCGTGACCCCCTGAGGGGTCCTGACCCCCAGTTTGAGAACCCCTGTTGTAGATTTTATTTTGGAACTTGGAGTTTAATTCTAAATTTCTGTGTTATTAAATCCAGACCCCAAGGAGGAGTGTTTGAAGCCAGCGTGTACAGTTAATTGAGGAGGGCAAGAATGGACCCCAGGTCATGAAGGGGTGCTCAGGAGGGAGACATCCTTTTACATTTGGCATAGTTCACAGGATTGCCTGCATCTTCCTTTCTTGAACTGCCAGAAGGTGGGAAGTATGTTCTACTCCTTTCCCAACCCTTGCTCTAGAGCTTTTGAGCTTGGGAGCTTGAAATACAGACTTGAATCCAAACTTTCAGAAAGCTCAAGGTGTTCACATTCAGAACACTATGAAAACAGGTTCTCATTGCCATGTCTGACCCAAACCTTGATCCAGACTTGGATTAATGAGTTTGGTTCTGGAGCATCACATTTATATACAGTAACTTTGCAAATGTAAAACAGCCAACTCCTTCCCCTTACTCTGAGCCTCAGCGACTGGAAAAAGATCACATGAAAGGCAAGAGCTGACATGAAGCACTGTCTTTTGGGAGATCTAGTTGGAAGGCTGACAAACTATTGTAAAGCTGGAAAAGGGTAAGGTTTGACAGTAAGGTCATGGATGATTTATTTCTCATTCCTTCTTTGAAATGGGAACATCTACTGGGAATTTTGGGAAATATTTGATTCTTTAAAATGTTGATTATTTGGAGAGGAGCTTTCAGAAAAACATAACACACTTTAAAATGCCTTTGTTTTGAGCTGGCATGGTGATAGTTCAAGTTCAAGGCCAGAAGCCAGTTCCTAAGCTGGCATAAATGGGCCAAACTCCACTGATATTGGGCAGCTGGTGTGAAATAGTGCCATATCTTTTGCTTCCAAGGCTAACAGACGCATTGTGCTCAGTCCTGTGGGCAATTGATCAGCAATACGGACTGCTCTGAAGGAAGTTTTATCTGGTACTCCTTTGGAGAATCACCTTGACTCATTCTTGCAAGGAGGACGCCTAAACTTTTGATAGACATGAAGACACAGAATGTACATTCTCTACCTTCTTCCTGTTGGTTGCTACTATATGTGGTTCTTGCTAGCATTTCCTGTCTCTCTGTTGGGGGTAAGAAACACTAGATATAGTGTATAGCAGGCGAGCTATGGAAGATGGAAAGAGCCTTGCAGGGATGGTGCTCAACCCATGCACTACTGAATGCTTTTGTGTATGGGAATTAAAAAATGGGGGTTAGAGGAAAATCAATGACAGCTGAGAGGGGATAAAGTGGCGGTGGTGTCATGGAATAGGAAGGGGAGGATGTTCAGCAAGGAGGTGAAGCTGTTGGGCTAGAGAGGGGGGAAAAAGCAAAAGGGAAGGGGATGAAGGGACAGGCAGGAGGTGATAAACAGGGGAAGTAATGAGGCACAGTGGTTCAGGAAAAGATGGGTGGGAGATAGAGCAATGGAGACAGAACAGACTGGGGTTGGGATAGAGCAAGGAGAGTTAAGGGAGATAGATGAGGGGAGTCGAGTATATGTTCAGGGGGAACTGAGAAGGGCCACTCTTTGGCAGTAGCTGCAGTTGTGTCTAGTACCCAAGTATAGGAGGGGCAGAAGTTAAGGGCCAGATTTTTAAAGGTATTTCAGTGCCTAAAGATGCAAATAGGCACCTTGTGAGATATTCAAAAGCCCTTAGATGCCTAACTCCTAATTGAAATCAATGAAGGGTTTTCCATTGACTTCACTGGGACCAGGATTTCACCCTTTGATTTTACAGAGGTTCTGTCATACTCCTAAAAGTACCAAGAGGCTAATTTCTGTAGATCTGAAGAGCCAGAAAGGGACATCTTGCTGGAAGAGGCAGCTTCTCTACTTATCCAACCCTCCATTAAGGGAGTTGGGATTTAGCACCACAACTGTTAGGTCAGGCAGCATAACCTAACGAAGAAAACCATACCTCCAGTTTTACCAGGACAGTCTCTTTTTTTCATATAATGTTTTCTTTAAGAATGCCTAGCATGAAATGACAATCTGGACATGTTTATTCAAGACCTGTGCTTACATGTAATGCATTCATTCATACCATGTAGTGAGTGTGTGTTCTAACTGAAACTCTGTTCCTCACTGGAAAAAAACTGAAGGCTGCTTAAAGATTGTTGTTTAATATGTTTGTGTATGTGAGCTTGATAGAATACTCTCTGATGAAGTGACCAGTATGAAGAAGTTTGTATAAGAGAAGATAGATAAACAGAAAGTGAACAGTAATTGTGTGAATGAACACTGTGTTGAGCTATTTAACTACTATGCTTCTGAGATGATGTTTTGTGGAAATACCGGATTGTAAACTCTCTGGAGTAGAGACTTTGTGTAAAGTGCCTAGCAGAACAGAGCTCTGATTCTCAGTTGAAATTCCTAGATTATACCACAAAATAAATAAAGTCTAATTTTCCCTGTGTTTACCAGAAACAACAGCTCACTGGAATAAGCATTCAATTTGATGAAAAGCGTTTGGAATAAAGAAAAAAAACTGCATCAGTGTACACACTATCAACACTGTCTTTTTGCTCAAAATGTATATTAAGTCACTTTTTAGTGTTTCAGAACAACCCATTCAGAAAATACAGGTTTTCTTCCAGACAGGAGGGAAGGAAGCTACTGGTCTTCAATGAAATTAAACAAGGTATGAGCAAAAAAAATGGAAGCCCCATGTACATATAGATCAGCAGGGGGATGGAAAGTCCAAGGGAAGGGAAAAACAGGATGCAGTAATCCTGAGTCTGGGGACAATACAAAGAGTTTGGGAAGATATTAGAAGAGTGGAGAAGCCATCTTGGCACCCAGCACTATACATAGACAGGGGATTAGAGCTCTTGCAAGCTTAGAAAGATGAGTCCTTCAACCAAAGGGGTTGAAGTCTCTGTGAATGGAATACTGGTAAGGAAACTACCATGAAGACAGACTGCAGCTGGTTAAAATAGGTCTTAGCCTTTAGAAAGTTTATTTTTACTTTTGTTTGCAATCCTTTCTAACTTTATACCTTCTACTTGGTATCACTTACGTGCTTTTGTTAATAAACTTATTTTTTGTTTACAATAAATGAACTCAGTACTCTGCTTGAATGGAATTTACTCCAATTAAGTTAAGAAATTTACTCCAGGGGAAATTCTTCACCACTGCACAATGCAGAAATTAATGTTTTTTGTGCATAATTTCCTTTCTCTGACAGAAATGGGCTGCAGTGCTGATGGTTACCACTAGCAGTCGCTAGACCTGGCAGAGCCCAGCTCACACATAGATGACATTGTGGGGAAGGGACTGTGGAGGAGAGGGGAATACAGAGTTCCTGGCAGCTGCAGTTCCCAGCACACCCCAAGGGAAGGAAACAGCAGGCCATAGGAAACTCCATAAAAGCCTGGCTGGGACCCAGCAACAGGCTGTTTCTTCTTCTGGATCCCTGGGCAGGAAAGGGGGCTGGTGTCTGGGCTGAGGGGCCATGGGAGGGGAGGTGGACTGGTTTCTGGGCTTGGGCTCGGGGTGAGCTGGTATCTGGCCTGGGGGAGCCACAGCTGGGCGCAGGGGGCAGGTGTCTAGCCTGGGGTGAGGTATGGCTGAGCTTGGGGTGGGGAAGGAGGTGGGTGTCTGGCCTGGGGGGATCACGGCTGGGCTCTGGTGGGAGGAGGAGGGTAGTGTCTGAGCTTGGGAGGTGAGGGTGGGTGGGTGTCTGAACTGGGGGGGCCACAGCTGGGCTTGAAGGGAGTGGGGCTGGTGTATGGGCTGGGAGGCCTCTGCGGCTGGACTCGGGGGAGGGGTTGGGGGGTCCGGCCCCCTGGCTGGGCTCAGGGGGGGGGCTGGGTTGTCATAAGGGGTTTCTTTAACTTTCTACTCCTGGGGGACTTTTTGTGTATGTCTAGATTGTTACAGACATACTTGCTGACAGGTATTTTGAAATAAATTACCAAAATAATTGAAACTTGTGTGATTATGTAGTGTTATTTTGACAAATAAAATTTGAAGGATTTTAAATATTACGTGTTGAATTTTTATTTCTTTGGCACAGAATTTTTAATTATTTGGCACAGAATTCCCCCAGGAGTAGAAACTGTAATGTGCTTTTGTCTCTTTAGTGGAGCAAACAAACCTCATTATGTTTCTCTGAGTGTTCCAGGAGAGGGCTGGACCCTTCAGGGCAGATAGTTTTGAGGAAATTCGAGACTGGGTGTTGGGATCACTTGACTAATGATAACCAAGGCTGGTGGAGACCAGAGCAGGGCTGCAGTGTAACAAGCAGGCTGCTGGAGTCAGAGCTGCTGAGCTCAGTGTATGGTTGTATGCTAGCTGGGAGCATCCAGATAGGGAGCTGCTGCAGCAGCAGAGCATTTTAAGGCACTCAGGGTTACAGGACAAGCAGTAACACAATCTCTCACCAGTCTGAGTTGAACCCCAGAACATGACAACCCCATCTTGCATCATGGAAACAGGACAGTTCCAGTCACGTAATATGTGCCCTGCAGCATCCATACTGAATGAGATCCAACAGATATTACATGCTTCTCTCACAGCAATAGGATTCCGAAACAGAAGTTCAAGGATTGTATTAGCACTCTTATAAGGAGCAACAGCAGACATAAAATTATGTAGAGATTGAGGTAAATAGGTGACAATACAGAAAAATCCTTAAGATTAAAAATATCTTTAAAAATGTGTTGTCATGTCTCTCAAATAGCACCATAAACAAACTCCCCTTATAAAACTCTCTCTTATAAAACAATCTGAAATAATGCACTTTAACAGCAATAAATTGACTGATATGCTGTTTGAAAATTTCCCCAAGGGTCCAGCCAGGATGAACCCTTGGCCACTTACTGGCACACTGAGACAGTGAACTTCTATTTAAAGTATAGATAGATATATATATAAATAAATGCTTTACATCATTTACATTTTCTGAGCCAACCTGTCATTGCTGTGAAACATCTTTTCTGACAACATCAATCATAGTATATTGCATTATATCAGTAATATAGCCTGACATGGTGAGACCAGCCAAGAATTGCCTCCACTCTGGCAGTTTTCAAAAAAGCACAGCTTACAGAAAAATATAGTAAGAAAATAATTTAAGGAGATGCATTTTCTTATCCTTCCACTCCTAATTTTGGGGCCTGATTTTTCTGGCACAGGATATTAATAAGTTCCATTGACTCTTCTATGCTACACACATCTTGCAGTAATCTGGACCCTACTGTTTGGTACCAACTTGTTTATAGGTTAAAAACTCAGTTATTGCTTTAACAGTGAATATTAAGTACTTGCTATCTACAACAGGCCTAAACAGACGTGCAGGTTTTGGAACATAGAATCATAGAATATCAGGGTTGGAAGGGACCTCAGGAGGTCATCTAGTCCACCCCCCTGCTCAAAGCAGGACCAATCCCCAACTAAATCATCCCAGCCAGGGCTTTGTCAAGCCTGACCTTAAAAATATCTAAGGAAGGAAATTCCACCACCTCCCAAGGTAACACATTCCAGTGTTTCACCACCCTCCTAGTGAGAAAGTTTTTCCTAATATCCAACCTAAACCTCCCCCACTGCAACTTGAAAATCACCTAAAAGATTACTAGAATTTCCAGCACAAATTCCAGTTAATTTTCCCACCTTCATCACCTGATAAAGATTTGGAGAATAAAGTTGAAATTTTGCCTACAAACTTAAAAAATAAATATAGTAAGCTATGAACCAACCTACAAACATTCAGTAGAATAATCTCTATTTTTATTCAATTATAGATAAAATATGTAAGCTTTATGGTCCTGATAGTGCACTTACACACATACTTAAGTGCTGTGCGTAGCTCTATTGATTTTAGGCTATTCACGGTACAAAGTTAAACATACAGTATGTATTAATGTTTGCAGGATCAGTTCCTATGTAAGTATTAAAGTATGTACACAATTCTGGATTGTGAACTCTCTGTCTTTGGGTTTGATTCTAGTTTTCTGCCCTCAAACATGAAGAGGGCAGAAAACTGTCTGTAATATAGGAGTGAAAGTTTGTTCCCACAATCTGCACACATGAAGGACCTACTACAAGACTCCAAATACGCAATTTTCCTCTGTCTACCTGGTTCTGGTGAGGTCCATATCAAACTGCAGCTTCAGTCACCCTCAGAGAAAAATGGTCTCAATTCCCTTTCTGAAATTCCTGTTGAGCACCATAAGGGGAGAGGCCCTTTTTTTCTCATTTATTTATAAAAACTAGGTATTATTATTGTTTTCTTTCTATCTCTAGCACTCTCATAGATGTTCAGCTTCTGGTTCCTGTCTCTATTGGCAATGTCAGAGACAAAGCCAACCATTCCACATGTTGTGCACTAGCATAATCCTCCCTTGTACTGGACTAAGTTATCTACATGCTACGTGTAGTTTTTAAATTGGGTTGAGGGAGTCAGGATGAAAAGAGTGTAGCTTGAACCTATCAGCCTTTTGACTCATTGTGCCCTCTTTCTGTGGTGCATCCTGGGAATTGTATAAAACATGCAGATGTGCCTGCTCTTAATTTTCAACTCATTTCTAATTTGTTATGCTGAAAGGCCCTAGATGTGAGGCCAAATTCTGCCCTTGTGATATATGCAGAGATGAAGTAATATATATTATACAGATGAAAATGCTTAAAAGTAAAATTTGACCCATAGTGCATAGCGTATATCTATCTATCTATATATATATATTGAAATTAATGTGAAAATTTTGTATTTAATTCCTAAAAATTGCTAATCCTTTGAGTCCTACACTAAGGCCTTGATCCTGAAAACACTTATACATTTGCTTTATTTTACTACTATGCCTAGTCCCATTGAAATCACTGAAAGTAGTGAAGTTAAGCATCACTCAAGTGTTTGCAGGATCAAGACCTCAGGGTACATCAGAATCTACTGAGTTTCATGAAGTGAGATGTCTTTGGGATGTGAGGTTATGTAGCACACAACAGCAGGGCCATACAAGTGCCATTTCTATCATATGTGCTAAACATCCACATAGCGTCAAATGGCTCAAAGTAAATTTAAGGTTTGGACTTAAATTGGCAAAAGCAATTAGGGGGTAGGATTTTCAGATGTGCTTAGCATTAACCTAGCTCTGCTCCCAGTAACATTGGTGAGAATTTTATAATTGACTTCAATGGGAACCATTAAGTCAAGCTGAGTGCGTTTGAAAATCCCATCTGTATATGCATGTACTGCATTGCACAGGTGGAAACATTTACCATCTTTTTCTCCACAGACAGTTCTCCAAAATGCTGTTGTCTGGGGGCTTCTAGGGCCCCTTGAAACAGATTTTTTTTATGAGAACCCTACTGAATGTGGATTGTTAATGTGACTATCTTAACTATTATGGCTTCCGAAGGTTGGAGATTCAGATAAGCAGGCAGAATTTTAAACCTATGGAAGCCTCTGGGCCTGTGTTCCCTGGTCCCCTGCATTTATTTCCCACTCCCTCAAAAGATTCCTACTACCTGTAGTGGTCTTTGTTCGAAGGAAGCTAACAGACCTGTTTTCTTTTCCTTCCTCCCTCACACTCTAGAATCTTCAGTGGTTATTTGTCTTCTCAGAGAATGGGGACAGCACAAGCCTATGGGATAGCTACTTCATTCTCTCTTTCTAGGGGAATGGTGGGCAGGGGGAAGTAAGGGAGATCTTTCTCCCCTCATGTGGCATGAGCATACCTGCTGGGAGTGGAAAATTGAACAGCTTGTGACTTTTTCATTCTGGCTACTCCCTACACTCTTGTCATATAATAAAAACAAAACAAGACTCTTGAGGAAAGACAGACAAACAGAACTGCTGAACGTACCATTGGACAGCCTGGTCTCTTTGCACCTGGAAGAGCTGGTGTTCTCCTCCTTCCTGCTCCAGGGCTGGAGTGCTACAGCTGGCTGAGAAGCAGCATGCCCCTGCCGGTTTTGCAACTGCTCTGGCTCTTCCAGTCCAACCCACCCTCCTTGTCTGAGGAGAGAAGATCATGCTGCTGCTGTAACCCCTTTCCCAGCCCTGGGCAGGAGGTTTAAAATCTTCTGTGTGCTTCCCTTTCCCCTGCTTCTGAAAGGTAAGGGAAACCTAACATGCTGGGAGAACGGATAGGGAGGGAAATCAGAAACGCTGTGGGAGGGGATGAATGCTGGCCTCTCTCCAGTCATCTTTTGCTGTAAGTAAACTTGCAATCTGCTGCTTTGTGCTATCTGCACCTTGGTAGGTTTGTAATTGTTTGTACAATGTAGCTCTGTAAAGTTTTCTGACATGTAATACCTCTCATAAAAACTGGGCTACCTAGAATTACCTTGCACTGGAAACGTTGTTTGCTGCCATCAGCTCACACGCCTTGGAATAAAGGCATTGCAGAAAATTTGTGTTACACTTTCCAGAATGAAACATCACTCTTTTGAAGAGCAAGCTTCATTAAAGTGGGTTGTGACTTTAATTAAAAAACAAAACTCAACCTGTTTGGTTTTGTCTTCTGTATTCTGAGCTCCAGGCTACACTCCACCCCTTTTAAACAAGGCTCAGTGTGACAGAGGGCCCTGGCCCCCTGTTAAAGGGACTGCTTCCATTTATATGCTTACATAACCAAACGGCTGTTCGCAAAAGCTCAACAAAAACAGAACTATTCGGATACCATACAGAGTTACTACTGGACACCTAACAAAAATAATCTATTGCTTTATTCATACTGGGGTCCTCCCACTTGAGAGTTCCACCTGAGCCCTTCAGGTACAGAAGACTTTCACAGGACTCAAAAAGTAAATTTTTGCACTGCCGATCTGCTCCTGCACGTTCTTTCGCTGCAAGGGTAGCCAAGTGCAAACTAGATTCAGCACATCGTGCTTAATACCCGGTGCCTGGCTGCGCCCTAGACAGTCTTCTGGAAACCGCTATGCGCGTGTCCTTCCAGTTCTAAACCGCTCCCTCCACGAAGAGCCCTTAAACGCACTGCTGGCTTGGACTTTCTAAGGGCCGAATCCAGCCCTAGGCCGAGGAGACTCGCTGAAAGCCCCAGCACGGGGCTGAGAGAGTGACTGGCTGGAGGGCTCAGCACGGCGTGTGCAGTGGGGGGAAGGGAGGTAGCTAGAGTTGTTTGGGGACAGCTCTGGGCTGCATTTACACCAGAGGGCTTGAGAGGGCGCTGCCGGTCCAGAGTTGGAGAGAGCTGAAGAAGCGCCGGGGAAGACCCTGAGAGAAACAGACTGAAGCAGCAGCCCGGCTTCCCAGCGCCCATAGTCACTGACACAGAGTCACCCGCTGGCGGCGGAGAGCGCGAGAGGAGGCTGAAGCCTGCGGACTTTCTTCTCCCTACCCCCAAATTCCTAGAGGAAAGTTTAGAGACTCCTCCGAAAACTCCCCACCCACCCGCGAGCATCCCCCCTGCAGCTGCTTCCGTTCCCGGCTGCAAAGAGGAACCAAACCCACTAGCAGACAATACTAGTGTCACGGCTTCACAGCGGCTTCTGATTCCTGCCGGTAGCCGCTGCTCTCGGCAGAAGGGCCGTGGGGCAGAAGGGGGGCGGGAACAGCAAAGCGTGGGGAGGGGAGCAGCAGCAAGACCAGCTGGGGCCCCTAGCGCTGCTGCTTCCTCTATCTCGCACAGATCTCCACGTGTTTCTTCTTCCAAACCTGGGATCAAGTTTGGGAGCCCCGGGGGCTACAGCAGACGCCCAGACTCCTGCGAGCCAGAGCCGGGGAGACATTTCCCCAACTGCCCGCTAACCCCGGAGCGCTCTGCTCCCTTCCCCGCCCGCAGCAGCAGCACTCAAAGCCCACGCAGGGCGCTGCCGTGTTTCCAGCTGGGGCGGTTGCTGCTACCATGCAAACGTATGGATGACCTACCCCGCTGTCCCGCCTCTGTCCCGGCAGTCCCGGGCCCGTGGCTCCTGCCGCTGGAGGAGCCCGGCGGGGCGGCTGACTGGGTCACTTACCTCAGGCGGGTTTGCTCCAGCAGGGCGTGGAAGTTGGGGATGGCTTGGAGCGAGGGGGGCAGGTGTGGGCAGGGGGCACAGGCGGACGGGGAGGGGGAGAAGAGAGGGACGGGAACAGCCAGTGGGAGGAGGGGGAGAAAACCCCTCTGCGTGCCCGGGGTAGAGAGGAAATCTGCTCCCCTTGCTTCAGAGAGCTCCGGGCTGGGGAGGGAGACGAGCCCGAAAGCACAGCGGGTGTCACACGCACACAGGGAAAACAAAACCCGTTAGAAACAAGAAGACAGCGGGGCCAGCTCAGCGCATCCGCCGAGAAGACAAATTGTAGCGGCCGCCGCTCGTGAATGCACAGGGCGGGCGGGGCGCCTCCGCCACCCAAACAAGCCCTCAGCAGCACCGCGTGCGGCTCCCTCCCGGCCTCCTGCCTCCGGCTCCCGGCAGCCTCGCCTCCTCCGCCCCTCCCCGGCCAAGAGCGGCTCCCCGGGCCAGCCGGCGGTACAGGGCCATCCCAGGCACGAGAAAGTTGGGAGCGGGGTGAGGGCTGGTGGCTGAAGAAGAGACTCCCCCCTCCCCAGGACTGCGTGGGGAAGGTGGGATTAAAGGCGGAAAAGGAGGAGAGGGAGGGTGGAAAACTTGAATTTCTGGGCTTGCTGTGGCGACGCGTCTTGGCCATCCCCGCAGAGGTGAAGGAGAAGCAGGGAAAGTGACTCGGGGGAAGTGACCGGGATTATTTTTCAATCCGAGACGAGTCTTTTGAAAAGGAAAAAGAAAAGCAACGGTTTGCACGCCCTGCAGAGCGAGCTAGCAGGAAGCCTTGCTCAGACACATGCTGCTGGGCGAGCGTGCAGGCTCGTACTCTTCCTCAGCTCAACAGGGTACTAACGTTACAAAAAAGCAGCACATAGTAAACAGAGACGCGTCATGCAACAGAAAAAAAGGAAGATGGGAATGAAGGAAAAAAGAAACTAAAATCAGGAGGAGGCGGAGAAAACACAGCGACAACAAATTACTTCCAAAAGAGAGTGGGTGTCTGCCGTGACCCGGGATTTTAAGGGGTGCGTCTTTAAGTATTACCCCTTTTTCCAACCCAAGTCTCTCTTCTCCACTGACACAGGCTCCTCTGCTTGGTTGTAGGAGAGAAGAAGGAATAAGCAAGAGGATTCGTTCAGCAGCGCCTGCGATCTGTGGCTGCTGCTTCTTTGGAGATTTGTTTTGTTCCTGGGGGATGCTGGTTTCCAGACCTTGACTTGTGCATGTTGCTCTTTTAATTTGATCGCAGATTTTGCTCTGGTGGTCGCTTGTTTTGCAAGCGGAAGAAAGGGGAGCCTGGCTTTGGTGTTAAAAGTTGCAATTACTATTTTGCAGCTAACATGTGCACCAACATAGTCTATGAGTGGCTGAAGACCCTGCAGCTTTCCCAGTACGCGGAGTCCTTCGTAGATAATGGCTATGATGACCTGGAGGTTTGCAAGCAAATAGGGGATCCGGACCTGGATGCCATTGGGGTGTCGGTGCCCCACCACAGGCGCCGAATCCTTGAAGCAGTGGTGAGGTTGAAAGAGGAGGACGAGACCGCTGCTGGTCTCTATTTCACCTTGGAGCCTCAGCAGCAGCAGGGCTTGTCCTCCCCTTCCCCAGAGATCTACACTAGCCACCTGGTGGAGCAGTATGAGGCTAAGGCTTGGAGGGAGCCTAGCTCTCGCCATCGTCAGGGGAATCAGGGGACCCTCAGGAGCCAGAAACTTGGGCCCCGCAGCAAGGAGCTGGTGATTTACCCAAAACTGAAACTGAAAATCATGATTAGGGATAAACTTATCCGGGATGGGATCAACCTGAGCAAGCCCCCTTACTCCAACAAGGTAAGCAGGTCCTGTATCTTTCCCTTCTCCCTGCCCCTTGCATCAATAATTCATCTGAGCTTGGGTGCATCGGGGTCAGGAGTCTTAAACTGTTGTAGGAGCTAAACGTATGCCCCGTATTTAGGAGTGGAATTGGAGAGTTAGGTGTAAATATTGGTTGACTGTGTTTGGATCAGGTACCAAATCTGCTTGAGTTACCTTCGTTTGTGGTTGGGATTTCTGGGTACGATAGGAATGGATAAACCTGTTCACTGCCTATATACAGCAACTGAAAGGAGTGTGGCCAAACATTGGTTGGTTCTGGGGGAGGGATGGTAGCTCAGTGGTTTGAGTGTTGGCCTGCTAAACCTTGGGTTGTGAGTTAAGTCCTTGAGGGGACCATTTAGGGATCTGGGGCAAAAATTGGGGATTAGTCCTGCTTTGAGCAGGGGGTTGGACTAGATGACCTTCTGAGATCCCTTCCAACCATGATATTTTATGATCCAAATGCTTAGTTTATGTTGCTGTTGTGGTGGGATGTGTCGAGATCTTGTTTTGGTTTATTTTTTTTATTCTCTGTGATAGAAGTGGCTAGACTAGTTCTCTAGTAAAGTTTGGGTCTTGAGTTCAAAAATAGGCATAATCCAGTTTTATCCTCTATTTTTTTCATTAATATGGGAATTATAGGGATCATCCATATTGGTGAAGATAACTTTTTGGTGTCCATTTCTGTTGGTTAATATTTTATGAAACGCCGTGTAAGGATGCAAGAGAATAATTCCTTCTGTTAACTTTCTTGCTAACTAGAGAGTGGTATGATTATTCATCAACCATTCCAGGTATAATTTAGTCTGTGCACGGGGGACTATATATGAAAGAATAGAAAAGTACAGTTCTTGGGAAAAATCCGTTCCAATTTGGTGAAATCGCATTCTGTGAAAACTGTGGCTGTAACCCACTCAAGTTCCTTGAAAAAGTTAAAATATTAAAGGAAGGTGAGTTGGCAGATATAAATTACTTGGATTGCATAAAGCCTTTGATAGTCTGTACTGAAAATATGATAAGAAAAATAAATACTCATGTAGTTAAGTGAAAAGGTCATTCCATTGTTTTTTTTCACTGAACTAGTTTTTTAATCTAAGTGTTGTACTGTATGTTTACTTCACAGTTAAGAGAAAGGTCAGTGGTGAGTGCCTCAGGGAATGTATTGGGACCAGTGCTAGTAAATATCTTATTTAATGATTTGGGTTCTGATTTTTCAGAAATACTGAGCACTTGCAATTCACGTTTACTTCTGTTAGAGTTGTGGGTGCTCAGTGCCTCTGAAAAGCCTTTATTGGAAAAAACTGGCAGCTAGTTGTTGAAGCTTGCTGAAGAGGCTAAATTGGTTTTGTTAGTGAAAGCTATTAAGGATTGTGAAGAAGCACCCTATCAATGTAACTGCCACTGGGGCATTGGACATGAGAACGCTAAATGAAACTCAACTATGGTAAGTGTAAACTAATGCACAGGATTAAAAATAATCTAAACTTCTCATATACATTGATGGACTCTGAGCTTGTGGAATCCTCTGTGGGGAAAAGGCCTCATAGATGTCAAAGAAAGCTCAATGAAGATGTTTGGCAAGGATGCAGCAGAAGCAGTTAAAAAGCGAACAGGATGTCTAGATGCATTTAAAAAGGAGTAGAAAATGTCATGCTATATCTAACCGTGTAGACCCTCATGTGGAGAACTGTGTCCAGACTGGGTCACCCCTTATGAAAATATAGTTGAAATTGAAAGGCTCCAACTCACCTTGCTTTAATATTTTAACTTTTTTCACGGAACTTGAGCAGGTGATAGCCACAGTTTTCATGGGGATCAGAGATGTGTCACAATTTACAGATGAATGGAGAATGCTAAAACTAGCCTGGAAAGAAGAGTTACTGGAAAGGAAACTTGGTATTCTGAAGTGTAAAAGGATGACTTTATGACCATTAAGTTGCAGACGTGCTAGGACTGAAAGGATCTTAAGCTTCAGGACTTAAATTGATCACTTGCTGGTGTCTGGAAGGAAGGCCTCTCCTTGTTTTTCCCATGTATAGTACAGAACAAGTGGATGGCGCTCTTGTGATGGTGATTTATTTTTTTTTCACCTTCTTCTGAAACATCAGGTATTGGCAGCTCCTTGAGACAGCATACCAAATTTGATGGACCGGTGGTATGATCTAACATGGCAAAGCCTATATGAATTCTTGTATCGTGTGTAAATACATCACCTCCTGAAAACTTATTAACTGTAATTTGGGATGAGTGATTTTTCTCTCATAAATTATGATTTGCCTGACTCTTCTTGTTTTCTAAACTGCCATCAAAGGTGTCTCTCTCTCTCTCTCTCTTTCTTAATCCTTCACTTGAATCTAGAACTTTTAAATAGTGGTCACAGAAAGTGTCACTGGAGCTGCATGCTGTCCATTTCTGCGATTATATTTGATTTGTTTTTTACAAGCAGACAACTTTTTCCTAATGTTCGATCTTCCTATTCATGTGGCCCATTTCTTATCAAATAGATCTTCTACTATATCTGTGTTGTTGGAACATTCAAATACTAAGATACAAACACACAGCATCAAGGAAGTTCAAATCTATGGCTGCTGATTCTTCTTTCACTCTCCTTATTTATGTGTGATGGGGTGCAGCTTAACGACTTGGGACCAAACCCTGCTCATCTTGTGCAAGTAACAGCATTGACTTTAATGGGAATACTTGTATAATTAAGTTGGTAGGGTTTTAGCCTCAAATGCAACACACTGAAGTATAAAGGGGTGGGTGATGAACAGAGTGACAGCCTTAAGTTTAAATTTCCTAGCTTTATGTCAGCTTGTCTCACCAACTTATTTATTCTTGGATGATATTTTTAGAATAGAAGAACCTCTTGGCTTTATAAATCCTCTTCATGAACCAGTTCACAATCATATAATGTTAAAAGAAAGTACAGAGTTGGCATGATTTAAGTGTATGTTGTTCAACATGTTGTTCCAAGTGTCACCCATTACTACAGTCAGTCTTCACTATTCCCTTTGAGCCATTTTAAAAAAATCACGTTGTGGTGATTACTCTGAACAACATCCATTGAATATCAGAAAATAACATGCTGTATCATACCTAGTTTGGAAAATGGACTTATTATGACAGTAGTAATTTTTTTTGGAAGTTTATTACTTTAGAAGAAGAAAACCTGATGTGCCTTTAGCAAAATTTGTGCTATATTTTTTGTAGATGATATATAAAGTCTGCATTTCAGAAGAAATTGCAAGTATCATCTTCTAAGTAATAAAACACAACTTTTCAAGGTTTACTGCTTATTTATTGCATATATTCAACAAAAGGTGTGCCGATCTGAGAGTAAATATGACCTGGTGCGTAGGGCACTGACCACCAAGCAATTTGAGGTCTGTTCACAGCTCTGCTACGTGACATTGTATGAGTCATTTCCTCCTGGTTTACCCAATTGTAAATGGAGGATAAAATATACTTACCTTTCCTAAGTGTTTTTTCATCTGTGGATGAAAAATGCTATATAAGAATATATTTATTTTTGGATTTCTGTTTGTTTCCTGATAATGCCTACTGCTTCCATTAAAAATGTTTTAGGAGGACCTCAAACAACAAACTTTATGCAGGCTGTTTTATAGAATTTTATTTTTAAATGTCTCTGGGAACTGGAAATACTACCACCACCTCTAGTTTGTGTCCTTTAGCTTTTTTAGTGACCTCTGGACTTGGAAGACACAAACTGAATATATATCTTATATGGCAGTGTAGGGATGAGGGACTGTAGAGCCATCACTTGCAATATTTTTGTTTTTGTGTTTCAAGGTGAAGTATGTATCTGCACATCAGTAGACATAAAGAATCTGGATAGTATTTCTTTTGAATCTGAACAAACAAAATTAGCCCCAAATTAAAAGTACTTGACTATGACTACTTGACATAATTTAATATGACTTGCTTTAAGAAGAGTGAATTTTGAATTCAAGCCATCTGTCTAGGGTGATTTCAGACGTGCGGGACTATCACTAACCATATTGTGGATTTACATGGGAGTTAGAGCAAGGAAGCACTTTTTCTAGATAATTCTTTATTTTCAGAGATAAAGTAACTGAGGAAAACTTCACAGAAGTAAAATTTTGGCTCTCGCCAATAAAGCTCTTGAATTTTGAAGGCCTATTTTATTTTCAAGTCCCCTGTATCTGACTGATCACATTCAGAAGTCACAAGTATCAGTGAGATTCTTAAAGAGGTGGTGGATATCTAGTTTACATTTGGGGCCCAATCCTGCAGCTGCTTTATACATGCCTCACTGAGATAAATGGGAGCTTCATGTATGGAGTAGCTGCCGAGTAGGGCAGTTGATTTGTGTGAAAACATGTCACTGGTTAAAAAAAAAAAAAATCTGAGAAATCTTTCTCTTCACATGTGCAGTTTTTAATTATTTTTTTTCTGATTGGTGAGGGAATTACAGGTGATACAAAGCAACTATTGGGAGATAGGTCTAATAGTGAAAAGGAGCCTCAATGAATTAAAGCCCTGGAATCCATTACAGATTCATGAAATGAAGCTTGTTTCTGACTTGACTTGCCTACCTTACAGGGCTCAAAGAACAAGAAGCAGACTCTGAAAGGAATGTGCCTTATGAAAGATGGAAGGAAAAGTACAAAGTAATTTTCTCAGGAACAAGTGAGATGAAGGGGAGATGAATATCTTCTCTGGGGAGGGGGAAGAGTGCGAGCAACAACCAAATCAGATTAAATAAAGAAGATAGGACCTTTGCTTCATTAAACTCTTTTGGTGATGTCAGTGCAAAGCAGACTGTTTCAACACTGTGTGTGAGAAGTAGTGCTAGAGCAGATTTGTTAGTCTATATCTAATCTCCTAAAGTTTGCGAACAATTCTGCTTAATGGCTACTAAAATGTTACTTTGGTATGGGACAAGGTAGTCACAACTTTTGTATATAGACAAATATAAAGACAAGTGGGGACATATAACTGTGGAACATGTCAAGAGCAATTAAGTAGCCTATTTATCTTTTATATAGTCTAAGTGACATCTAATAGTATAGTGAAATTTCATTACTGCTTCTAATTGAAATGAATGTCCTGACCTGTTCTTGAGGAACTTTATTCAATTTTTGTTCCATTGAAAATTGCAAGTACATAAAAAATAAATTCATTAAAACATACATACATTATTAAAAAATAACCCAAGCAATTAAGACGATTTGCTTAGCAGCAATAAACTTGTACTGATGTAGATTTCAATATTTATTACAAAGAGTTCTCATAAAACCATGTACTGTGACATAGGCCTATGTGACCTCATCTTCATTCACAATATTATTCCTGAATGCTGATTATCAGCATGCTTGGAAAGTGTATACTAAAAATAACATAACATTTGAGGTCATAACATTGGGAGTGCATGTAAATGTTCAAAATCAATAAACTAGATTCAAATGAGCATCTATGCAGACATCTACCCACATTTCCCTCAGAATTTAAAGATCTATGCTAATAAGACTCAACTCTTCAATTATACTATCCTGTAGTTAGGATTGTGAGCTAACCACTGTGATATTAGTTTCAATATGTTTAAGTCCTTGGCATTATAGAATATGTTTAGATAGATAATATCTAAGAGGTAAGGTTACTAACTATACACCTTTAAATTAAACACCTGTACTAGGTTCAAAAATGGAAAATTTGGTCAATGCTTTATAAAGAAGCAAATGCAATATTGTGCTTTGCAGAAGTGGGAACATTCACCCATGCTAGACTTAAACATGAATCTTTCTCTAAAGATCTGGTTGCTTTGGAATAGCTGTATCACCTATGAGTAGTGGAACGTTTTGAAATATACCTTAGGGAAAGCTGCCCATTGACAAATGTAGTAGTGCATTCATTTATTGCCATGAAAACATTGTTACTACTTAACAAAGCTGTAGGCAATGTTTGTGAAATGAAAAGAAACCTCTGAACTTCCCTTTGACTTCTTGTTCACTCCAAGTCTGTGTGTGTGTGTGTGAAATATATCCCCTCACATATGCTATTAGATTCAGAACCATAATTCATAAAATTACAGCAAACATACTGGAAAAATGTTGACTTCCCCACCCTACTAAAGCATAAAGGTAATAAGTTACAGTAAATAAGTATGTAGTACTATGCTGTACTTGAATTTAGCCTGTTTCTCAGTACTGATTAGAATAGTGAGGCCTTTAGTACCCTTTGAAAATGTTTAACATATCGTGAATCTTAATGGCTCTGATTATTCTGCTTCGGGGAGGGGACCTGGATAGGGTACATCAGGGTTGGGTGGGGCATAAAAGAGTGGACGTAATAATTCTGCAACATGCTGCCTCCTTTACTTCAATCCTGTGGTAGTTCCAGTCCCTGTAGAACATCCATGGTGCGTTCTATGAAGCAGAAGAGGAAGAGAGAAGACCTATGGGTAGTCTGTACTATATGGCATCATCCCCACTTCCCTGTGTCCTAGGGGTTTACCAAGTTTTTTTTTAAAAAATACTAGTCCTGTCACTGGGAAAGAATGGAGGGCATGGAAGTAGTGTGGAGGCACTGAGGGTGAAATTCTGGCTCTACTGAAGTCAGTGGGAGTTTTGCCATTGATTTCAGTGGAGTCCGGAATTTACCCTTAGACTCCATATGTGTTCAGAGATCTGTGCGAATCCCGGGACATGTACATATTTAGGGGATACAAATCTCCTGCCTGTTCTGTGAGAGGAGGTGTGGTGCAAATCTCTGTATCTGATAAAATAATTCAGAGGAGTAGTCCTCACAACTATCATAGTATTCAAGCCCTAATGAATTCAACAAAAATTCATCCTTTGGGTATCCATCAACGTCGAGTCCTTAGGAGCACTGACGGTCTCAGGGCATAGTAATCATGGTCTCCTTTATTGAGAACTGTTAGACAGCCCCATCTCCATCAGTACATAAGTTCACCAAATTTTGCATACTGGTCATCCAATCTTAGCGAATGCCATTTCCTTTCTTTTGGCAGAAGTATCTCCAGATCTTAGTGCCCGTGCAAGATAGACAAGCTATTTTTATAAAATTTACCTCATTTTGGATTTCCCCATTTAAAGGATCAACCCGTTTCCCACCCTGGAGCCACACTGCTATGAAAATCCTATTGTCATGGATCTGAGGAGCTTAGTACAAAAGAATAGGAAAAATTATCTGTACTTCCCTGAAAATTTCCTTTTTTTGAGTAATAAGGTCCACAGATCCAGCCCATTGTGGAGAAAAATGGATCATCCAGAGTAGATATGGAAATTGCTATTCAAGGGTTTGGGTTTGTTGTTGGTAGCTGGAATTTACTAAGACATTGTTGTGCTTTTTTTTCAAAGTATATTTAACACACAATGTTATTTAGAAGAGTAGATTTGAATTATTTTGGCAGTACAAGTTATCTCATTTAGAGGGAAGTTCAAGAGGCAAGGAATTTCCCTGCTGCCAGTGACTGACAGTTCTGGTCCTGCCAAGCTGCAAACTGGTAAGTACCCATTATAATGGATCTGTGAATTTTATAACTTGAAGAAGGGAAATGTTTGGATAGGCACAGATAAATTTTCCTATTTCTCTTCCCTGTGAGTTTTTTTTCTTCCACATATAGGAGAATTTAGGACATTACTATTATTACTATCATATACCATAGACTGAAAAAAATAAAGAGGAAAGCTTCTATTAAACAATTTGTGATTTAACAATTGTAAAGCTTTAACTTTTAGAATCTCAATTTATACTGTCATTAAATAATTGCCCATGCCCCCCATTGTCTGACACCCACTCTATAATTTCATGCAACTGTGACCATTTAAATTGATAAAAAAGAAAAAAAAATGCTTAAAAATAAACCATCAAAACTATAAAAATAAATTTAGTTCTACTTTTGTAGGAACTGAAGGAAATTAGAGGCTCCGTTCTAATCTGAGGCATATCCACAAGCATCACTGCACTACTTGAAACGTGGAGTGGGAGATTGTTCAGTAGACAGGAATATCATTTACCACACTTCAGAAATGAATACGTAATATCCCTTACATAAGATTTACTTTCTGTTTTGAGAGCCCTGCCATACCTAGGGAGAATGGAGTGAGCTAAGAATAGATTGGTAGCTTTAACTTTTGAAATTTCTTGTGTTGTCAGTTTAAATTAGACCCTTTACTCTGTTTTTAACATTGCTATCTGGGTCAATTTCTTTGTCTAGGTTAATATGACATTTTACACTGATACACTTATCTTGACAAATGTGGTGTACTATATACTCTGCAGGGATCTCCATTTATTAAAATAGTGTGGCAGTATGATGTTTAGCATTGCTATGTTATTTTAAAAACTGCTCTGCAATGGGAAGTGGTGCATGGGCGAGCCATCTCCCAACACTGCCACTCTGTTGGTGTGCAAACTGAACTAACCTGAAATAATGTTGATGGTGAAGGTTTTTAATACAGTATATTAACATGTTACCTGCAGACACTAAAAAGGTTTTGTATTATTAGTCACATAAATTGCAGATTTCTCTCTGGTATCTTGTCTGCGAATCTTCCACTGTTGACGGTTTCCATGGGAATTGGGGGCAGTAGAAACTGTCAGTCATTTGGGTGCTGAGTAGTTAGGATTGTTCCTCTGTTGCTCATTCTGACAATAGTCAGAATTACAGATGATTAAAACACACAACAAACATCAGTCAATCAAATGCAAACCAGTGTAAGTGTTTTCTTCCTTAACCTGTTGGACACTAGACTCTGGCTCTGACAGGCTATCAGTGTTCCGAGAATGGGGGCTTCTCAACTGAGTCCTGCTGCAAGATTTGGAGGGCCAAATTCAAAGGGTTTGAGACCAGAAGTCCATGGGAGCTTTTCCAGTGATTTCAGTGGGAACCAAGGTTTGGCCTGGAGCGTTCCAACCAACTGTAGCTGCTGCAGTGGGGCACAGGGAGAGAAGTGAGATGATGATAACCGCAGCAACAAAAAAACACTGCCAACCAACTCTGAAAGGTCTGAAACCCATAAACAACAACACTTCTTGTTGAACCAAGAAGAAAAGACAATAGCAATGTAGAGTCTTCACCATATTTCATATGTTCACACCAGGGTGGATTTATTTAAATCAAAGCAATTTAAATAATTGATTTTAATTGTTTTGCATTTTTACCTTTTAGTTATTTTCTTAAAGAAAAGTTGATTTTCTTTGGTTGAGAACCATGAAACTTTTTGATTTGCAAGTAAATTTAGCCTTTATACTAAACGTCTTTTTGCTAGCCAGAAAGATGCACTTTATCTATACCAGGGGCATGTACAGGAATTTAAATTTCACTGCTTCTGGATGAGCATGTTCTGTGCTCCTGCCATGGCCCCAGGCTGGAGGAGCTGTCAGCTCCCACCATAGCCCCGGAGCCTGAGGAGCATGCTTTCCCCAATGTGGCCTTGGGGCCCAAGGAGCTGTCAGGAGGAGTTCTGTGCTTCTGCCAATTATTGGGTGAGGGGGCATGCCCTTGCTTGCCGTCCCTTGTGCATCCCCCTGTTCGATACACATTTATTTAAACTATTGTATAGCTTAAATTTTTGCTAGATTAATTTTTTACTTGTGATCTGTATCAAGCACTTATTGGGTAGAAATTCAAATTCAATTAAAATGCACATAAGTAGGATTTTTTTAATTAAATAAAACTACTTTAGATGTACTGGATACATAAGAAAAGTTTATCAAACCATGTTTTGCATTGAAAACAAAATAATTTACTAAACAAAGGACATATTATCTGTAGTTAGTGAACTGAACTGATTATTTGTGGTCACAATGTACTTCAAGATTTAGAACTAGTAGATTTCATCGTCTCACACCTAGTTCTTTATTCTTTGATTGGAAGAGAAAAAAACAAGCTTTCTTGCTTTTTCAGATCTCACTTGGCTTCTTAACTTTGAGCAAACTGTCACTGAAGTGAAACTGGTTAAATAAACTGAAATAAAGAAAATACTGTCTGTACCTGCAGAAGAGGCCACTGCTGCCAAAAGTTGATTTAGCCATTGGACAAACTCTGGTCTCAGGTGCTTATAGGTGACTTCCCCCGACCCAGTTGGGTGGTTTGACTTTCTTTAAAACTTGGCAGCAAACGTATATTACTCAAATATTTTTTTTGTAATTAATTTATTTAATTTAATAGTTGATAACAAGGCCTTAGGATATGTTGTCAACTTCAAATTATACTTTAAATAGATTTTTTAATTGTGCATTTAGTTTAAATAAAAAAATGATTGAAATAAATCTGAATTTTTTTATCCGCCCTGGTTCACACTTTAATAAACACATGAATAAGTTTCTGCAAAGTTTGCATTAGAGAGTTATGATTGCAGTCTCTTAACTAGCAGTTGACAGTGGAAGTGTGCTAATGCTGTCTGAAAATCCAGAAGCAGTGAGACATCTGATAGAATCCGGGACCTGTGAGCCAGTTTAAATTGCACAGTGCTCCAAATGCTTCGCTTTACTGACAAGGATTGTTTTTGTTTTGTTCATTGTTGAGTCACAGGCTGAAGTAGGGATGTCTGATTACCACCGTATGTAGCATTAGGGAGATCATTACTGGAATACAGTGTCCTCTTCTGGTGACAGTGTTTTTAAAAGGATGTTGTTAAGTTGGAAAAAATGTTCAGATAACAGCTACAAGTATAAGTCAAGGTCTGAAAACAAATTTTCATGAAAATTTCTTAGTTTTTTTAATTAGAATTCAAAGAAATTTCACAGAAGTTGCAGAGTTGCAAAAGTTAGGAATTTTTCAACCATCTCCAGTAAAAAATTCTTGCTTTGTACCAAGAAATCTAGTAGCAATGTATCTCCCTCCTGACTCTATGGAGATGCTGCAGGGCATGGTTAAATCTCCCTGTAAAGTTATTTGAGCATAAGCTTTCGTGAGTTACAGCTCACTTCATCGGATGCACGCAGTGGAAAATACAGTGGGGAGATTTTATATACACAGAGAACATGAAACAATGAGTGTTACCATACACACTGTAACGAGAGTGATCAGGTACGCTGAGCTATTACTAGCAGGAGAGAAAAAAAACTTTGTAATAGCTCAGCGTACCTGATCACTCTCGTTACAGTGTGTATGGTAACACTCATTGTTTCATGTTTTCATGCTCAAATAAATTGGTTAGTCTCTAAGGTGCCACAAGTACTCCTTTTCTTTTTGTGAATACAGATTAACATGGCTGCTACTCTGAAACCTGTAAAGTTAACAGTTCCACCAGCAGATCCCATGGTTAGTCCAGCAAAGTTTCTTCCATACTGACCAGAAAATGTCACAACAAAGTGCCATAGGACAGGCAATACTTGTCCTTGGAAATATTTATTAAAGGGGTCCATGTATCTGTTCTAGTAACTTTTCTAAAATAAATTTGAGAGGATTAGGAGAATCGGTGCCCTTAATGTAATGCAGTGGTTGCTCTCTAATCCCAGGCTTCGTGGCTCAAATTCCATCTCTTGCCTCAGGCAGACTTCACAAGCAACTCATTTTAAAACTCTTCCTCTTGGAGGAACCATAGGTTTATTAAAAAGAAAACCCAGAAGTGGCCATGGTTCCTCAAAAACTAGTCAAGAAAGATCTGAAAAGCCTGTTATATTTTTGTATTAACATTTCAAAAAAGGAAAACATTAAAAAAGCTTAGGAAATATGGCTGAAACAATTTATATTGAAGAATCAAGAAAATGAGACAATTCTTTCCATTGTTTGTCCTGTTCAATGGAAATTGTCAGACTCTCCCTAGGAGGATCAGGTGCGGGGCACGGGGGAGGGGAAAGAGGCTGTTTTGAAATGGAGGATTTTTAATTTCTTTATGTACAATGTTAAAAAGAATTATTTATATCTCAGGGATTAAGGTGGAACAGGAAGAAGTTGAAAAGGATACAGTTAAATATTTTCCATCCAGTTCTAACATATAAACCTGCTTCATGCAGCCAGTGACAGGAAATTATAAAAAGCGAATGGGATCTTTCCAGTAAGGAGGGGCCTCTACATAGACCAAAAGGACAGGACAGATGTAGCCTCTCTCTAAAATAGAAGTGCCTCTAGCATTTCCAGTGAAGGGTATGGAGAAATCCTTAAAAGGATTATTTCCCCCCTCTTTGTGATTAAAAAACAAACACAAAAAACAGAGAATTGAAGCAGCATTCCATAGCATAATTTAACTTCTCACAGATATCTTGTGTGCTAGTCTGATCACTCTCTGGGAACAGTTTTCAATACCCCTTCTTGCCCACCCCTCCTAAAAAAGCTAATCCCTCCTGCTTCCCCTCCCCCCAAAAACAAAACAACAACCAACAACTTGTAACTTAATTTGCTGCACAGTTAAAGGAAATGGACTAAATTCACTGCTGACACGAAAGGTTGCAACTTGGAAAAAATCAGTGGAATTTCACCCATTTATACCCGTGATGAATTGGGGTCCAATGATTTATATCTCTCTCTGATGTGTCAGGGGTACTCAATAAATCATGATGGGTTTGGAAGGTTTTCCATTTGAATTTATTTAATTTGTGATAGCATGATAATATGCTGTCTTATTGCCTTTGCAAAAGCTCACGCTGGGTTGAGTGGAAAAAAGATGATCATAATTATGGATTGTCCAGCTCCCTCACTGAAAGTTTTGCCCTTAACATTGCTAGAAGTACTCAAATAGTATAATTATAGTGTATTACTCTGGTGTAACTTGTAATAAAATCAGATTCTTTGTGTCATTTAGTTTTAAACTGTGGAGCTTGTGTATCTCCATGGGAATTTTTCAGGGACCAGAATTTAGCCCTAAGTAACTATAGTGTCTGAACTATGCAAAGTGTCAGAAGTATGAATAAAAGAGAATTTACATTACAAGGTTATTCATACAGTATGTTCCTTTAATTCTTGATCCTATGTAACAGGTAATAGGCCACCACAGTATTCTCTCCCTGTGTGTGAGGGGTGGCGGTTGAGGGGGCTGTTATGTTGGCTTATAGAAGAAGCAACAGACGTTCACTAGAGAACAAATTCATTTGATAGAACTGGCTTTATAGAACTTTAAAGTGACTACAGATGATGCAGTTGTCAATAGTATTGACTAGTGTTTGGAAAACAATGAAAAGAATATAGTGCTATGACCCTTCTTACTGCCTGGATAAGAAAAAAAATCTGTCTTTTAATACATAATGGCTGTGTATTAATGGAGTCTTAAGTTTAATGTAGTATTGAAATACAAGACAAATGTAGTGAAGGAATTTCAAGAGCCTTTTCCCACCAAGTTATAATTTGATCATGGAAGAATTTTTCTCACTAATGTGACACATGCCATAACATTTCTAAAATGTTACAAGGTCGAATTGAAACAACCAAATCTTTTAAATTAGCATTGCTTGCTACAGCAGTCATATACTGTTTGTGACCCAGGCACCCCCTTCCGCCAGCTGGCAGAATGTATAGGGTTTTACTGGGATCCTCTGGTGAGAGATATGCATGTCATATAATTGAATGCTGTCATGTAAGGTCTCTTCTACCGAGAGTCAGTAGCCCACTGGTCCTCGTCATAATTGCAAAATGTATCCGTGGATAATATTTTAGAGTGTTATGTATCTATTCTAAAATTTATGTTCTTAAGGCCTTGAAATTAAGGCAGGTCACCTGGAGGTGACAAACCTTGGAAATATTCCTTTCAGGAGGAGGTCGCAGACACCTATCTTCCTGTCTAGCCGTTTGTGTATTGACTGCCTCATGCTGTGTGCCTTTTTGCATACTGAGCCATAGGCAGAAGAAAAGATGGTTCAAATCTACAAGAAAGGAAATCTACAAGATGAAATGAACAGCAGGGGATGTCCTGTTTATGAATAAAGACAAAGGATGGGAGTGTTTTACCTGGGGGGAGGGAAAGAAACACACAGTACCATTCACCTAGGGAGCAAGCAGACCACATGGCTGTGATCCTCCTTTCATGAGACAGACAACCTGTCTGTAAACCAATGCAAGGATTTTTTGTGAGCATTACTCTACAAGATATTATTGTTAATTAAGTTTAGGCTTTAGAATGTGTTATGATTTTATTTCATATGTGACCATTTGTTCTACTTGCTGCTATTTGAATCTTTATGCTTTGTTAAATAAATAACTATTTGATTTCATTACATACATATCTGAGTGCTGTGTCTGAAGGAGAGCAGTGATCTGAGGTGGATTTAGTAAGATGGGTGTACTGTTTCTTTGGAAGCAGTGAATTTGTGAATATTGCAGGTGCTAAGTGGAACAGGGGCTGGACACTCCAGGGATTGTTTCAGAGGGCTTGAGGGTTGTAGTGTGCCTATTGCTAACTAAGAGAGAGAGAGAAAAGGAGGGGCTTGTAGGGCATAAAGGGGAGGGCTTGTGATGCTGGTGGAGTCAGGGAGCTGACCCCCAGCAGGAACAGACATGCAAAGGGCGGGTGGAAGCCAGGTGTCTCAGTCCTGGGTACTCCTGGGAAATGTCACACTCTCTTCCTTTTCTAAATTTTTAAATTTTCTTTTTTAAGTATGTTTAAAATTTTAAGTATGTTTTCAGTTGTATCTATATCTCCTTTTCATGATTAAATTATAATACATATAAAATAACAAATGTAATTGCTTCATTTTAGTGTTGGATTTTTCCCCCATTAGTTAATTTGTAGTGCTGTCGGTAAATACCATCATACCGGTATTCAGAGACTGAGTTAATGTATTCATAAACAGGCACGGAACAGATAGTAACAGTGCAAGTCTCTCTGCTCCATCCCACCTATACACCAGAAAAGATGATCAAATGCCTACGTGATATATAAGATTTAAATACACAAATAACTAATCTGCAGGCAAACCTCTGTGTGCTTGAGAGGATTGTTCATACCTCTTTGTGGCCATTTAGTCCTTGGCATTTCTGCTTAGACTACCAGAAACAATACTGATAAATGTATGTATGTGGAAAGAGCTGCATGTAGCATGCCCTTTGTGATTGCTGTGATTATACAGAAGTATAGATGATATGTAATAAATGTTATCCATACTGAGACATAACAATTTTGTGAACACAGTGACTAGGTCAGTGAGGGGAAATGATAGGAAATTCTTTAACTCAATATACATTTTGGTGGTCTTGATCTAACTTATATTTGGGGGCTGTGGGAAGAACAAACAGGGAAGAAACATGGTTTCCCCAGATAAGAACACCCCAGCACACACTTGAAAGACAGTGGGCAAAACTGTCAGCTTCAAGGACCTTATCTCCTGTTTCCAAGGAAGGTGCAAGCTTGTTTTGCCATTCAAAAGAATGCTAAACAATTAAAATGCCTCTGAGAAATGGAAGGTCCTCCCTGGTCAGAAGCTGTCTAAGGCAGAGAGAGAGAGAGAGAGAGAGAGAGAGAGACTGTGGAGGGGAATCTAAAGAAATTAATCCTTCCCAGGTCCAGGGAATGGTAAGATTTAGGGAAAAGGTAGGTACGAGCACAGCCTGGTTGAACGTTTTAAAAATATATTTTCTTTGAAATGCTTTTTGTTCTAATAAATGATCCTTTGCTTTAAGGAGGCTGTTTGATTGGTGGTTACCACTGTCATTGCCCCAGAGTGAACAGAACTACAGGGTCAGAGCCTAAGTCAGTCATGCTCAGGCAATCCCTGTTAGTACAAGGGGACTGCAACCAGGGGACTGATCTGAGAGCGAGAGGATCATGTGATTCCACCCAGAGACAGTTGACAGCCTGAGACCTGGGAAGGGGGTGCACTCAATGAGGCCAGAGGAGGTCAGAGGTGCAGTTCACCCAATAACTGCAATAACTTAACAACTGAAAATCAAAAAATTTAAACCTGAAAAAATAATTTTTTTTTTCATTTATTTCCTCTGCTTGTAAGACATTCATTTGCTATCAGTGTAATAAGAATCACACTTTGAAATAGTCCTTTTTGGGATTTTAGCGAGTCTATTCTTTGAGTGGAGTTTGAAGCATTTCTCTTCTAGTACTTTTCAGGTTGTTGGGGTTTTTTTGTTTTTGTTTTTAATTCCACCTGAGACTAAAAATATTAGCGATAGATGGAGCTTGCCTTCCCTCTACCAGTTTAGAGAAATATGTTTGTGTTTTAAGGATTGACTTGCGCTCAACTATAACTGTCTTGGATGATTCAGTTACAACCCAACTGTCAGCTAGCACAACTAAAAAGTTCTTTTGTAGTGTAGACAGGACTTTAAACTGGGACTGTCCAAAATTTTAGCACACTTTGGGGAAACTGGTAAGATCCTTTCTATACAACAACAGAAACTGTGCTTTACTGGTGTCTGAGAATAGCAGTTTTTCCCTTAGCAATTGTTATAGTGTAAGTGTTGTGTCTTGAAATATGCACTCCTTTTGTTTTCAGTAGATTGCAACTGACTTTCAGTTTTGTTTTGTATTTTACAAGAATAGATAACTCAAACGAAAACTTGCACACTTTTACCTGTTGCATTACTGGTTCAACTCTGTTTTATATTGGAAGGAACTGAAAGTCATTGCCATCAGACATACATTTTGTGGAAATGGAAGGAGCAGTGTGTGTCTCCTGGTTCCTAATGTGCCCACATTACAAAACCCAATAGCACAGCTGGCACCTTTGTTGATAACTTCAGCACAGAAGCTAAGGAATGGAAGTAATGGTAATAAACTCATCTATTTGATTTCTTCTAATTAGGTTCGTTCATGTCAAGCTTACGGTGCTTTTTCAGGTCAATGAGAGGAAGTTTACAGTGCAGTTTCTTATTCTGCTCCTGTCTGTAGGTAAAGGTTTTCAGACTCCAGGGCTATTAATTAGTATTAAATTCACCTAATAAAGCAGTGTAGGACAGTGGTTCTCAACCAGGGGTTCGAGGCCCCTTGGGGGGCCCGCGAGCATGTTTCAAGGGGGCCCCAAAGCATGGCTGTCATTTAGACTCACTAGGGCCCAGGGCAGAAAGTTCTGCCATGTAGGACTGCAGCCTAGGGCTCCGAGTCCCACCACCTGGGGCTGAAGCTGAAGCCTCAGCAACTTAGCTTCGTGGTGCCCCCTATGCCATGGGGCCCTGAGCAATTGCCTTCCTTGCTACCCCCCTAACACGGGCCCTGGATTTTATATGCAGAAAACCAGTTGTTGTGGCACAGGTGGGCCGTGGTGTTTTTATAGCATGCGGGGGCAGGGTGTTCAGAAGGAAAAAGTTTGAGAACTCCTGGTGTAGAAAATGCAGCCTCTGACTTATTGGGAAAAATAAATGCAGGTTGCTCCACAGGCCTGACTGAGAGTGATGTAAATTTGGGCGTGTCCAAAATGTGAATATGGAAGCCCTTATTTTGATTTCTGTACATGCATAAATGTCAATATCTAAATAGTGCTTTTATGCCTAGGTTGAAATTTCTATGCATTACTGTTTGTGCTTTTTATTGTTTTATCTGTTATAATAGCTTTGTATTTAAATACATCAACAGCTGTGTGTTTATACTTTAAATATAGACAATAATTTGATTCTGTTTTCACATCGTTAGGGATAATATTATGAGGCTGCCTGTCCGAAGGTTTGCATAACAAAGCAAATAAACTGAAAAAAGTCTAAATTTGCAGAATAAACCCCATTAATTTTCTTGGACCTTTTGTAATATGAAACTGACAAACTTTTAGAGTACCAAACTTAGCTTATTAAAAAATTTGCTGTTCTGTTGTGTACTTTGAAAGATTGTGAGGGGAGAAGGGAATGCCTTCCATGAAGAATGTATTGCCATTGTCTAAACCAGTGGTTCTTAACCTGGGGTGCACGCACCCCTGGGGGTGTGAGATGCCCTTTCTGAGGGTGCGAGACATGCCAGATTTTTTTAGAAGGTAAATCATCGAAAACACAAATTAAGCACAGGCACGTAAGTACAACTACTTTATTTAATCAAACCTATCTATTAATTAACATACATTTTTTAATGATTACTGTAATATACAAACAAAAATATATCTAAGTTTAAAGAACTGACCTACTTCAACCATTTTTGATAGGAGGTGCGAGAACATATTTTGAGAACCAAAGGGGTGCAGGCAGCAGTAAAGGTTAAGAACCACAGGTCTAAACTGTTTAATTTATTGCAGGGATGTCTTATTAATTAAAAAATAACTTTTTCTGAAACTTTTTTTGCTGTTTTAAATAATTATTTGAATTACAAATAGCATGTTTATGGTGAGCAGTACACTGTAAGACCATTGTCACATTTTCACATGTTGTATGTTACCAGGTTTTAGGGATACAGTGTTAGTGGCAGAGAATTTTTAATATCATGGTTTGTTCGTCTGTATTTCTGTAGCAATGTAAAATGTATCTTAACACTGATCTTGTTAACATGTGACTTCTGCATTACACATACATAGTCAGAGTTGATGAAATAAAGAACGCTGTGCAAACCACACATGTGCCTCAGATGATTCCCCTCCATCTGTCATCAGCTAAATTTCCATTTATAAGATGATGTCCATATGCTTAATCATTGATGGACCTGGGTATTTCATTAATTACCATGGTTAGAAAATATGGTAGGCCTTAAACACAGATAGAGTTGTGTTACAGAAATGTGTACTGATGATTGCAACAGGAGAAATTCCTGTTTTCTTTGTTTTTTATCCTTTTTTAATGTATTTCGTAAGCGGATTATAAAATTGATTTTATTTTTAAAAATAATCTATTTCCAAGGCATCTGTCAGAGTATGTGACTGATTTGAAAGGCTTCTCTGTCAAAGTGGGCTGCTCTTGAAACACCTGTTTGATCCAAGAAAGAAGCCAACTATGGCTTCAGAATTAAGTGCTACCTGGTAATCTTGCCTCCCTCTTGTGGTAGGATTTTCAAAACCAGGAGAGAAACTTCTCTAATCTATTTTGTGTATTTGGAACCTGACCCTGTATCACTGAAGTCAATAGAAGTTTTGCCATTAATTTCAGTGGGAACAGATGAGGGAACAGACTGCATAGCACCAGTCAATCTAATGCCACTGTGCCAAATGAAATAATTTAGAATTGCATAGTGCTGTCCAAAGAAGACATCGTTGTGGATGCTACTCTTCCCCCCTCGCCCACCCATTTTAGGAGGCTTTGCTTAGCATTTTAAAAATGTATGAATGCGAGGTATTAGTCCCTGGTTATATAAGTTTGTATCTGGAAGGGGGCTTGAGTCTTCTCACATTTCTTTGAAAAATGAGTTCTCATCAGGGTGCCAAAACAAGGGATGGTTCTGCAGACTGAGGAGCTGTAGCTCCTCTTTCATTACAAGATTAACAAGGTCCCTCCTCTCTCCACTTTTTTTTTTCCTTCAAAAAGATCACTTCACAGAATTGTTGAGCAGCATGCCCTCAAACAACGTGTCATGGCTGCGGCTGCTTTCGTATTTTTGCTTGTGAGGTAAGGGAGACAGAGTGAAAACATTTACATGTGAGAAATCTTTAAGGGAATATACATACAATGTTTGACAGAGAGACTCAAAAGACTGTATGTAAAAAGAATGGCAGCTGTACCCTGGTTATTTACTGTCACTGGGAAATTTTTCCTCATGCCAAGTCTAAAATATCATAAAGCATAGCAGAAATCTCATGTCCTAGCACCTACTTTCTAATTTTCAGGCCTCTGTTTAGGATGCTGTTATTCATACAGAATATAGTATGTACTCTGGTCAGCCAGTTGTTCCCAGGTGAAGACCTTTTAAATCAGACAGACAAGCAAGCGAGGATGAGACCCTTCAACCTGTCTTTTGAAAATAAATACCACAGCATCACTATACCAAAAATAGCTGATGATGCAAAAAGCTCTACAGATGATTTTGACAGTCATGGACTATTCAAAGAACAGTCACTGGCAGGTTCACTTAATTGTCCTCTTATGAATAATGAAATGTCTCATGATTTAAAAAATAAATTGTAATCAGATTTTTTTTAATTTTATTTGAATTTTTAATATTTATTTTTTTCTAATATGTACAACTTTTAAAAACTAAACACACAATCTTTTTCTGTTTGCACCAATTTATTTCCCATGTACAAGCCAGTATTTGGGGACTGGAAGGGGAGGTGCAGGAAGGAGGGGTTGGTTTTGTTTTCCATTATAAGCTGCAGAATGGTGCTGTCACACTAATTTAATGTTTCTGTAATAGGGTGTCAGGATTTTCCTGTTGCCCCATCCTGTTAAGAGGTGTTGGAACCCTACAGGTTAATTATTGCTATCTCACTGGGGCAGGCATGAGTCATTGGCCCTCCCCCTAAATTGCCCTCTGGTAGAGGGAGCTAGAGCCTGAGGGATGCAATAGTAGGAGAAGCCAAGCTTGAAGAAAAGGCATAGGCTAAGATAAAGGAACTACAAGAGCAGCCAGGCTTGAGGAGAAGGTTTAGCCTTGGAGTTGACACTGTATTATTTTGGAATTATGTACTTCCAGGAGAGGTGACTTTTTGACTCAAGTGTGATGGTAGATTTTGTTTGGAGATGGGTGGTAGTTCTGGCCCATTGACTTGTCCTTTCAATGCCAAATGGGAAATTTGTCAGACATTAGAGCTAAAACATTCACACTCTTTATTAGTAGTGTGATGACAGGACTTAAATGGCCTCTTGCCAAAGAATCCTTTTTCTCTCCAGCGTTTCTGGTTTATTGCAAGAACGACAGATGTAATTGTAACTTTGAGACCCTATGAGCGTAATTCTTATTTACACTAATGCCACTTTACATCACTCTAGAAGTGTAAAAGCACCTTAGTGGAGGTGCAAGTAACATTTACATTTACTTTAAGGCCCTTTTTTGCTTCCAGAGCAGTGTAAAGTAGCATTAACGTAAATGAGAATCGGGCACCTAGTTTCCCAGGTATTGTCAGTGATTTTTGAATGCTGGAAAAATTTGAACAGACTTGTTTCCTTATATTAGCTTAGCATTTAAATCCTAGAGCTGGTTGTTGTTGGCAGTTAGTACCCGAAGGAGATGTCTGAGGGGAGGGAAGACTTCTACAGTTTTATGGAGCCTCCCTGTCCCTGGTCTGGTACTATATGAAATCATATTGTGTACCCTGGCATTGGCAGTGCAAATTTCTCACACTTGCCCCTCAGTATGCCTAAACTATGACCAAGAGGGTATCACCTCCAGGCATTTGAGAGCATGTTTCTATGACACTAAATTATTGGCCTCTCTGCTGAGACAGTCAAAAAACGTGTCAACTGTTTCAGTAGCTTTTTGTGACAGGGACACTTGTCCAAGGAGTGTGACCACCAAGTTGTTTCACATAGGCCACCAAACAGCTCTGAGAAGGGAACAATTTTCAGTCACTTTCACCACAAATCTGAGCTGGATTTTGAAGGGCTCACTTGATAGGTTGGGCTCTTACTTATTATAATGATTCATGCAATGAATTGTGCAAGAGGAAGGGGTAGATTCCTTCCAACGTTTTCATTCTGACAACTTTAAGTTATTGTGAAACTCTGTTGTCAGTTTTGTGCCTCTGATGATCTGATCTTAATGGTGCTTGTAAAGTGCTGATCTTTACTGTTATGATAAAAACACCAATGCCAAGTGAGAGTACTGTGCACAGTGGGCCACTTCCTCAGAGACAGTTTGACTGCTCTGTGACCACCAGTATAATATGGCCATAAACCTAGTTTCATCTGTCCAGGTAGGTTTACCCCTGTGTAAGGCTGATCCTGCACAGATGTAGAGCAGACATAGTAGCTTGTGTCCCACACACCCTTCGTGTTGCTAATTTAGTGAAAAAAGAGCAGGGGAAGGGAAAAGAGGATCATGCTATGCTGCACTTTCAGCACCCTGAACTTGTTAAAAGCTAGCGTAAGATAGCACTGGAAAATGGCATGCACAGAACAGCACCAAAAGGAGGGCAATGTAAAGGAGGCTTTAAGCAACTCACACGCACTCACACGCACTGATTTGTATAAGCATTCTGACCATTCCCAAGGATCTGGCCTAACATGTATTGAATATAGTAGATTGTACCATGTCCGTTCTAGCATTGCTGGCACAGTTAGAGCTGAAGAAAACAGAAATTCTCCTGGGTCACAGACAAATCACAATTAAGTCTCTTAACTTTCAGACATACCCTCATTTGATACAAGTCAGACACAAACGTGTAAACCTTTGAAAAAGTTTTCCCCTACTAGGCATGTCATGTAAAAAGAAATGTGTCTGTGTTGCATCTCCCTTCGGATATATTGACCTAATTCAGGGTCATTGGGAATATCACGTATTTTAATCATAGCCTTGTGGTTTTTTCTGTTCATGTATAAATTCTGTGTTTTTGTTCTCCTCGCTCACTGGATGTGTAACTTGATGGGATAACTGCTTCCAGGCAATTGAAATACTTTACTAAATAATAATAGTTTGCACTTTTATGGCCTTCTTTTTGCCAGGATTGCAAGGTGTTTTATAAACATTAATGCCTGGTTCACACTAGAAAATTAGGTTGGTTGAACTATGTCAGTCAGGGGTATGAAAAATCCACCTCCCCGTGAACTGTAGTTAAGCTCACCGAAGTCCCTGTGTAGACAGCATTAGGTTGACTTGGCTGATGCCTCTTGGGGAGGCGGATTACCTATGCTGATGGGAGAATTCCTCCCATTGGCATAGGTGGTGTCTACACTGAAGCAGCTATAGCGGCGCAATTGTGCTGCCGTAGTGTTGTGCTGCCGTAGTTTAAGTGTAGACAAGCCCTAAGTCTCACTAGTGGCAGGGAAGTATTTTGAGATGGGTAAACTGATGTAAAAAGAAGTTGAGTGATTTGTCCCAGGATATGCAGCAAGATAGAGCCAAAGCCAAGAGTGGATCTTAGGATTCATCATGTCTCTGAGTTGCCTGCTCTGACCTCTGGTGCACGAATGGTATTTGATCTGAACATACAGGTGAATGAATGCCAGACAGAAGTATGGATTTAAGCAGCAGCCTGCAACTTTACCAATTTAAGTTTGGGGGTGGGGGGAAGCTATATACCTCCTATCACTCTTGTGTAAAGGTATTTAACTGAGCCCTGAGGTAATTGGGCTCCTGCCACATAACTAATAACTCAAGGTAGACCCTCCTTTCCCTACCGCTAGGACTCTGCTCTCTTCTGAATCATCCTGCTGTCCCCCATGAGAGGGGTAGTGGGTACCAAGGGAGGGACCTCAGTCCACAAAGACTTTTTTCTCTCCTTCTCCTATAGGCACAAGATCCACCTTGGTGTCCTGTACCTCTGGAAGCTGGCTTTTTTTAGCCTTTATTCACACTGGACGTTGGCTGCAAGTTGTGACAACCTAAACAGTCTCATCTTTCCTAATATTAAACTTTCTAATTCTATTCCTTTCAATCCAGCTCTGCCTCTATGACACTGTGAGGAAGGCAAGAACACCCACTACATCATGGTCAATTTGGCCCAACAGGAAAAATTCTTTTCTGATCCCAAAAGAGGTGATCAGTCAGACCTGCACACTTTTTTTTTAAACACTATTCAGTGGTGTTCAAGTCCAGTGTGTTTCTAATCTTTCACAAGGTTTGAGGTGAGAATAATAATGAACAATATCGGCCCTAAAAGTAACGTGGGAAAGTTTGTAAGCCAGTGAAAATGGAGGCTGTGACTGCGATCGCTGGAGGGGCTGTACTGAGATTGCTCCATCGGGGCAAATAGCAAAGAATAGGGCAGACGATCCTCAAAATTTGTGGTCTAATAATTAGATATACCAAGCTAGTAACAAAACCACTTCTGTAATACCTTACAGGTTACCAAGAAGCTAAAATACAGTTCCCTTCAAGCAAGCCAGCCTTTGGCTCCCACTCAGACAGCCAAGTCTATATAGTGAGGGTTATTTAGAACCTTATTCACCATATATAAGTTCTATCAATCCCAAGACATTGTACACTTTACCCACCAGGTCAGTTAATATTTCAGATCCTACCCAAATACACACTTGCCACCAATTCTTATTAACTAAATCTAAAATTTATTTTAAAAGAAAAGAAAATGTCACTGTGGTTAAAAGATCATTAGACATACAGATATGAATAGAGTTCTCAAGTCAGCTTCATAGTAGAGATGGCGAGGATGCTAAATCCTTCCCGAATCAGTCGAATAGATCAGGTGAGAAAACCTGGATTTGTGCTGGAAATGGCCCACCTGATGATCACTTTAGATAAGCTATTACCAGCAGGACAGTGGGGTGGGAGGAGGTATTGTTTCATATTCTCTGTGTATATATAAAGTCTGCTGCAGTTTCCACGGTATGCATCCGATGAAGTGAGCTGTAGCTCACGAAAGCTTATGCTCAAATAAATTGGTTAGTCTCTAAGGTGCCACAAGTACTCCTTTTCTTTTTTCGAATAGATCATAATCCAGTAGGCAGTCCATGTGTAGAGTTTGTTCAATTCTTCCATGAGAATTTGCAGGGATAATCCAGGATACACTTGGAGCCTCAGTCTTGCGACTTGAACTTCCCCTGATAAAGTATAACCAGATTTGAGATAAAACAGGATCAAGCCTGAAGCTTCCTTTATAGCAGAAGCTCAGCTGATAAACCCCTTGGTCCCAAGTGATCAAAGGAGGCATTCCTTGGATGAAGAATAGCTAATACATATTGTTGCTTTGAAGTAAATCTCTATTTCTTAGGTATACACAGATAACTAGTTGCATTGATTAGCATAAGGCAATTAACCATTCAAACGGCTCATAGGTAGTTTACTACAAACATCAAACAGAAATAGAGATTATGATATTACACCACACGTTTCATCTAAAAGTTAATATCCTCTTTTGATGTCTGAATCAAAAGAATATAGTAATGAAACATTACAGACAGGAACCAAAGTTTAGCATCTACAAGCTAATTAGATCACATTGTTGAACTTCTAATAAGATATAGGTAAACACAGACAAATAAAATTAATATCTAGTTCTGATTCTCTGACAAAATACAGGCTTACATTTCAAGAACTCTAGATTATATATCATGGCTTTCCTAACTGTCTACAAGGAATGGACCTATTTACCATTTCAATACTTTTCTAACATGTCTTCAAAGGTTGATTTTTGGGTCATTTAGCCTGCTAGTTGCTTAACCCTTGTTGGCTCAGGGTCACAGAGGCTTAGAATAAAAATATCTTCTCAGCCATAACTAAGGTATCACTAACATGTCATTTATAATGTCTAACCTTACTGTGATAATCATCAATGTGGGATTTCTATTTTATACTATAAAATAACAGACAAGGCATAATTTTAACTGACATTGTTCATATTCTCTTTCCAAAGGCCTTTAGAGTAAACGTGCAAATCACAATTTACTTATCAGACAGTGTCTGTTGGAAGTTATGCTCCATAAAAAAACATACATGGAATGAAAAATATATTTCTTACAGATGTTAAAATAAATTTTGAGACAATGGAAACAAAGAATGACATTTAATTAGTTTACATGTGTATGTACCTAGAGAGATGGAAATGGTTATCTAATAGGTCTTTTTTCTTTCTAACATGTTTCCTCTTCCAGTAATTTGTTCAAAAGAGAAATTCATAAATATGTATCTTACTAATATTTATGGCCCTCTTAACATCAACTGTCCGACACTCACATATATGATAAAACTCTTGATTATTGCCAGTGAAACACAGTAGGTCAGCCAAAAATAAGTTGTGTTTTTTCAATATATTTTATCATTCGGCCAGAGGATTTTCCTAGATCCATTTGTTTAAAAAATGGACATTTTGCCTCTCCTTCTGAAGATATTTTGAGTGGTAATTCCTAGCAGGTATTAGTCCTTGCACATGGGTTCAAGTTGCATGTATATTGTTGTGGGCTTTTTGAAATTATGTCAGTTGTTGCAGATTTTTTAATTGTAATTTGGAAACCCAGATGCATTAACTAAACAAGCAAGAATGCCAAGGCTGCTCCTGAACCTGGCTTTTCTAAACCACAAGGCAAAGTGCGGCTGCTGCCACAACCACTCTGCCAGATAAAGTACATGTTTTTAAAGTCAGTTTGCTGGGCTGCAATTCTTGGCAACAAAGTAATTTTGAATAATAGTAAGGAAATTTATGGATTTCAATTATAGCTCATAGTGTGTCATAATTTCAGTTTTATACCCTGTGCAGTTCAGTGTTTTGGATTTTTAATGGATCTAGAGCCGTAATCATAAAAGTGATTCAAAATGCATCCAGTAATTACAGAGATTTGCTGTTGCTTTTGCATTAAAAATGATGATGATTTACAGTCAACAAAATTGCAGTCTGTGGATGTCGTTAGGATACTCTTGCCATTACACTGCTTATTAGTTATGGTCAGTGATTTAAGGCTTAAGAGCTGCACATTAGAAAGCTGTAAAATTATTTATTCTTTAATAGATAACAGTAAATTTGAAACAGACGTTATATTAATTATAATCGTGTACACTAAAGAATACATATGTATCCTTTTGTCTCCTCTTTCAGTGTTTTTAAATTAATTTCAAGTTAAAATGAAGTGATTGGATTATAACAAGCAATGTACTATAAATTTCATTGTCTTTTGATTTCTACTACTTTCTACAAATTTTAAGATTAGCTGCAAGAGTCACAGCAGTCTCAGAAAATAGAGTAGTAAATCAAGTCCTTGCTCCTTTTCTCTTCCCCAAAACATATATTTCTAGTTTTTAAATTAGGTTAGTTAATATGCTTTAATCACATGCACTTAAAAGTCATACACAATTAACTTAAAGGTAGCATGTTAGATTTGTAAGCATAAATTGGTGTGATACTTTTTGGACCTCTTCTGGAGATCTTTACACTCAGTCAGGGATAGAAATAGAAATATTTAAACAGTAAATTTTCTTTCAATGGGTTTAGATTGGTATAAGGTTTGGACTGGTACATAGGTTTTCTTCACCCTTCTCCTGCCTTGCTTCCTAAATATTCCTCTGCTTTGTTTTGTTCTCATTTCCCTCTGATATAACAAACTAAGGCCACCTTTTAAGAACTGTTATTTCTATACCGGTATATTTTTGAATCCTAAACTGTTGAGTGAGTCAATGTTATTCTAACAAATTATTTTCTCAGAACATTTTAAAATTTCAGCATTAAACAAATACACTTTCCTCCTCTTGTTGAACTTGGTAAGATTAGGTGGTGATCTGATTGCTAACAGTCAAGTCACAAAATAAATCACACTAGTACAGTGATTGTTTAGACAACTATTCAGTAGAGACATTGACCAAAAAATACCATAACAGGAAAAAGTCACAATTGTTGAATGACAGCAATTTGTTTCTACAAAATTCTCGTATTAGGAATGTCCTTTTTACTTTAGCCAATAACATCAAATACAACAAAATTTACAGCACTTCCTTTTAGCCTATATTTTATTTGTGTAAAATCCAGAGGATATGAATAGTTTAAAAATGTACGATTGTCCTAATGGGACATTCCTGTACTTATATCTTACTGTGAAACCTTCCAAAATAAAGTCTAGCTGTTTTCCTTCTAAAGTTCCGACCACAGGGATTCTCCATCCAAGATGACAGAAAGAACACTTTAGAATCACACTTGGATCAGTCATATCTTCATTTAGATCTCCTTGGGAGTTTTGCACGAACACAGGGCCTGATTCTCCAGTGCTTTGTACCTTATCTAGTCAATTACATCAGTGCAAAGTGGGTATAAAAGCATTACTAAATTAGGATACAGCATTTACACCCATTTTGCATGCGGGGAAGTGACTTGACAAGTTGCAAGGCAGGAGAGAATCCAGCCTCAACCCCTCACTTAGCCTCTCCCAACTATGTTTTCCATATGGTATGAAAGGTGTGTTGGCTACGCAGTGTTCAACAGTATAATATCCATCCAAAACATGCAAATGTGCACTGTGTATCTGAATGTGAATTTTCAATACAGACACAAAGATTTCTTCCTTTTTGACCATGAATTAGAATTGTGTAAGAATCAAAGATGAGAGGAACTCCTGTAACAGCAAAGATTAAAATAAAGATTCAGGATATAGCTAACCACTTGTTGCCTGGGTTTAGGATGAAAATTTTCATCATAGGCTTGTTATTGCATCATTGTAAGTGACCATTATGGGTGTTTAAATACTTTGGAAACTTTTGGCCACTGACTGTACAGAATGGCAACTATTGGAGACAGAATACTAGATTAGACAGACAGGTCACTAGTCTGAGTTATTGTAAGTCTTCAGTTACTTAAATCTATGGAACTTCTATTGAAGAAAGATAGATAAAATGCATTAGCAAAATTAGTGAAGAACAGTTCATTTCTAAAATAAACATAGTCCCTGTAATATTTTATAGGCCAGATTTTTGCTTGACCACCTGAGGATGGTTGTTTTGTTTAGTTGTTGACTTAGAGCTACTTGTTTGTTGAAGCTCCATCCTCCTCATACAAAACAACGATGATTGAACACCAATTTTTCAGCAAGTGTGATGTGTCAGAACATAACTCTCTGATATTTCTTACTCAGATATTTTTACCACTTTATTTTCTGGTCCCAGTAACAGTACATTCTGTCTGATTATAGAGATGGCTTACTTGTTACTGTTAGGGGGCAACTACACTTGTAATTCCCCATTGTGGTCCACTAAGGGCATTGTTTGGTCTAACTTAATTTTATCCTGCTTAGTGCTTTCTAGTTACGTTTTATATTAACAGCAGTTTTATGCCAATGTGTTCAGCAATCATGTCTTAGGTTTAATGACTGTTGTTTTTATTCCTCTAGTTATAATGGATGTGAGTAAGGGCACAACATTTCACTCTGGATAGAACGTCATAAAATTTGAGTTTTTCATTTTTTCCTGTATGTCTCCTACCTTAATTACATCCATCTGACTGATTTTTGTCTAAATTTAGACTGTATCCAGGCTGCATGTCCTCAATGGCCATTGTAATACAAGTTACACAGCTAGGTGAATCATAATTAACATTTTTTGAATTTGTGAATCTTTTTATCCAAATGTGAAATGATCAAACTTTGTCTGAATCTGTTACCTGAAATTCAGCTCGCTGTAGAAGTTACCCTTTGTAACTCTGGTCTTCAGAGTTTGTGATTAGGCTGGGAAGCTCCAAGTGCATGAATAGTTTTCACTTTTGTTTTTAACACACAGGTGTTTACAGCATTCAACTACCAAGTGGATGAAAACAGGAAACCTAGGAGCATAATGTATTATAATGATTCTGTGCTGCTCATTGGGTTTCTGGAGCTAATTATATAAAACACTAATGGTCTGAAAAGCAAGACAAAGTGTCTGTATAGTAGCACTGCTTCTCTCCTGTAGTTGGAAGTTGCACTGAATCCCTCTGATCAGCTGAATGTTGGTAAGTTTGCAGTATGCAAACTGTTCTCTCCTTTTACCACCAAGTCTGTCAATCTCTTCCCTCCCTCCCCCCCCCGCCTCTAAGTGACAGATTGTGAGATATCAACAATTTGATGTTTTTATAGAAAATAAGTTAGATATATGTAATGATCACTACCACTGTTTGTTAACATTTAAATTAGAGCTGTCGATTAATCGCAGTTAACTCATGTGATTAACTCAGAAAAAGTAATCATGATTTAAAAAAATTTATCGCAAATTAATCACAGTTTTAATCACATTGTTAAACAATAGAATACCAACTGAAATTTGTTAAATATTTTGGATGTTTTTCTACATTTTCATATATATTGTATTGTGTTGTAGTTGAAATCAAAGTGTATATTATTTTTATGACAAATATTTGCACTGTAAAAATGATAAACAAAATAGTATTTTTCAATTCACCTCATACATATACTGGAAGTGCAATCTTTTTGTCTTGAAAGTGCAATTTACGAAAGTAGATTTTTTTTATTTTTTTTTTTTTTTGTTCTATAACTGCACTCAGAGTCTACGGGTTCACTCAGTCCTACTTCTGGTTCAGCCAGTCGCTCAGACAACCAAGTTTGTTTACACTTACAGGAGATAATGCTGCCCTCTTCTTATTCACAATGCCACCAGAAAGTGAGAACAGGCATTTGCATGGCACTTCTGTAGCTGGCTTTGTAAGGTATTTATGTGCCAGATATGCCAAACATTCAGATGCTCCTTCATGCTTCAGCCACCTCCTTCCAGAGGACATGCTTCTATGCTGATGATACTCATTTAAAAAAAAATGTGTTAATTAAATTTGTGACTGAACTCTCTTAGTGGAGAACTGTATGTCCCCTGCTCTGTTTTACCTGCATTCTGCCATATATTTCATGTTCTAGCAGTCTCAGATGATGACCCAGCACATGTTCATTTAAGAACACTTTCACTGCAGATTTCACAAAACACAAAGAAGGTACCAATGTGAGATTTCTAAAGATAGCTACAGCACTCAATCTAAGATTAAGAATATGAAGTGCCTTCCAAAATCTGAGAGGGATGAGGTGTGGAGCATGCTTTCAGAAGTCTTAAAAGAGCAACACTCCAATGCAGAAACTACAGAACCTGAACCACCAAAAAAGAAAATCAACCTTCTGCTGGTGGCATTTGACTCAGATGATGAAAATGAACATGTCAGTCCACACTGCTTTGGATTGTTATTGAGCAGAACCCATCACGGATGCATGTCCCCTGGAATGATGATTGAAGCATAAAGGGACATATGAATCTTTAGCGCATCTGGCACGTAAATATCTTGCGACACTGGCTACAACAATGCATACAAACACCTGTGTTCACTTTCAGGTGACGTAAACAAGAAGCGGGCAGCATTATCTCCTGCAAATGTAAACAAACTTGTTTGTTTGAGTGATTGTCTGAACAAGAAATAGGACTGAGTGAACTTGGAGGCACTAACATTTTACATTGTTTTATTTCTGAATGCAGGGTTTTTTTGTACATAATTCTACATTTGTAACTTCAAGTTCCATGATAAAGAGATTGCACTACAGTAGTTGTACTCAGTGAATGGAAAAATACTATTTCTTTTGTTTTTTTACAGTGCAAATACTTGTAATAAAAAATAAATATAAAGTACACACTGTACACTTTGTATTCTGTGTTGTAACTGAAAGCAATATATTTGAAAATGTAGAAAACATCCAAAATATTTAATTCATAGAATCTCAGGGTTGGAAGGGACCTCAGGAGGTCATCTAGTCCAACCCCCTGCTCAAAGCAGGACCCTGGGTTTAGCAGGCCAATGTTCAAACCACTGAGCTATCCCTCCTAATAGAATAAATGGTATTCTATTGTTTAACAGTGCGATTAATCATGCGATTAATTTTTTTAATCGCTTGACAGCCCTAATTTAAATAAGTGACTATTCTCCTTTTTAGAGTCCTATGATATTAGTCTCTTAAGAAAAATATTTTGAATACACTTTCTTGTGTATTAAGCTCCTCAACTGGGGCACTGCTACGCAGGTGTAGGTTTTTGGAAAACCTTTGAACTCCAAGTGGGAAGTGCCTGTGCTGAATTCATACATCTTCTAAATCAATACATTTTTAGTAGGCTTAGAAACTGACTTGACCCAAAGTTATTCGACACAACGATTGTGATTTTTTTTGTGTGTGTGTGTACAGAGGAGGTCTTTAAGTCTCCTAGGATTATATTGTCTACACATGTTATATAAGTTTTTGCAGAACTGGGGCCTTTACCAGGAATGGACTAGAATGTGCTATCTAGGCACATGGCCTGTAGTTTGGAAGAGTGCTGATGGAGATGGAGGCTGTATTCACAGCACTTTACACCTTTGTGGGAGTGCAGTTGGCTTGCTGCAAGGTGCATAGTTGGGAAGAGCCATTGTCCCACCTCCTTTGGGCACCATGCCTTT
The DNA here is from genome assembly GCF_965140295.1 of Lepidochelys olivacea. Taxonomy (NCBI): domain Eukaryota; kingdom Metazoa; phylum Chordata; order Testudines; family Cheloniidae; genus Lepidochelys; species Lepidochelys olivacea. Next base: position 112,693,323 of record NC_140413.1, read on the forward strand.
TCATGGGAGTAGGGATATACTGGAATTCTGCCTGGCCCATATGCAAGCTGTGAAGCCATGGGCAGCTCCTTGCCCACCCACTGCATGCCCACAGAAGAGCTGATAAGAATCTGAACCAAAATTAATAAACACAACTCTGCAATGACATCATAGACATTGCAAAGCACTAACGATTTTTTGGGGGAGGAGGTGATAGGGTAACTTTTAGAGGGATCTGTGCATTTTGTGAGTGTATGGATGGCTAAAATTTTTTGCGTAATTCATATTTTGCAAAACTTATGGGGCCAAATTAATCTCTGATGCAATTCTGTCACCTTCACTAGCGTTGAATTTGGTTCATTTTATCCCTCTTTATTTCCTTTAAATTAATAGCAACAGCAACACCTTGATCACTTTTCAAAACAAAGTTGTTTCTTTCAGTTATATGGATCCTATTATAAATTGTAATGTATAATAAATACTTTTTTTGTAAGAGGAAATATCACAAAACTCCATAAGGAATTCCAGTAACACATTATTTACATTTGGGTTCTTTCTTTAATTATTGGTCATCTAGTCATATTAATGTCCCCTCCTCTGTTTCCTATCTAATCAAAATTTTCATTTCTCTGCCCCAAAATGTGCCCTATAATATAGCCATTAGTCCTGTATGTATATGTATATAGACCTGCAAAAACGGTCTAAACCACATCCCAGCCTGTGTGTAGAAAGATAACTGCATGTAAGAATGAGGGTGCCTCCCCTGTCTTGTTGAGCCAGACACGCTAGCCTGCTGCAAACACAGACCCAGGTCCAAACCACGTCTCCCAAAAACTGCAGGCTTTACTGAAAACAGCTTAAGAAGTGCTCCTGTCTCCAACACCCAGATACCCAGCTCCCAATGGGGTCCAAACTCCAAATAAATCCGTTTTACTCTGTATAAAGCTTATACAGGGTAAACTCATAAATTGTTCACCCACTGATAGAGAGGTATGCACAGCTGTTTGCTCCCCCAGGAATTAATTACTTACTCTGGGTCCATTAATAAGGAAAAAGATTTTATTAAGTATAAAAAGTAGGATTTAAGTGGTTCCAAGTAATAACAGACAGAACAAAGTAAATTATCAAGCAAAATATAACAAAAACACACAAGTCTAAGCCTAATACAGTAAGGAACTAAATGCAGGTAAATCTCACCCTCAAAGATGTTCCAATAAGCTTCTTTCACAGACTAGACTCCTTTCTAGTCTGGGCCCAATCCTTTCCCCTGGTACATCCTTGTTCCAGCTCAGGTGATAGCTAGGGGATTTCTCATTACTTCCGCCCCCTTTGTTCTGCTCCGCCCCCTTTTATAGCCTTGGCACAAGGTGGGAATCTTTTGTCTCTCTGGGTCCCCATCTCTCCTTCTCAATGGAAAAGCACCAGGTTTAAGATGGATTCCAGTAGCAGGTGACATGGTCACATGTCCTGTGAGACCCCAAGGTTTCATTCTTCTGGGTCTGACTCACAAGAAGACTTGCAAGTAAACAGAGCCATCTGCAGTCAATTGTCCTGGTTAATGGGAGCCATCAAGATTCCAAACCAACATTAATGGCCCACACTTTGCATAATTACAGTAGGCCCTCAGAGTTATGTTTTATATTTCTAGTTTCAGATACAAGAATGATACATTCATACAAATAGGATGAACACACTCAGTAGATTATAAGCTTTGTAATGATACCTTATAAGAGACCTTTTGCATGCAGCATATTCCAGTTACGTTATATTCACACTTATTAGCATATTTTCATAAAATCATATGGAGTGCAACGTCACAAGCACACTGATGTTAAAATAAAAGATAAGATTAATATGTAAAAAGTTACAAAATTAGGGCTTGGGGTTATGGCAAGAATAAATTTTTGTGCCCATTTAAAAGTCTTCAAAATTTATTAAAAGGGAATTCACACAATAAAGACCATATGTGTGAAATAATTTCAACTGGCATGGATTTACATAACTTAAAGTATGAAATTGGAATTGTCTTGTAATTGTAGCTAAAAATAAAGGTCTACCTTATTAATGTGTGGTCTCTTAATTGTACATGAGTAGGAATGCAACTTGTCTGTAAGGTGTGGTATTAGGTACAACACTTCAGTGATTGGCCTCAAAACAAAAAAAAACTGCACGCACATTTATGGGGTCTTCTGTAAGTGCTTTGGTCAACCACAGGCACTCATGGCCGATCAGTTCTAGGTCGAGTTCAGTACTAAAGATTTTAACTTGTGAATTTATTATTAGTTTAGTTTCACCACTCGTTGAAAAGTGGGAACATATTTTACTGTATGAGCAATAAGTTTCACCAGCACATCTTCCATCAGAGGAACATGGTAGATAAGTGATGAGTGTAGATCAGGAGTGATAAGGGTAGAAAGGGGATGAAAGGCAGAGTAATTTATTACACTCAATTAAATTTGTTCCTTTGTTTCCTGGAACAGGTGTAATAAATCATTAGGTGGCGAGGACATGCCATGAATGAGGACAGAGACAATATATTAAGTGGAGAAAAGCAGGCCAAATTTTAACACTGTCCCAAATATAAACAAACAGGACAGAGGCAGATAGTCATTGTATAAACAAAATATTACCTGCTCTATGAAGACTGGAAAAAATTCTCTAGGTTCCTAAAGTCCCATGACATGGCAAGTACGGATTGCTATGAGTAACTAAGTACATTCTTGTGTCTAGAAATTTTCTTGACACACAGGTAGATCCTTCAGCATCTGTACTAGACAAATAAACTTCTCTTTTGCTCTCCGAATGTTATCTTCATCTGTTAATCCTATGCAAGGAACCTGCAAGTCTGAATTATCTGACAAATTGTTACTTCATGCTAACTGAATATTCCCTTGCTAAGATCAGTATGGGTTAGCTACCATCAGAGGTGACAGGAGTGCCACTTACTCTAGTATGACAGGTTTCAGAGTATCAGCCATGTTAGTCTGTATCCAAAAAAAGAAAAGGAGGACTTGTGGCACCTTAGAGACTAACAAATGTATTTGAGCATAAGCTTTCATGAGCTACAGCTGACTTCATCGGATGCATGCAGTGGAAAATACAGTGGGGAGATTTATATACACAGAGAACATGAAACAATGGGTGTTACCATACACACTGTAATGAAAGTGATCAGGTAAGGTGAGCTATTACCAGCAGCAGAGCGGGGGGGAAAGGGGGGAATCCTTTTGTAGTGATAAGCAAGGTGGGCCATTTCCAGCAGTTGACAAGAACGTCTGAGGAACGGTGGGGAGTGGAATAAACATGGGGAAATAGTTTTACATTGTGTAATGACCCATGCACACCCAGTCTCTATTCAAGCCTAAGTTAATTGTATCCAGTTTGCAAATTCATTCCAATTCAGCAGTCTCTCGTTGGAGTCTGTTTTTGAAGTTTTTTTGTTGAAGAATTGCCAGTTTTAGGTCTGTAATCGAGTGACCAAAGAGATTGAAGTGTTCTCTGACTGGTTTTTGAATGTTATAATTCTTGACGTCTGATTTGTGTCCATTTATTCTTTTACGTAGAGACTGTCCAGTTTGGCCAATATACGTGGCAGAGGGGCATTGGTGGCACATGATGACATATATCACATTGGTAGATGTGCAGTTGAACGAGCCTCTGATAGTGTGGCTGATGTGATTAGGCCCTGTGAGTATTTGCTTCAGGTTGTCTGTAAGCAAGGACTGGCTTGTCTCCCAAGATCTGTGAGAGTGATGGGTCATCCTTCAGGATAGGTTGTAGATCCTTGATGATGTGTTGGAGAGATTTTAGTTGGGGGCTGAAAGTGATGGCTAGTGGCATTCTGTTATTTTCTTTGTTGGGAGTGTCCTATAGTAGGTGACTTCTGGGTACTCTTCTGGCTGTGTCAATCTGTTTCTTCACTTCAGCAGGTGGGTATTGTAGTTGTAAGAACGCTTGATAGAGATCTTGTAGGTGTTTGTCTCTGTCTGAGGGGTTGGAGCAAATGCCAGACTGGACAGTCTCTACATAAAAGAATAAATGGACACAAATCAGACGTCAAGAATTATAACATTCAAAAACCAGTCAGAGAACACTTCAATCTCTTTGGTCATTCAATTACAGACCTAAAAGTAGCAATTCATCAACAAAAAAAACTTCAAAAACAGACTCCAATGAGCGACCGCTGAATTGGAATTAATTTGAAAACTGGATACAATTATCGTAGGCTTGAATAAAGACTGGGAGTGGATGGGTCATTACACAAAATAAAACTATTTCACCATCTTTATTCCGTCCTCCCCCCCACTGTTCCTCACATGTTCTTGTCAACTGCTGGAAATGGCCCACCTTGATTATCACTACAAAAGGTTTCCTCCGCACCCTGCTCTCCTGCTGGTAATAGTTCACCTTATCTGATCACTCTTGTTACAGTGTGTATGGTAACACCCATTGTTTCATGTTCTCTGTGTATATAAATCTCCCCACTGTATTTTCCACTGCATGCATCTGATGAAGTGAGCTGTAGCTCACGAAAGCTTAGGCTCAGATTTGTTAGTCTCTAAGATACCACAAGTACTCCTTTTCTTTTTACTCTAGTATGGTAAACAGAAATCCTCCAAAACTCATTAGCTCACTGAGATGACAGATGTCTGTTCCCAAATCTGAGTTGCGCTTCACCATGCCAGGAAAAACCTAGGCCATACCCTAAACTCTCTTCAAACTTCCTGCCCTCCTTTTGATACTGATCTACTGCATTATGGCTGCTAGTGGAACCTCTTCAGGCTTGGGTGTTGAAGTGTGAGCCATGGTTCATGAGTACCTGCATGTCCTAGTTCCTTCCTTCCTTCACCAATGCACCTGTCCTCATATGTGAAACTAGATCTCTGCAGCTTATAGGTGAAATTTACCGCAGAGTGGAAAGCCCACTCAGAGCCCTTTACCCTACCTAAGCTCCATTCAAATGTGTACCACAGAGTTACCTGGTTCATAGGACCTTCTATATATTCTCTTCACTGGGGTGAATTTCACCTGAAAGAAAAAAATTACAGCAGCAGAAAGAGCATTTTAAGTTGCACATCAGAAGGAGGAGCTGTTCCCTCTGATGTTTTTCTTTCCAAGCTACAAGATGTTCAAATTGACTGCCTTTCTGGGCAGTACAGAAAAAAAAATTCCAGATATTACACCCTTTAAATCATTTCCCTATAGTCTTTATCAAAAGAGGCTCCAATCCTGCATGTGCCAGTTTTGCAATTTGTTGGCATCAGGTTTTTTGTTTGTTGGAGATATTTTTTGTCCCCTGAAAGAGAATGTTTCTGTCTGAGAAGCATGACTCCTTTCTCTCACCTGTTTTGCTGGAGTCACATTTTCATACATACCTCCAGACTGATGGAAAAACCCTTTCCTGCACAGGTGGCTCTGGCTGAGGACAGCTCAGACTTAGGCCTTCCAGCCTTTGATCTGTTTACATTGACTGGTATAGCTGGAGATGGTGCCCACCACTGGATCCTCAAGTCTCACTGAGTAGGCATGGGGAAGATGAGTGCCTGTGGGCCATATGACAGATAATAGCACACACATGAATTATCCAATCATTGTTATGCCCATCTGCATAGCATGTTATGCTCTCTCCTCATAGTAGCAACCTGAACAACTCTCTTATCTTTCCTTGAAGCCCCATTTGCATTACGCTCACGCTCTTTTACCTCATCTTCGATTGTCTCATAAGACATCAATGTGAACTAATACATAACCCACTTATATCTCCTTCTTATTCTATGTAATCATCCTGTTTCTTGAAACCCAGATATCCAGAAGCCAGCCACGTTTGGCTGTCTCTTCTGGACCATTTGTCTCTCCTCTGAGCTGCTCAGCCAGTGCTTGTCTGCTATACTATAAGATAGGAAATGTAATCTCTCATTAGTAACCTGTTAAGTAGATACAGAATCCTGAGGGTTCTCTCATTCGTCTCCCTCTGTGCCCTGAAATAAGATGATTTTCTTCATAGTGGAAAAATATCAGCTATGAAGAGCTAACACATGAAATAAGCCACCTCTTGATGATGAATTCAAGACATATGATATGTCACATGTTGGAAGGAATGTAATAGAGATAAATGGATGGTGGAAAATTCTATACTAAATATGAAATCTTCAGAATGGGAGACCCAACATTAACTCCTCCAAGCCACATATGTGAAAATGCAAAGCCTTTTTTGGGGAAAGGGTTAAAATAAAAGCTTGAAAACATCAAAAATAGACATTGGTATTTATTTTTCCTATATCCTAAATGTGCCTTATGATAAATACCAATTCAGTTTTTATTAGAGAAATTAATAAACAACATGTAGTATTTAAAGAACTGAATAGAAAAAAACGATAAATATTCTAGGGATGGGGGAAGCAGCAAAAATAGCAAATATAAGTGCAAGAATGGTGGATAATATATAATTTGTGTGTGACTTTTTAAAAAAAATTGGACATTCTGTAAAACTTTTAAGTGCTGCGTGTTTTGAGCAGGAAAATGGGAAGTTGTATATCTGCCAAATGAAATACAAGTCCCATGCACTGCTTAAGTCCTCACTTGCACCCACATGCATAGTAGGACGTTAGTGATGCATGGGACTTGTTCTGGCTCTCAGAATAAGACTGGCTTTCATCAACTGCACACATCAGGCATGTTTTCTGCCCAACCATTCCCTGCCTGGCAATATCAGTCTTTACAAGTTGATTGTGCCTCAGACATAAAAGTAACAGAAAGGATGGAAGGAAGAACCTGAGGAGGAGAGTGGAAAGTAGCTAAGCAGGGGAAGGCTGTGAAAGCGCAAGGGAGAAGAATGTGCTACATTTTAGCTTTGCGCTAATTGGTTGTTTGATTAAGTGAGAGGAATTAATGCAGGTTTGGTCTTTTTTATTGGTAACTAAAAAAACTAAGTTTAAAGCCATATTGTTCCACTTACGTAGAAAAAGTGACCTAGTAAAAGGGATTGTGGTGAGGGCTTGATGAGGATTGTATTACGTATGTGCCTGGAGGTCCCAGCTGAGACCATGCCCCATTTTGTTAGGCACCATACAACTCCATAGTAAGAACTTACAGTCTAAATAGACAACACAAAGTGTCAAAGGTGCTGGAACTAGCACCACCTGGCTTGAAGTAGTTTCCATCATTTTCAGGGTTTACAGTTTGGTTCAATGGCTCTCAGCACCCCCACTATACAGAGTGTTCCAGCACCCCTGCAAAGCATGGGAGAGGCACAGAAGTTAAAAGAGATTGAGCTGGGAAGAGAACCCAAACCTCCTGCCTTCTAGTCAAGTGGCTTATCCACTAGATCATGCTGCCTCTCTATGAAGCTTATATAGCTAATTCATATGCACTGTTAACCTCTCTCCCATTTGAATGGCACTGCAATTCCTTTCTGAGAATTTGTTATTTTATTTTTTGGCCTTTCCTAATGGGCCAATCTCCTGAATAGGCTGCCAGGATGTACAGCAAGCATTTGCGGTCTTCTGGGGCTTGCATCCCACCAAGTCACATAATGTTTATCTTATCTAATGAAGCACTATAGGAAGAGACATGTTTTCTGCCCTATTCTGCACAAAATTAACTAGTCATATGAATTGCATAGTAAACTGACTGATGTTCTTTCCATTCCTATTTACTTAATATTGTAATATAGCAATATGCTATGTTTTCTCTTATCACGAACAAAGCCACTATTCTCATTTTATGTTCACAAAGTTTTTGAGCAAAGCTGAATATATTTTTAGTGATAGTGCAATATAAACATAGGAGCATTTATGTTAATTATTCTTTATTATTCTGTTTTAAGGTGGGCAGAGGTTTATTAGTGCCTCCCCAGACGAAGATGGAAATGCTGTAGAACATAATTATAAGCGGTTCTGCTTGAGTTTTTGTCTGTGGTTTTGGCATTTGTTTTTGATAAACACTGGTTTGGTTTTTTTTATTTAACTACTGTAGTGCTCAAGACCTGTGGTTTCAAGCTAGTATTTAGTGTTCCAGCAGTTGGATTTCATGGGATTTGACAGAGGGCTAGTCCAGAGTTAATTAGGTTCTTGGCTTTTAAGACCAATCATATTTCTGAAGCAGAAAAATATACACAAATTGTCCAAATTAATATTTACTTTGGCTGATTGAAGAAAGAACTTTTTTCTTTTAGGGGAATTGAAGATTATTTTAGAAATAAATTGTACTCTGTAAAAAATGTGCCTTTTTTCACGAGGTGGGATTTCTGTTATTGCAAGGTTTTGGATTTTTTTTTTTAATAATTATTTCAGGAGTTATCCCCTAAAGGCTGCTAAAGTACTTTTTCACATCCCACATACTCATTTCTATTTCACTTACAGAGTAGAATCTTCTGAGTCAGAGCTTTAATATTTTAGTGGCAACCAGATTGAAAGATTCTAATGTATTTAATAATACCTAACTTTTATGTAGTGCTTTTTAATCAGTAGATCTCAAAGCACTTTACACAAAGGCAGTCAGCATCATTTTAGAGATGGGGAAACTGGGGCGTAGAGTGATGTGATTTGCTCAAAGTCATCCAGCAGCCATTGGCAGAGCTGGAAATAGAACCAGTCTCCTGAGTCCCAGTCCAGTGCTGTATCCACTAGGCAATGCTGCCTCCAGCAGCTAGGTTTTTGATTAAAATTGTACTAATAACTGGTAGTACCTGAAATGGTAATAGTTAGCACCAAGGTTGTCTCTCTTCATATTCAGGGCACTTTTCAAACATTAATTATTCTAATTATCTGCAAGGTTAATATAATTATCTACAAGGTTATATTTTATTATACATTATAAGTATCATTAATATGCTTAATTATCTACGATGTTAATTTAACTTTCAAATTCATCCAGAGATCATGCTGTCCTTCCCCAACCAAAACAAAGATATTAGTGTTATGATTTGAAAAATATGAATAAAATCATATGGAGTGGGAAAGTAATTTCACTCGGCAGCAAATGTAGACTATCATATTTCTGTTAAGTTTATTTTATTTATTTAACATTAAGGTTTGTCAGCGCATTGCGAACTTGTGAAAGCAATGTTCTTGTTTACTTATTCTGAGGACAACCTTAGGTCCGGCTCCTGCAAATACTTAATGATGTGTGTATCGCTGTTCAAATGAACGGTCCCCTTTGACTTTAACTACTCACATGAGCAAACTTACATGTGTTTAGTTGCATGTGTTTGGAGAAGCAGGCCCTCAGTTAAGTGCCTATTGTGATATGTGCAAATAGCTGAATCATTGCCTGGGCTTCTGGAAGAAAGAAAGCTCAGTGAGATTCCCTGAAGCCACCTATGAGAGCTGAATCACCGCTTATGTACAGATTTTCCAAGATCTGTAAGAGCTCTGAAATCACTAAAAGTCTAGCACTGTCTATGCAGAGGCTGTAAGACTGTGCATCAGCCGTGGTATTGGTTATCTTAGAGCTGGTATTCACTACCATTTAAGACAATATAACTTACATCACTTAGGGGTGTGAAAAAGACACCCCCCCCTGAGTGATATAATTACATCGACCAAAGCACTGTCCACACCAGTGCTATATCAGTGGGAGATGCTCCCCTGCCAACATAGCTTCCACCTCTCATGGAGGTGGAGTAATTGTGCCAATAGAAGAGTGCTCTTTCTAGAACTTGCTTTCTTTGGGACAATTTTTTTTATTTGTATAAATGTCTTTTTTTTTTTTTTAATGTTGGAAACAAATGGCTTAAAGTCTACATTTATATCTGGTTTTTACTTTCCAGAAGTTTTGCCAAAAGCCGTTTCACTGGAACATTAGGAAGGAAATAAACTTTTAAACATAATTTAAGGCCGGAATAGTCTTTTATGAATGTATTTTTGTATCCTGCTTTTTGTAAAAATGACATTATTTCAAAAATGAAATGCTTTTTAAAATACATACGGGATAAAATAGTGTATCACTAGGGCTAAATGTCAGGAATTTCATTGTTCTCTATATTTGTTTTATTGGTTCTATGCGTTTAATATTTTCAGTAACCAGTTTAAATACTAATAGCTTAATTCAGTAAAATCTTTTAACAGTGCTGAAATCTGCCAAAGACCCCCCTTGTGCAACAATGCAAGCGCTTATATAATACTGCTTTGGGGTCCACTGTTTTATTTTAATACATTCCTGAAAGTCTTTCTCTGTATGAGAGTTTCTTCTGTGGAAAATAGGATGGATGGACCTATAATTTAAAACGTGATTCATTCATGCTTTACAGGCAGTTTTTGCCTGAAATGTTTAAAAATCCTATTGCTGCCCTAGGGCCAGGTGGGGATACCATTATTCCTGCTAAGTATCACCTCACTCCACAATGACTTCTGTTGACTTCAGTGGGCCTTCCAGTGGTGTAAATAACTATTCAACAAGAATGGGGAGGAGCCCTCAGTGAGTAAGAAACTGGGTAATTGAAATGTATACAGGTGAGAAGCACAGTCACAATTTATTTTGAATATAGACTTAGTTTGTATTATCTTTACCCAATGCTATGGCTGAAAATTTTAATTCCTGCTCACCAAGAAATTGTTCCTGTGTCAGTGACAATTCTAGTCCCTCCGTTCTTGGAAAGAACCTCTGTGTTGTAGACAACGGACACAACTGCTATAAAAATAACATACTTGGGACAGCTGCAACCAGAACATCAGACATTCAAATCCCAAAACACACAATAGACAGTGATCATGTGAACTAAAGAAAAGCTCCTTTAGCTGGAGAAGTAGCGGGTCCCTTAGCCTATTGCTGGGCTATCAACTAGACTACTAGAGGTCAACATCACTCACTTATACACACAAACCAAGTACATTACATCCTATGAACAGAGAGGATCAGACTCGGCAAAGCTGGTAAAGAGTTACACTCCTGCTCCAGCTAAGCTAATTGTACACCAGTACAGATTTACTCCTACAGGCCTTGTCTTCGCCAGGCAAAAAGGTATAGTTTTAACACATTAATTAATGTGTTAAAAACTTAGTGTACACAAGGCAATTTGTAGTTTTAGTATGTGTTAACTAGTCAAGGTAAACCCTAGACTCCTCCATAGGCGTTGACTAGACCAGTTTACCGTGTGTTAAAGGCTGTGTGCCTTGTCTACATTAGACTTTTAAAATGTGTTAGTAACATGTTCTAACACACCTTTAAATTCTAGTCTAGACAAGGCCGAAGTGGAGCGAGTGGATTTGCAGGATTCCTAACCTCCCTGACCATATCTAGTGATAAGTTATCACTGCCTACTTGTTCCTTACCTGCCTACTTGTTCATTTTCTGCCCCCTTGCCAGTCTGATGATGAAGTTGCATCTGTTTTGTTCCAGTGGAATACAGGGTGACTGGTCTCTTTAAAAGGAGAGGAGGGCCAGCTGCACCCTGTGCCATAATTATCTGCTTCACAGCCTAAGTAGTGGTACTATGGGGAGTCAGGTGACAGCTAATAGACACCTGGCATTATTAGAGGGCTGAGAGAGATAGGTCTGACAGTTGAAACCCCAGTGAGTGGGAAGGTTAATTGCTGTGAAAGACCCTGGGCCAGGGGCTGAGAATGGTACTCCAGGGAAAACTGACTGAGCGGGCCAAGTACTCTCTGGAGCAGAGAAAACTCCAGTATAGCCCAGAAGGGGGCTGGGTACAGGGCCCAGAGAGTGAGCGTAAGAGAAGCCCCAAAGGGCAGAGAAACCATTTTTCCTTGTTTGGGACTTTTTTGCTACCCTGGAAGGGGTTATGTTTGTCTGTGACTTGGCCAAGCCACATCTCCAGCAAAGACCAGTATGAGGAGAACTAAGGAGGCTCACCTTAGGGTAGGGAACTGAGGCAGTGTGTGTGAGCAGTGGGGGCACTACTGGGCAGCCATGTCCTGTGACAGCCACACATTGACAATAATTTTGGCATAGCATATTTGCATTGCTCTGTATGTCATTAAATGTATACCTTAGTATATATGTGCAATATGGCTGAGATATGGTTACTGTTGAAACCATAACTGTTGTCCATATAAATTCGAAACTTTAGGTTGCTTTAATGTTGTTTGCTATTAATTTCCTTTATCTTTCTTTTAAAAGAGAGAAAAATAAATGCTCTTGCTTTTATCTGAATGTGTGAATCTCAATGTATGTTTTTATTTGGATGTTTTCCTTTAAGATTACACACTGAAACAAATGCAGTAGCCTCAGACAGACCTCTGAAATTAAGCATGTTAAAAATGAGTAGATATAAGAAGTCTCTCACAGTACAGCATTTTTAAACCCTCATAACTTTCTTTGTATACCAGTAGCAAAGGCACTTTTCTCTTTTGGACCTAGTCCTGAAAACATTTAGCACATTCTTAGTGTTATGCACATGAGAAGTCCCATTAAAGTAAAGTTTAGAAGATTGGGGCCTAAGTGTGTTGCAAGTCTGAAGTATTAAAAATAACTCATTTGTTAATTATCCATATGTGTATGCATGGAGTGGGGGAAGCATCTGGAAAATATGAAGTGTGAAAAACTCCATTTTCCCCATGGTCTTATAACTCGAAACATCCCAAAAGAATTTTACTGAACTAACAGAAGAAAGTTTATCTTCTGGCTGAAAGCAAACATGAGAGATGTCAACCCAAATGATAACTTTTCCAGAAAGCTATAGGAGCCTAAAAAACAGGAGTTAAGAATAAAACTTCCTCCTCAACCATAACTATAGAGTCAGTGCTCTAATGATACTTGATAAAGTTGGGAAGTTAAATATGGCATGTCAAACTCCATCCCTAACGCACATTGTTGAATAAAAGGAAAAAGAATAAGTGGTAGAACAGCCTGAGTTGCAGCAGGAACATCAGCCTTAATTCTAATGTCTTAGCTTCTTTATTTATTTAACACAGTGTAGTTTTTTTTTGTACTTTAAAATTTGTTTTTATTGTAAAAACCTTCATAGTTGGAGCCTAAGTCTGCACAGGAATGTGGATATCTCATGGTTCCACCTTCATCCCACCATGACCCTTTCTAGCCTACATTTTAATCAACTGTGTGGGGTGATGGTCCTGCAAAGACAGGTGATGCCAGGGCTACTGCTCTAGCACGCAAACGTTTCCCCAGCAGTGTGGCCAACAGAAGCATCCTTAGGTTGAAACTGACCAGAGCTTATTTTAAAGCATCTGGGCCTGTGAAAGAAAATGAAAAGGCATGAAAGTGTGACTAGCCATACATTTTACTCTACATGCTGTGATCTTGGACAAGGTGAGCAGACGGAAGGAGAGCAGATGATATGCAATAATGGAAAGGTAGGACTAAAAAAATCTCAAGGGGGAGTGAGAGGAAAAACAAAAACATACACAAAATAATTCCAGCAAACCCCAAAGGACCCCAAACTAAATTTTGAGGGAGAGAATTGTATTTTAAAACAGACCATATTGCTTAATTATAATTTTATGCTGAAGAATGTATGTTTATTTTTGACTAGTCTAAACAGTGGGGATAATTAATTGGATAATTAATTGAAAGGGACTTGGAAATAAAACCTCTCTTCTTCAAATGTTTGAATACTGTCTCCCCCAGTTTGACAAATGGACAAGGGGAAAAAATCTTCTCCCCACAAAAAGAAATTAAAACACTCCATGGAAGACCACAGAATGTTTTATTTGCCCCAGAGACTGGAATGGAATCAAGTATATCAGAGGTTTATGACAGTGAATTTTGCATAATTTTTCACCAAGCTGATGATGTATCTGGAATGCATGAATTAGGGAGTGATTGATTCTGCTAAATTTGCATCTTTGCACCCTTCTGTGCCCATCCTGAACAGCTGTAAAGTTGAATGGATGCTATTATGTTAAATAACCTGTAGCAATCCTGCTTGCGGCTTACTAGCCGTATTTAGTGCATCCTCTACTAGCTAGCTGAAACTCAAGTTTTGCCAGTAAATCATACTCTGATGGCCCTAAACCAAATAGCAGCTGCTATAAAGACCATTTTGTAATCAGTGGGTAAAATGAGCTTATAATTTGGCTGGTTGGAACTTTTAAATAGGGAAATCAAAACATCCACCCCTTTTTATAGGGCTTTTCTCAGGGTGGAATGCATCCGTTTCATAATGGTTGATGTTTACAGATCAGCTTAGATTTTACTTTAGTACTCCAAAAGAAAACAACAAACTGTTAAGAGGGAGGAATAAGCTGATTTGCATTGTTGAAATAAATTATGTGCCAAAAAAACAATGTTGAGCTTGAATATGTAATAACAAAGCATTCAAGTATTATATTCTTCTATGGGCAAAACTGTTATTTTTTTTTTAATTTAAACCCAGAACAATTTTAAATGTGATCGTAGATTTTCCCCTTCAGAATGCCTTACCGGCAGTGTGCATTTGTGTAATTAAGGATGCTCCTATAACTAAGGCATGAAAAAATGCATCAGAGCCCCTAATATCAGATCTGAGACCACCTTTGTTTCTGGCATGAATTATGAATGCCAAAATGTAAAGTTATTGTATCAAAAAAAATCTCAAATAATTTCTACTCCAGTATTTTAATTTTGGTTGCATTGTTTTTATAAATGAGTTTTCACTGTGGGAGTGCAAGCAAACGCCTGAACTGTGTTACACAAAGATATTTGTGCACAACACTGCTCAAAAATAGCGGGTAAAACATGATAGTCCTTAAAGGACAGTTCTCAGGAAGTGTTCAGGAGCAGGGCCTTGACTTTGGAGAAAGAGAAAATGTGCTATTATGGATTGGTAGTTGGAGGACAAAAGAGAGCATTACATATTTTCAACTGTGTTTTTTCCTAGAAAACCTCCACCTTTCCCCTCAGATTGCCACAGTGATATTTTGAAAGGCATACGCTGCCCCGTATGGTAGCTTTGAATATCTAGACATAGTCCCCATTCCCTATAAATTAATGGGAGTTGTGTGTTTCTGCATCCAAAGCTGGAATTTGGCCCATAAAGCACTGCAGTAACAAAACAGAACAATCCACTGGTTTTCACCTTGCTTAAGACCTTATCTTTTTTTTTTAAGTTGAGGAAATTTTACGTTCACTGGATAACTTAGTTGCACTGGCTTTGATTGTTTTCCTATTTTAGTGGTGTCATGAAATAAAGTACTGTATGTTCCAAATCCTCCCAAGCAGGTTTGAGAGTATGTCCTGTGCCATTAGATCTTTTCTTGGGGTCCTCTGGTAATCGAATACAAATTAGATTGGAATGTCTGCTTCTGTTTTTATAGATCACCATCTTGGTGTTTTAACTGATCAAGTTTTATAGCATTATTAAAAAGGAGCTTTTCATTTTGGTCGTTCTAATTTTGTTTTTCAGCTCTTCATTCTTTATGTTTAATAGATTAATTATAATTTTCTTAATGGAGTGGAAATCATTATATTGGTTCATATAGGTGTCTGTCCTTTATTTGCTGTCTCTGAAGACTTTCTTCAGGATCATAGGTTTAATAATGCAGAGCTTAGCAAGCCATATCTCTGCTCCAGTGGATATACTAGACAGCCCTTTAGCAAAATGCTGTCAATGAGCTGATATAATCCTTATATGCAAATGTATTCAGAAATCTTGAGATGCTTGTTCCTACCATTATATTGGCCAAAATTAATTCAGGAGATCTATTTATTTACTTTTATTTAAAAATCATTTTAATGTGAAAACAAAAAATGTGGTTGAATTTGAAACCATCACTAAAAAGAGCAGTGCACAGTTGAACATGATGTTGCAGTTGCATATTCTGTTCTTAAAATGCTAAAAATATATAAAGCCTTCATTACTCTAATCTCCCTCTTTCACATGCACACAAAAATATCTCTAGCCAAGAAAAGCTAGTTGAGCTTTCAGTACCATATATTTTCCTGCTTTTGTGAAGTACACACTGTACTAAAAATTCTAAGCCACAACTTTGATATAAAGGACTATTTCATGTAAAAGGAAAGTAATTTGAATGTCTTGCCAAGCCATAGTAAAAGGAGAATGTAACATGTATTTGTGTATTTAAAACTATGTATTTTTAAAATAATTCAAAACTCTATTGTAAGCTGTACAAATAGCCTAGAACAGAGATACTCATGAGAGCTATACACACGTATTAAATAAATTATTACAAAAGGCAAATCCATCAAACTAATAGACCTATTAAATGGATGGAATTTCAGAAGAGAATCTATGTATTTGACAGCTCTTTACCACGTAGAGCATTTTGAAATAGTTACTTACACAACACTCTACATGGTGTGTTATACATTAAAGTATTTCAAAAAATAACTATAAAATGTTATGCTCTTAGTTTACTGCTTGTCAAAATGTGCTGGTTTGAACTTAGCTTCCTTTAAGATTTCTGAACCTTGCCAGGTTACTTTAAGTTTTTGTTGACACTAATTAGTAGGGAGACTTGCAATTTAATTAGTATTACATTTAATTTCATGTTGCATTACAATGGTTTGCACACTGTGTTGTTAAATAGATCATTCTGGACTTTTTAAAAATATACCATTTAGTTTGTTTCAGAGAAGATGATAAAGAATGCTAATTATGGAGATGAAAAGCAGAGTTAACTGATTAGTATGATGATCCGATGATTTGATTGAGGTCAGCAGTCACTTAGGAATAAACCAGCTGCTAAATCCTGCATTATTTTAAGAAGGGGTGACATGTTAATATTGAGGTCCAGTTCAGATGGACTGACAATTTTTGTTTTTTGTATAAATTGAAGTTTAAAACTAACAAAGCTGTCCCCCCTTACTTTGCTCCAACATCAATTTAATGAAAATTAATTTACCTGCTTACCAGAAAGTATCCGTTTGTAAAAGAGTGCTGGCATCTCAAAATGAGTGGTGTTGGGTAGATTTGGGAATGAAAGTGAACCTGCATACATTCTCCAAGAAAAAAAAAGAAATGCAGTGTCCTACATTTACCAGTAGCTTTCTCCTGTTGACATTATCTTGCTCCCACCGAATCCATATCAAAACTCACTTTGGTTTCAGGAGGAGAAAGATTGGGCCCTTGGGTTGGTGGAGCAGCAGGCTTCTTGGCTGTTTTAAAACCCAAAGTTCTTGAGGAAACCATGTTGCTCTGTTTTCCTTGCTGGTGGAAGCTATTTATTATGCAGAAGTGCTCTTCATCTTGGTAGGATTGGGTGGAAGGGGGGAGAACATTGCACAACATTGCATTATACTACTTTCTGATAGGCATACAATCCATAGGGTAACATTCCTGGGAGAGGATTGTTGTCCTGACCAGAGCTGGTCAAAATTTTTAAGCTAAAACTTTTTTTTCCACCAACAAAATTTCGAATTTGGGTCAACCAAAAGATTTGTGAATTTCTGTTGATATCACCAAATTGTTTTAGTCAAGGGGAAAAAACCCTGAAAAAGTTGAAATGTTTCATTTTGACATTTTCAAAACAAAACATCTCAATTTTTCCTTTCAAAATGACTTCATTTCGAAATTGAAGGAAATTTCATTTTAAAAAGAAAAGTTAAAGCTCAGAAAATTGAAGTGAAATGTTTTGTTTTGGCTAGAACTAAATGTTTCATTTGCCCTGAAACACATTTTTTCCCCTTGTTGCCAGTGAACCAACAAATCAATTATTCGCACAGCTCTAATCCTAACCTCCATATGGAGAATAGCGATTGCAATGGTGGCCAGCTAGAGTGGGAATGATGGCATGAAAGAGAAGCAAAGGGGAAAAATATGACTGACTGCAAATCAGAGAAAGCCATAAAAATGATAATGTTATTTAATGTGGTGACAATTTTACTACAGTGTTATACGTAGTCTGCTGTGCTGCTGAGATCATCTCTGAGGTGCTATGCATGTGTCTTTGGTTCCCAGATTCTTTGCCTCTGATTTTCAGTCTCTGTCTTAAAGATATTTTGAAGACCAATATGTTGTGTGTTTTATTTTTAAGCCTCTTCCCAATAAATGTTCTTAGGTTTGTTGAGAAGCATGTTCTTTTATGTGTGCACTCTATATCAGACATTTATTGCACTCCCTGCATTCTCTTCATTCACACATTTGAGGAAAAGGAACTTGGAGATAATGAGATATAGAGCTCTTGACCGCTAGGTCACTAGTTCAACTTTGGCCCGTGTTGGTAGTGAGAGGAAAGTCGTTACCATTAGAGGATGGTTTGATGAACCGTGTGAAAGGAGTATGTGATCTCAGTTTAGTTTTTAGTAGACTTAGACTTTAGTAGACTTCTCAAAAACACACCATCAGACTTCCCCTCTTATCATTAGACATGGTCCCTCCAGGGCAGGGTGGAAGCACATGGAAGGAGTATTGTGGGGAAAGCATGCATTCTTTTCCCTGTGTTCCATTTGCTTTGTGGATAAATAGAAGGTTCTGCTTTTCAAGGCTGTGGAGCCAGCATCTCTCATAAGTACTAAATTCACTTTAAAAAGTTGCTAAGTTTGCCATTAAATCTCATTTAAAATTTTTTTTAAAAATTTTTTTAAAAAAATTTTAAAAAATAAATTGTAGGGGGAAAAATA
Organism: Lepidochelys olivacea; assembly: GCF_965140295.1. Lineage (NCBI taxonomy): Eukaryota > Metazoa > Chordata > Testudines > Cheloniidae > Lepidochelys > Lepidochelys olivacea. The sequence continues at coordinate 112,711,779 of NC_140413.1, forward strand.
AAAAGTCTAATCTCCTCTCACACAGTGTATCAGTGAAGAGAATGATTTCTCATTAGTAGGTCTGTTTTTAAAGTCCCACAAAATCAGGGAAATTCCACATATCCTTTAAAACTAAAAGGATATAACAAACAGAATAATTGATTTGATTTCCTCTCTGGTGGAGCAGAGTATAGCGACCCACATATTTTTAATGAAAAATCTATGAATCCTTGTCCTTGCACATCTAAAATACACAAGGATGAGGGCAGGCAGGGAATCAAGGTAAGATGAAACAAGTAGCGTTCTATTACGCTTGATGATGTTTGGTTTGGCAGAGAATTTTGCTTGTGTAGACTGATACTGAAGTTTGTTCTTCTCTTGTTGTACTAAGAAGAAAAAGAGGACTTGTGGCACTTTAGAGACTAACAAATTTGAGCACAAGCTTTTGTGAACTACAGCTCACTTCATCGGATGCATGCAGTGGAAAATACAGTGGGGAGATTTATATACACAGAGAACATGAAACAATGGGTGTTACCATACACACTGTAACTAAGATGTTTTCTTTGGAGGTGATGGGAAAGGGGTCACCATAGGGCATGTTTGGCATATTGGGTTTGTACCAACCTTTCCCCATAAGGCTTGGTTATGCAAAGTGAAAATAGATTTTAAAATCTTTTAAAAAATAATATGCCCTCTTGTTAAATTTTTAAAAGTGCAAGATTTATCATTCTTAACATGAGTATAGTATTTATATTCTGTGTATTATAGAATAGGAAATGGAACAGATGTTTCAACAGATGTCACATTAGAACTCTGAGAGGGGAACAGTTACTCAGTTCAGTACTACTGTGACCTATTGAAGGGAAAAAAATCCTAAAAGATGTACGTCGTCTAGGGCCCAGTTAACTAAAAACTTAAATATGGTAGGCTTTGAGTTTTGCAGTCACCCAGAGAGCAACAAGTTCCAGATTTATTCCAGCATCAGAGTTCAAACCCATAAGCCCTCATCACAGAAGGCCTGCCCCACGTCTTCAGCTTGCTTCAACAGCTCCCAGATGGCCCACAAGGACTCTGCTTTCCCTCTGCACGTGTCTGTAAAGTGCTCCTCTGCATCATCTCTAACAGGGAGATATCTAGGGATAAAGCCTCTGCTTTGTGGGACAAGAAATCTGCAGAGAGGTGCTCTGTTCATGAACGGGCAGAGGATGGACAGGTGGACCTAGGTGCAACAATGCTCTGCAGGCTGAAGGGTGAATGCAATGGAGAGAAAAGGTCAGGGGATAATAGAAATAAAAAGGGTGTCAAAGGAAGGTGGTAGGAGCCCCCAGAATTTACAATTTCCAGCCACACATTCAGCAGTGCTGGTCACAGAATTCTTTCAGTTCTAACTAGAGGCTAATTTGCTTACTTAGTAAGAAGAATTACATTGACCTCCATCTTTTAGTTTTGTTATTCTGATAATTTCCTTCCCATTCTTGTTTTACTATATTTTTCTTGGTTCTCATTTGCATGACATGAGTAAAACACTTTGGGGTAAAAAGTGAAACTATAATAGCTACACTTACATCCCTTCTATTTTATACTGAAGTGTATGCATACAGTATAAATACTTAAATTGGCTCCAGTAGTCCTGGAAAGCAGTGGGCTTTCATGCCTCATGATATGCACTGGGTTATGGATGCTAGTTCTGGGGGAAAGGGTCTTGCTGCAAAAAGCCAAAAGATATATTTAATCTTGAATTGGGGAGGTGGGAAATTGCCCAAGGGAGAAAGAGTTTGTTTGAATGAGCCTGTGGCTCCTATTCTCTGCTAAATATTCAATCTGAACTGTACAAAACTAGAGGAGGATGTGAAGAAAATGTATTTAATTTCTGAAAGTTTAGCCCTAAAAATGCAAAACATACCTTTGCATTTTTAATTATCCACAATTGGCCATCAAAGGGCATTGGCATTAGAAATGGTGAGGGTTAAGGGAAGCTATGGGTATTTTCACATAGAGCTGAACATGTCTGATTCTGGAGGAGCAGGAAGCATGCAGCATTCTGATTAATTAAAAGCAGCTAGCTGTCAATTAGATGGTATGAGCCAACTCTGTTGAGAAAGGACACATGATTTAGTTGTTTACCTAGAGATCATATGATTGCATCCAGCACACTTTGACAGCTGCTATTGGCAGCACTGAGCACAATGGCACTGATCTCCAGTTTGGGGCAAATGACCCATTTTCCATATCCTCTCAAATCAACTAGGAAGGAGGTGGGGGAATCAATGATACTTAAGTAAAATGCACACTTCTAAATAAAACTGTGGTATAAATTGTACACTCTGACAAGATGCGTTTGAGAGTCTTGTGCCATGTATTGCTGAGAGCTATCAGGCAAAATGAAGAGTAGTGAAATATTTCTACATAACAGCTGAAAACTATTTGTGTTTGCATTTTTTCATAAATCAAATATCACAAGAAGTATGATATGGCCATAATCTTCTGTATTGGATCCGTAAGCTCATTCCTTGAAAAGGCAGTATATGACCCTCAGAATAAGGGAAGTGTCTGATACTAAACTGATGCTTGTTGTTGATCACTTGTTGAGTACAGTTTAATTACATAAGCTAATTAGCTCTCAAACCTTCCTTTATAATATCAAAAATATGCTTTTATATTTGTTTAGTGGCCAACACCAGCCACTCAGTTCCACTGCCCTATAGATTTTTGTGCTTTGTGCCCCAGTACAGTGAGGATGCAGCAACTACTGGGGTAGCAGTAGCCTTGCTGTCACTCCTTGGTCTTTAAGGGGGACTCCTTTCAGCACCCATACAGCATCCCTGCTCTCAGCACATTTGCTCTCTTTCCATAGGATTTGCTTGCTTGGGCTTTCCGACCGGAAACATGACAATTGTATTTTATTGCAAAATGTAAGAGACTCTTTACTGTTACCAGGCACTCTTGAAGAATGTTTACTCAAGTGAGTAGCTTTTGGACATAGATTCCCCCCTCCCCCCCGCCACCATTTTTGTTTCATAGAGCATTGGAGATGGATACAGCACTCTAATTGCTACAGTGAAGTGCATCATCCTTCAGAAACATGGGATGCAGATCTTTCTCACCTGGTTCTGCTGAGATAGGAGTAGAGGAGTATTTGAGGAGGCACGGTGAGTGCATTTTAAGAACTGTATTCTGCCTTCAGAAGCATGTGATCAGCCCTCATTAACAATGTGAATTCAATAGGAAATGTGTTCGTGTGCATTTGAGGGCAGAATTTAGACCTGACTTTGATTATCTTTTTAAGAGTTCATCTAGCAGTGATTTCTGGTGTAGAAGTAACTTTTTTTTTTTAGTATGCATAGTAAGAACATTCATTTTTGCATACTGGAATTCCTGAGAAAGTATCATAGGATGCTTTGCAGCTGATTGCAGCCTACATATGCAAATCCACATAGTCTATGTAGAGCATTGTTTTGTAACGTACATTACATACCACTGTAGTGAAGGCTTCTGAGACCACAAACCACTATTGCATGCATTACATATGCTTTTGAAGAAATGCTGTGTATTGTATTAGCTTTCCACAGACTTTCGAGACTGGAGTTTATCCTTTAGCCATTTCTAATTCTGAGCAGTCACAGCTGCCAAAAAGTGCCTTCCTGCTTCAAAAAATAAAATGTAGTCATGCTCCGTATGCCTTTATGCTTCTTCACTGTATCACTGCTTAACTGTGTCTAATAAAATACCACCAATAGGATCTTATAACTAAAACAGTTCAGGGCTTCAGGCCCTCAACATTTCTCTAATCTATTTATCATAGTCACAGTACAAAATCCTGTCTTTTACTAACTAAACTTTATAACAGGTCCTAATTGTAATGCGTATGGGAAACAGGATCCCAGTCTCAGACAGTCATTCCTTTCTGTTATTCAGAAAGGGTGGCTGGTAGAATGAAATCAAGGTTTACATCAATTCTTATCGTACAATTATAAAATTTAGCCCTACATGTATGCCCAGTAAGGCTCTTCACTAGATTGCTGCTGCAAATGATTGTAATTAATATTATAATTCTGTGAATGTGTAATACAAAAATAAGTCAGTGAAGGAGTTCTTGTTTGGACATTGAGACACTGAATATTATTATTAACCACCTTAGCTTGGGGGCGGGGGAGGGAGACTTGTGGATGGAAGGAAGGTACAAGAGAAAGTTAGAAGAAAAAGCAAATATGCTGAAAGAATGATTCCTGCTCCGTGCCGCCTCAAAAAAGAGAAATACAAAATAAAGGGAATAGAATTAGAATGAAATAGGTGGCCAGAGGGAAGAGGGAGCATGGAAACGAAGCTATAAAAATAACTTTTGATTTGATTAAAAATATTTTTGCTGCATTTGTAATATGGGTAACATCATCTAACTTTACTGTATGGAAGAAAAAAATTCTGCACTTGCTTAAAATACGTAGCTATACATATTTAACATGTTGGAAGTGTTCTCAGAAGGATGTTTCCCATGGGTCCTTTTTTGGCTGTCTTTTTCAGCAGCATCTGATATGGAGAAAATTATTTTCTCTTTTCCAATATAAGATAAATCTCATTACTTGTAATTTCAAGCAGCAAGCTGACTTGCAAAAAAGCTGAAATCGGTGGCAGATGGTACATAAATACAGTGAGCCTAATTCTGTTCTCAGTTGCATTGAAATAAATGCAGACTAACTCTATTTAAATAGAACAGTTATTCCATAATTACACCAATGCATCTGAGAGCAGAGTTCCGCCCAGTATGTTTTTCTTTTATCAAGAACTAAAGTAAATAATATAGCTAAGATAGTCCATTAATTACAGGGTAATTGTGACCCTCACTTGAGGGTAATCTTTCCTTCTTGAAAGACATCTTTTTGGTTTAAGTTACACATCCTTCAAAAATATTATGGCCAAATCCTTAAATGGTGTAAATTGACATCTCTTCATTCAAGTTAATGGAGTTACACTGATGTATGCCATCTTAGAATTTGGCCATAAAGTCCAGTACAAGGAAACCCCAAAACAATGAATCCTCCTTCTATTCCATAAAAGGTTGCACTTGCAGGGGAGAGCAGAGGCATACTGCACTAAATAAATGACATATGCACATATTTAAATAATATAAATGTTACATTTTATGACACAGTTGTGCATTCTTCTTTTGTAATTTGAAAGTAGAACAGCTGGTGAAAGTTTAGTTATACGTGATGTGTTCAATAAAGTAACCTGGTCTGCTAAAAAATTATTCTGCAAAGCAAGAGATTTTAGTCATTTATGACACAGGTGTTTTTTTCCCCTCCACTGAAATGAACTGGGAAGAAGTTGAACTTTTTAGTTAGGAGTAGTGCATTCCAGCAAAGTTCTTAATTTAGCTTTACATATAGATTATATGAGCTGAGTGTTTAAGTGACTATGATAGAGCACATATAGCCTGATGGAGATGTTGAAAATTTTGATCACTTTTCATTAAATGTTAAGCTCAGTGACCCTATGCAACCTGAGTAACAGGATAAGTGTGCGGAGGGAGTGTTTCTGTAATGACCAAAGGAGGAAGGAATCTTCATCCCAGGTTGAGGATTAGCATCAGAGCTACTCAACAGCCACTACTGCAGCCTTAGAAGCATGGTGGAGGAATAGTAGATATCATGTGGAATGATTGATGGATCTGTGTAGTTACAGATCGACTGACCATACTCTTACTCCACTCTATGTTCTCAGAAGCACGATGGGGTATCAGGATGCAGGGAGATGCTGCAGAGCACAGTTCTGCACAGGGAAGGAGATGTGAGAGCTCAGGTACTCCTAGTTGGAATCGGGACGGGGGAATCAGGCAAGAATTGTCCCTGAATTGCAATAAACTCCATTGAACCATTCTTATTTTCTCTTGAAAGTTATATAGGTGAACTTAGCCTTTATAAAAGTTGGGAACTAGAGCTAGATAATCATACAGGGAAGGTAATGTGCAGGCTTCTCCACATTTAGATGTGCCAGGAAATCTGGCCCTTGTCCTGCAGGACACTTCGGGTATGGTGGTCCTGGACCTCTGTTGTGCAGAGTTCAGGTAGCTATGTGGTGAATGAGTCTTTGATATTTATCCAGAGAGACTGATGTGAGACTAAACCCTTTCTCTCCTATGTCCTTATTAGAATCTGAACTTGAGTCTCCAGAGATGAAATGCACTAAATAGTTTCACTATTTAAGTGCTTAAAATAGTGTCTTACTATAGTAGCTTTACTGCCTTGTTTGAGGGTAAAGATCATAATTATGATGATGCTCTTTGTTACCATTCATTGAGGATATTAATTTGGAAGTAGTGAATCAAATTAGTATCCCTTTTTACCATGTACTTAGCATGGAAAGCCACATGTGGGATGAAAGTTCAGTTTTGTATGGCAGCATGGTATATGCAGGTTGACACACTGATTGCATAACTGACCTTACAACAGCAGCACATCCCCTCTTGATAATGACTCTGGATTACTTACTATAACTCTCTTTATTTCTTAGTCTCTAAAGTGCCACAAGTACTCCTCATTCTTTCTGCTGATACGGACTAACACGGCTACCACTCTGAAACCTATAACTCCCTTGTAGCTGGGCTTACAGTAATGCCACTAATGCTAGTCTACACAGTAATTAAATACCTGCAACTGGCTCAGGCTCCAGGGCTAAAAATCGTTGTGTAGACTTCAGGCTCTGTCCAAGCTGAACATCTACACAGCAATTTTTAGCCCTGCAGCATGAGCCCTGAGAGCCTGAGTCAGCTGACCTGGGCCAGCCACAGCTGCCTTTGGTCTTTTATTCCAGTGTAGAGATACCCAAAGTTACCTACAGCTTCTTCAGAATGCAGCAGGGCTTTATTCAGTAGTTTGTGCAAATGCAGTTGTATTACAGCAGTGTTGCAAACCTCAAGAATTCTAAAACCACCAATAAGACCAAGAAATCATGAAATTGGCTTTAAAATAATGAGATTAAAGTAAATAAATACATTTCAGGGTCTTTTTGTCCTTCTGGGTTTTGTTTTCCTTTTAGTTTAAGTTTTTAGAGTACTGAGGTCACATTTTCACACTTTTCTTTTCAAAAAATAAACTTTTTTTTTTAATTAAAGCTCAGAATCTCACCTAACCCAGGAGCTGATGCTTCAAGAAGAAAACCCAAATATTTTAAGACTTGTGATAAAATTGCAACAGTTGGCACTATTGTTAACACACATCTACATTTTCATATATATTGTATTCTCTGTTGTAATTGAAATCAAAGTGTATGTTGTTTTGTTACTATTTTTTAAAATCATTTTTACAGTGCAACTATTTGTATTTTTTAATTCACCTCATACAAGTACCATAATGCAATCCCTTTATCATGCAATTTACAAATGTAGATTTTTTGTTTGTTACATAACTGCATTCAAAAACAAAACAATGCAAAAAACTTTAGCGCTTACAAGACCACTCCTTCCGACTTCTCGATCATCCAGTCGCTAAGACAAACAAGTTTACATTTACGGAAGATAATGTTCCCACTTATTTACAATGTCACCGGAAAGTGAGAACAGGTGTTCGCAAGGGACTTTTCTAGCTGACGTTGCAAAGTATTTACGTGCCAGATATGCTAAACATTTGTATGTCCCTTTATGCTTTGGAAGCATGTCCTCTGGAATGGTGTCTGAACTGATGACTCTTGTTAAAAAAAATAATGTGTTAATTAAATTTGTGACTGAGCTCCTTGGGGGAGCATTGTATGTCTCTGGCTCTGTTTTACCCGCATTCTGCCATATCTCTCATGTTATAGCAGTCTAGGATGATGACCCAGCACATGTTGTTCATTTTAAGAAAACTTTCACTGCAGATTTGACAAAACGGAAAGAAGGTACCAATGTGAGATTTCTAAAGATAGCTATAGCACTTGACCCGAGGTTTAAGAATCTGAAGTGCCTTCCAAAATCTGAGCGGGACGAGGTGTGGAGCTTGCTTTCAGAGGTCTTAAAAGACCAACACTCGGATGTTGAGACTACAGAACCCGAACCACCAGAAAAGAAAAATCAACCTTCTGCTGGTAGCATCTGACTCAGATAATGAAAATTAATATGTGTCAGTGCACACTGCTTTGGATCGTTATCGAGCAGAACCCGACATCAGCATGGACACATGTCCCCTGGAATGGTGGTTGAAGCATGAAGGGACATATGAATCTTTAGCGCATCTGGCACATAAATATCTTGCAGCGCTGGCTACAACAGTTCCACATGAACATCTGTTTTCACTTTCAGCTGACGTGAACAAGAAGCGGGCAGCATTATCTCCTGCAAATGTAAACAAACTTGTTTGTCTGAGTGATTGGCTGAATGAGAAGTAGGATTGAGTGGACTTGTAGGCTCTATTTTATTTTTTTGAGACCAGTTATTTTTTTGTACATAATTGTACATTTGTAAGTTCAACTTTCATGATAAAGAGATTGCACCACAGTACTTGTATTAGGTTAATTGAAAAATACTATTTCTTTTGTTTTTTTACAGTGCAAATACTTGCAATCAAAAATAAATATAAAGTGAGCACTGTGAACTTTGTATTTTGTGTTGTAACTGAAATATATTTGAAAATGTAGAAAACATCCAAAAATATTTAAATAAATGGTATTCTATTATTGTTTAACAGTGCGATTAATCGCAATTTTTTTAATTGCTTGAGAGCCCTAAAAAAAAAACCCCAAAAACCCTCAAGCCTCTTTTCTTCATATAAACAAAAAAAAAAATCATAGAATCATAGAATATCAGGGTTGGAAGGGACCTCAGGAGGTCATCTAGTCCAACCCCTTGCTCAAAGCAGGACCAATCCCCAATTAAATCATCCCAGCCAGGGCTTTGTCAAGCCTGACCTTAAAAACTTCTAAGGAAGGAGATTCTACCACCTCCCTAGGTAATGCATTCCAGTGTTTCACCACCCTCCTAGTGAAGAAGTTTTTCCTAATATCCAACCTAAACCTCCCCCACTGCAACTTGAGACCATTACTCCTTGTCCTGTCCTCTTCTACCACTGAGAATAGTCTAGAACCATCCTCTCTGGAACCATCTCTCAGGTAGTTGAAAGCAGCTATCAAATCCCCCCTCATTCTTCTCTTCTGCAGACTAAACAATCCCAGTTCCCTCAGCCTCTCCTCATAAGTCATGTGTTCCAGACCCCTAATCATTTTTGTTGCCCTTCGCTGGACTCTTTCCAATTTGTCCATATCCTTCTTGTAGTGTGGGGCCCAAAACTGGACACAGTACTCCAGATGAGGCCTCACCAATGTCGAATAGAGGGGGACGATCACGTCCCTCGATCTGCTCGCTATGCCTCTACTTATACATCCCAAAATGCCATTGGCCTTCTCGTATCCAGCTTCTCGTCCACTGTCACCCCTAGGTCCTTTTCCGCAGAACTGCTGCCTAGCCATTCGGTCCCTAGTCTGTAGCTGTGCATTGGGTTCTTCCGTCCTAAGTGCAGGACCCTGCACTTATCCTTATTGAACCTCATCAGATTTCTTTTGGCCCAATCCTCCAATTTGTCTAGGTCCCTCTGTATCCTATCCCTGACCTCCAGCATATCAACCACTCCTCCCAGTTTAGTATCATCCACAAATTTGCTGAGAGTGCAATCCACACCATCCTCCAGATCATTTATGAAGATATTGAACAAAACCGGCCCCAGGACCGACCCCTGGGGCACTCCACTTGACACCGGCTGCCAACTAGACATGGAGCCATTGATCACTACCCGTTGAGCCTGACAATCTAGCCAACTTTCTACCCACCTTATAGTGCATTCATCCAGCCCGTACTTCTTTAACCGTGGGAGACCGTGTCAAAAGCTTTGCTAAAGTCAAGAAACAATACATCCACTGCTTTCCCTTCATCCACAGAACCAGTAATCTCATCATAGAAGGCGATTAGATTAGTCAGGCATGACCTTCCCTTGGTGAATCCATGCTGACTGTTCCTGATCACTTTCCTTAGCACTAGTGGTGCTAGCCCTTGGCAATAGTGGTAATAATGATTAACTTCAATAGCTCTGATCCTGCACTCCTTGTTCAACCTAAAACTCCCCATTGACATCAGTGGTTTGAGTGCCAGACCAGGCCAAAAATATTCTTTTACGTAATTTTATAACTTTGTCTTCCACGTTTAAAATACGCTCTTTCATATTTTGAAATTTAATCTTTTTTTTTCTTTTCATTTGAAAGTTAAGATTGAAATTTTGTAGCTTTCAGGGTACTATTTTTTATGTAAAATAAACAGCATTGTTGACAGTGCAAGTTACTTTCTTACCTTCTATACGTGACACCCACTTTTTCTGTTTATGTAAAGGGATACAAAACAGTCAAACAGTGTAAGTTATGGGTTAAAGGTATTACAAAAAATGTGATATCGATGATGTATTTTTAACCCGTTCATCCCGCTGGGTCCATCTTTCCTCATACGCTTTAGTTGTTAATCTAATACAGACAGTAAGTCATTCAGTTTCTCTCAATTCTGTTGATGCTTGTCGAAAACATTTCTGTGGTGGGTATTTGTTTTGACAACAGTAGTAATAAAATACATTTATTGGCTGAAGTTACAAGGATCCAAATACTTATCTGTCTTTCCATAACACCATGTAATAGAAAAATTGATGTAAGGGTTATTTCAGGGATATATCCCACAAATTCATAATTTAGATCTGAAATTTTTCATTTTGGAATATTTTTGCAGGAGATCTATAGTTAGTTCCCCATACCACAGCGTTCCCTTACACGTATTGCAATGCATTGAGCAAAAATATCTAGTCACAATTTTCTACTGGTATTTCTCCACTAGATTTTACTGTCCTTTGCATTTGTGTTAGAAATGAAATCTGTCCAAAACCTGTAATAATATATTTCTCCTTAAAGACAAACCTCAGGACAGGAGACACTGGATGTGGTTTAAATTTTATTCCTAAATGTTCGGGAGTACTCGGCAGTCAGTGCAGGTTAATTCAACAATAATTTACATATACCTGGCAGCAGGCCCTCTGCCGTTCCGATCCTGAATGATTGGGAACCAGATTCATGTGCAGAGATAAAGTTTCTTGAGGCCTTAAATGACTGCTTCTTGGGAGCAGCTAGTCCTGGAACCCACAAGAGGAGAGGCAATTCTTGATTTAGTCCTAAGTGGAGCAGAGGGTCGGGTCCAAGAGATGAATATAGCTGGACTGCTTGGTAATAATGACCATAATATAATTAAATTTAACATCCCTGTGGTGGAGAAACCACCTAAGCAGCCCAACATTGTAGCATTTAATTTCAGACTACACAAAAATGAGGAGGTTAGTTAAACAGAAATTAAAAAGGTACAACACCAAAAGTAAAATCCTTGCAAGCTGCATTGAAACTTTTTAAAGACACCATAATAGAGGCTCAACTTAAATATATACCCCAAAGTAAACATAGTAAGAGAACCAAAAAAGAGCCACCATGATTAAACAGCAAAGTAAAAGAAGCCGTGAAAGGCAAAAAGGCATCCTTTAAAAAGTGGAAGTTAAATCCTAGTGAGGAAAATAGAAAGGAGCATAAACTCTGGTAAATGACGTGTAAAAATATAATTAGGAAGGCCAAAAAAGCATTTGAAGAACAGCTAGCCAAAACGTAATAGCAAAATTTTTTTTAAAGTACATCAGAAGCAGGAAGTCTGCTAAACAACCAGTGGGGCCACTGGATGATCAAGATGCTAAAGGAGCACTCAAGGACTATAAGGCCATTGCGGAAAAACTAAATGAATTCTTTGCATTGGTCTTCACGGTTGATGATGAGAGAGAGATTCCCAAACCTGAGCCATTCTTTTTAGGTGAAAAATCTGAGGTGTCATTAGAGGAGGTTTTGTAACTAAACAGTAATAAGTCATCGGGACCAGATGGTATTCACCCAAGAGTTCTGAAGGAACTCAAATGTGAAATTGCTGAACTACTAACTGTAGTCTGTAATTTATCATTTAAATCAGCTTCTGTACCGAACGACTGCAGGATAGCTAATGTGACACCGATTTTTAAAGAGGGCTCAGCAATTACAGGCCAGTAAGCTTGACTTCAGTACTGGGCAAACTGGTTAAAACTATAGTAAAGAACAAAATTGTCAGACACATAGATGAACATAACTTGTGGGGAAGAGTCAGCATGGTTTTTGTAAAGGGACATCATGCCTCACCAATCTACTAGAATTCTTTGAGGGGGTCAACAAGCATGTGGACAAGGGGGATCCAGTGGATATAGTGTACTTAGATTTTCAGAAAGCCTTTGACAAGGTCTCTCACCAAAGGATCTTAAGCAAAATAAGCAGTCATGGGATAAGAGGGAGGGTTCTCTCATGGACTGGTAACTGGTTAAAAGATAGGAAACAAAGGGTAGGAATAAATGGTCAGTTTTCAGAATGGAGAGAGGTAAATAGTGGTGTCCCTCTGGGTTCTGAACTGGGACCACTCCTATTCAACATATTCATAAATGATCTGGAAAAAGAGGTAAACAGTGAGGAGGCAAACTTTGCAGATGATACAAAAGTACTCAAGATATTTAAGTCCCGAGCAGACTGCAAAGAGGATCTCACAAAACTGGGCGACTGCACAACAAAATGGCAGATGAAATTCAATGTTGATAAATGCAAAGTAATGCATTGGAAAACAATCCCAATTATACATATAAAATGATGGGATCTAAATTAGTTTTTACCACTCAAGAAAGAGATCTTGGAGTCATTGTGGATAGTTCTCTGAAAACATCCACTCAATGTGTGGCGGCAGTCAAAAAAGTGAACGGAATGTTGGGAATCATCAAGAAAGGGATAGATAATAAGACAGAAAATATCATATTGCCTCTATATAAATCCATGGTACACCTACATCTTGAATACTGCTTGCAGATGTGGTCGCCTATCTCAAAAAAGATATATTGGAATTGGAAAAGGTTCAGAAAAGGGCAACAAAAATTATTGGGGTATAGAACGGCTTCCATATCAGAAGAGATTAATAAGACTGGGACTTTCCATTTTGGAAAAGAGACAACTAAGGGGGATATGATTGAGGTCAATAAAATCATGACTGGTGTGGAGAAAGTAAATAAGGAAGTGTTATTTACTCCTCTCATAACACAAGAACTAGGGGTCACCAAATGAAATTAATAGGCAGCAGGTTTAAATCAAACAAAAGGAAGTATTTTTCCACACAACTTACAGTCAACTGTGGAACTCCTTGCTAGAGGATATTGTGAAGGCCAAGACTTTGAACAGGGTTCAAAGAAGAACCAGATAAATTCATGGAGGATAGGTCCATCAATGGCTATTAGCCAGGGTGGGCAGGGATGGTGTCCCTAGTCTCTGTTTGCGAGAAGCTGGGAATGGGTGACAGGGAATGGATCACTTGATGATTACCTGTTCTGTTCATTCCCTCTAGGGCATGTGGTATTGGCCACTGTTGGAAGACAGGATACTGGGCTACATGGACCTTTGGTCTGACCCTATATGGCCATTCTTATGTTCTTATGACAGAAGCATTGGGCAGCCTGAACAGTGTTACTGAGGCAACAACATTCTGGTCTTCAGCACTTAACACTGGGCACTGCTGAGGTCTGGTAAACACAACACTATTGAGGTCTGCTAAACCAGCTGTCTGCGTGATGCAGGACAGAATAATGAAAGAATACATAGACACGCAAGCCAACATCAGTGACAGGCCCTCCATCTCCAGTCATTAAAACTTCTCTCATAGCTCCAAAATGTTCAGAGCCACCAGTCTTTGTCATCTCTAAATGTAGTCAATATATTTATAAGGATGGAGAAAACTGCAATTCCACCACATTCATATCCTTCTACTCTTTGATGAATAGGAACCTTGTTTTCCGTAGGAATATCAATATGTCATGCTGAATATTAAGTAAGCATTCTCAGCAAAATTCCCATTGGCGTCAATGGGGACAGGATTTCACCATAAATTTGTGAATTAAATTATTGGTGTTAGATTTTTAAGTCTGGTTACGCATCTAAACCGCCATTTGCAGTTAGTCTCTAAGGTGCTACAAGTACTCCTTTTCTTTTTGTGATATACCCTGTTGGTATGCACAGTCATAATTTTTGTTCATGAACCTAGGGTCTCTACTTTTGAAAATGTGGGTTTAGGGGAGATTTTTAAAGGTAAAGGTGCCTAATGGGATTTTCAAAAGTGCCTAGGTGCCTAACTCCCATTGAAATACTATTAGACACCTGTCTGCATCTTTAGGCACCTAAATACCTTTAAAATATGTCCCTTGATGGTGTCTGGGAGAATGGTGCATAGTACTAATGTAAAGTACGTGCAAAGTCTTCATTAATAAAATTAATCTTATTACAAACAAAAACCTATATTTAAAGAAAATTAAGGTTGCAAAGTCAAGGAGTGAAAAGTTTAGGAAATGTCAAAATTAAGGTTACCTGTGCAATTGTAATTCATTGCCTTTTGGCATATGCATTGTGAAAAAGTCTTTAATTACATGATCACATATTACTTTTTCTGTAGGTCCCCTACTTCATTCAGTGCACAGGTTGAGTGGTGGTCAAAATTTTGTTTTATCCTCATTGTTCTATACATGCCTTATTTTCTGCACGCAATTCAAACTCTGCTCTGAATAAAGAATTATTTATTTTCTCATGGACTTTTTTTGTGCTCATCACTGTAGTCTTATTGCTTCACAATAATTATGAAAGTATTTTCACAACATCTCCATGAGGTAGTAGTATTTCTATTTCACGAATGAGGAACTGAGGCACCAAGAGATTAAGGGAAAAATCATCCACTAATTTTGGGTGTTCAATTTGACATACCTAGGACTAGATTTTGCAGCATATGTTGCATTATATAGCATTTTACCGCAAACCACAGCTCCCATTGTGTTCAGCTGCAGCTCTGAGTGCTCAGCACTTCTGCAAATTAGACCCCTGAGTCTCAAGTTGGGCACACAGAAAATAAGGAATATACAATTAGTGGCCACCTGTGGAAAGTTTAGCATCACAAAGGAGCTCTGGCAGAGGCAGCATTAGAATTCAGGTATCCAGGTCAATACTGAGCTGCCTTAACAATGAGACTGTCCTCTCTTCCTGCAGTTCCCTACCTCATTCACTACATTCTAGCTCATACAACAAATGAAGCAGCTGTCCGGCAGAGAACATCTTCTTTACTACACCATCCTGATTAATTCCCGGAGCAGGTCAATAAGGTGTACCAAATGTGGAAAAAATGGTATGTGATCATGTAATTCAAATGGATGTATCATAATGCATCTGTACAAGAGGGCAGAATTAAAATTGCACAGGCAACCTTCATTCTGGAATTTCCTAGAGTGTGAGTGCTTGACTTTGCTTCCTTAACTTGCCTTTAATGCAGTTTTTGTGTGTAATTTCCATCATGTACCATCATATTGATAGCCACAGGGTTCATCAACAGGGTTGAAACCTTTAGGTCTATCTCACTGACCCCCTGCCACTTGAGTTAACAGAGTAACTGATTACAGCAGTAGGTTGCCATCCTGCATGTGGACTAGTACTAGAGGGGGATGAGACATGTTGCCAGTGGGTTTCAGAGGTACTTGCTGACAGCAAACAAATGTTGAGACTCAGAACTCTTTGGTTCCATTCCAGGTTCTGTAGGGGAGAGTTTGCTAGTGATCATGGGCCCTTTTGCCCCTTTCTCCCCTCCCTATGCCTGACCCCTCTCAAGGCTGTTCCTATCCCAGTCCTCTCTCTCTCTCTCATCACAATCTCCTTATCTAGCCAGTTCCCAACGTCTCTCCCCAAGCTTCTCATCCCAGTCTCTTTGGCCAGTCATTCTCAGTCTCTCTTCTTTGGACTCCCAGCCTTTTTCCCCATCCCAACTGAGTTCCAGTCTCCCTCTCTGGGCTCCTCATCCCGTTTTCCCACACAGTCTTCTTGCCCAGTCTTTGCCCTCTGCCTCCCTGGCTCATGATACAATGTCTGTCTCCCCACCCTTAGACTCCTTGGAGTTTTTGTTTCTTCTGCATTTCAGTGTGATGACTCCTTCACACTGCCAGGGATCCAGAAGGGCAAGCACTGAGAGCAGAGGAGAGAAGACTCTCCCTGTTGTTCTGATGCTGGGCGCCACAACTGCCTGAAACCGCAATTTCAGAGATAGTCTTGCTTAGCACCTTCAGCCTTGGGACAGAGCATGGTCAGTGTAGACATAATTTTCAGATCATTTAGCTACCAAACTCTGTCTCTACTGCACATGTGGCAGGAGTGATGTTTCAGAGGTTTCTAATTTGACCACATTTAGGCAATTTTTCATGGGATTAGTAAAAAGCATGTTCATGAAACCAAACAACCCCTGTGACAAATTTTAAGTCCTTGCTCCAAATCATGGAAGGACTAGAGCATCTCAACTATAAGGTTGTAAGAATTTTTTTTTAACATGGGCAAAATTACATGATTTTTACTAGATCTTGTTCTCAAAAATGGTTGAACCATTTTTGCTGAAACTTTCCAGAAAATAGAGGCCTGGAGCGGACATCCAGTATGGAAAATTTCAGCCTGAACATTTAACAGTAACATTTAACGTAACAGAAAAAAGGGTCTTCTAATGGTCAATGTTGGCAACTTTAACTGCAAGTATTGCTAACAACTCCACCTATAAGACTAGGCAAGTCCCATAATGGGGTTTTGGACTTGCTATTGAACAGCAGGGACACTCCACCCAAGAGTTGGCTGCCCTTCTGATGATCTTCAGTCATTTGTCACTTCAGTGGTAGGTGAAGTGATTCTTGAATTTATATCGTTTGTGTGAAAACCTCTGTATACCATATATACTCGTTCATAAGCCGAATATTTTTGGTAAAAAAGTGACGCATCAAAGAGCAGGGGTCAGCTTATAAATGGTTCTACACCAAAATTTGATGATTTTAAACTCTATGGAATCATTGAATTGAATATCTAATAGATTGTCATTTTGTTTACCTGAAGAGTCTGCAGGCATGGAGCCCCTCAGCTCCTTGTGGCCGCGATTCGCCATTCCCAGCCAATGAGAGCTGTGGGAAGTGGCTGTGAACGCTCCACGTAAACAAAACATCCAGGCCTGCTAGTGGCTTATCCTAACGGGCTAGGAGCCAAAGTTTGCCAACCCCTGAAATATAGGATCGGCTTATGAAAGGGTCATACATTTTTTGCTATTTTTACCTATCCATCTTGGGGGGTCGGCTTATAAACAACGGGCCAATGAACGAGTATATATGGTAATTAAAAATATATTATTTTCTGCAAAATGGAAGCAGGCTACATTCTTGATCAGACAAAGCTATTAAATAAGGCTATATATGAATCTAAACACTCATAGAACATAGTTTCTTTTTTGCACGCATATTTTTTGCCTGTTTTGGTGATTTTAACTTAAGAAATGTTTCATCACATGACTATTTCCACAGACATTTGTTGTCTACCATTGTTATTCTCAGGTCCCCTCATCAATGCCATAGCAGAAAATCAAGAAATACTTGGATAATTGTGATATCACACAGTTCGTGTGTATGTAGAAGAGACTTGAGACATGACTCATTTTAGAATTGTACTGTAACAATAAAGTGCATCCTCTCTAAAATACCTTTCATAATAATGAACCTTCTGCTATAATGAACTTTGTCCCTGGATCCCACCTTGAGCCCCGCCGCAGTGACGTGGCTGGAGGAGTTGTCAGCCACCCCTACCCTCATGGCGAAGCTCTTTCGCTATAACAACCCCCCGTCTATAGTGAACAAATGGCTTGGATCCCAACAGGTTTGTTATAGCGAGGGTGTACTGTCTTCCCACGGCACATATGGTACTGTAAGTCAATCTATAGTTAGCTACCATGTTTTAGAATGTTTTAGATGTTAATCACACAGCTGGACATTTAGGAAGTCAGCGTTTTCTCAACTATAAGGTTGATAATTTTCTTTACGATTAATTAGTAGGGTTATTAATCCAAACAATTAAATTATCTTCTAACAGTATAGCTGTCTAATTAATGAATCTATTAATTAATCAGTACATTCTCCAGATGTCTATTGAGATACTATCCCTTGAGTAGCAATATTAGTTGCTGGGTTTTTTAACCATGACTTACTCTTCCAGTTATTTAACTGCACATTAAAAAGAGGTTAGATTTATTAAAGAGGTAGAGCTGTAGCTTTCCTGTGAGTAAAAATCTATTTTTAATTATTCTCTGTTGCCCTTCCCATTCAAGCACCTGACATGCTTGCAAATGGATAATGCATGATAAAAATCTAAGGAGGTGGTACTCAAATGTGCTCCTTTTCCCTTATCCTAGAAAAAGCTCTTGTACAAATGAATGTTAACATATAAAAACATAATGGCTTAATTATTTTCAGCTTCTAAAAACTACTTAACTGATACCTGTAAATTGTGATCTTACCAGAATATTGCTACTACCAGACTATTTTTACCTACTTGAATTTGTTTAGTATTTTTCCACTCATGTCTTTGATGCTTTGCCAAAGGTCACTCTCTTGTATAAAAGCATATTTTGTCAATAAAGCATGATCCGAGGAGCAGCTGGATCAAGCCACCTGCCCTCTGTATTTGAATGTGTGTGAGCATGGAGAGGGCAATAGGGTGTTGGTCTGTAATCTGTCCTCATCCACAGATTAAAGCCTTGCCCTTTGCAGTTATTAGGAGAGGATAGCACACCTGCGTGCCAGCAGAATATACTGTACCGTGCTGAGAAAATGTCAGGGAATGGTAATTACTCTCAAGGTGTGTCCACATTTGTGCGCTTCCTGCAGAGATGCGGGTTATATGCATGCTGGATCTTGGTAAAGTCTGGCAAAGACTTCCTGTCTGGTGTAGGTTTGATTAATATTGTTTATTTAATAACAGGGGCTGGTATTTTGGCCATTTGCTGTCTCTATTGCATTTGCAAAGCATTTTTTTGTGATTTGGTTTAACATAAAGTTTATTTATGCAGCCTAAAGTGCAAGTTGGAGAAGTGATGAGTGTCTGAAGTAAGGCGACCAGATAGCAAGTGTGAAAAATCAGGACACTTTCTGTTTTGGGTGGCAGTATTATTGTTGCCTATGTAAGACAAAGCCGCTAATATCAGGGTGGCCCTAGTCTGAAGTGCCAGTCTGTTTCGCTTGCAATTTCTTTTAAAAGATGAGAGTTCTCAGAATGAAACAGTACACCCATGCATTTAGAATATTATGTTCACTTACTAAAATAGTTCAGTTTATTTAGTAATGAAGACTTAGTTGTCTAAAAGTAATGAAATTACTTTTGATGATTCTCTCTCTCTCCTGTGAGAGCTGAAAGGTAGTTATCCTACTCAGTTCTAATTGCTCTAAAGGATCAAATGTAAATTCTAATTCAATGCAGTTAAATTTTTTGTCAGTACTTTGATGCCTACTCCTTCACCTATTTCTGCCCCCCATCACTTCCTCCAAAAACTCCCTCATAATTTAACAAGTAAGAACCTTGAGAAATTTAAACTAAAAGAAAATTGTTGTTAATCTTATTTTAAATCCTAGAATTCAGTCTAACACAGTTACTGTTTCTAACATGCCAATGTACAGTAAGTGAAAATGGCTTTACTCAAAGTACACTTCATCAAGGTTCCATACACTTCTGCTCACCTAAATTATTGCAGAAGGTTTCAGGATTACTTTGATCAGCAGGTTTGGTTTCTGAGGAATGAACACAGGGAGGAAAAGGTTGTGTGATAACTCTGTACTATGCTATAAACTCTGCCGTAGACAATTGCTATGTACATCGTACTGGCAGGTCTCTATTATGCAGCAACCTGCATTTACATTACAGCTGCTATCAATAGTTGTGTCACTGTGAGTAACAGAGCAAAGAGACTTAGCTGGAGTAGGAGAAAGGATTCTGAGCAACTGGAGGGGGAATATATCTAAAGTCTATTAAAGGAAGAAAATAGAAGTCACAACACTAGACAGCTCCTTTGAATAGGCAAGAAGTGTTATCCATGTCAGGGGCAGAAGCTTGATTATTTTTTATCATCTTTAAAAACCATAATTCTTTTGTTATTATTTAGAAAAACAAAATCTGACCAGTCCATTTAGTGAAACATTTGAACCATTTTTTTTCTGCAATCCTATTCCTAAACAAACCACATTCTGATTTTTCCTAGTAAGTTTAGCATCCTGTCTTTTGTGTAATCTGTTGCTACTTTTAGACACTGAAGGTCATACCATAATTTTTTTTTAATAAAAATCAGATTTACTTGCATACTCAAAAAAAAACTAAAGGATTGCATACTACTCACTGGAAAACATTAATTTTCCCAAATGCAAATTGAAATGCTGCTAGAGAACTCCTTAGCTTTCTCCGTCTCTCTCTTGCATGGGGGAGTGTCTTCTTAGTTAATCAGCTCATAGCAGGGGAACACAATTTGTCCCATACTATTTGTTTACTTATCCTGAACTTCATCTCCGTAGCTAGTTTTAGCAGTCTGCACAGTTGCCTGTTGTGTTAACTCCACATGTTCTGTGGTTGTAGGAAAATATTGCTAAATAACACTTCAGTTATTAAGTGACCTCTGAAATAAGCAAACCTGGTAAATGATAGGAAAACTCATTTCTGTGCCTTGACTAATTCTATCTTAACTACATACTGTATTGCAGAAGTTCTCAAGCTGTGGTCTCATGACCACTGGTCTAGTAAATATTTGCTGTTGGTCCTTAGAGAGAGGGCTAATCACATGGTTCTGACTCTTCTTGTTTCCAGCTGCTATATTGTATTTCAAGACTGCTAAAGCCACATTGCCGGCATTACTCTTCCATGTAAGCATTTGCTGTAGTTGCCAAAGGGATGCTATGTAATTGTGACTGAAGAGGGGAGGGTAGGCTATGTGATTATGCATGGAAGGAAATTGGTTCAGGAGACAGTCCCCCTATTAAGATCTGGTCAATGATATGAAAAAGTTTGAGATGTGCTCATATCAGATCAGAAGTCAGAATTGCATTTTCTCAAAATCTAGGGATACAGTATTATACAAAATCTATAATGCCGAAAAGAGATTTTCAAAAGTGCAAGGTCCATTGACTTCCACTGAGAGGTTGGGGATTTCGCTGCCCTTTGACTTTGAAAATCACCCCCAGTCTTGGAGTTCCAGCCCTGGCTCTGCCATTGACTTGCTCTGTGACCTTGACTTGACCTCATTGTGCCCCTGCTGTATTTGTATGTATAAAATGAGACTATTCCCCCCCCCCCCCAACCTTTGTAAAGTACTTTGTTGTCAATATTGTTGTTGTTTTATTAGAACTCTCCTTAGTATAGTTATTATTGGGAAAGGGGTGTTTTCTGTTTCTTTTTGTATAATGGAGAACATGTTCTCCAGAATTTTGGTGATATCCAGGCTCTTCCATAGCTTTCATGCAATCTACCGAAGACCTGTGTCTTTTTTTATTTTTTTTTGTCTTCCTAGCTAATAAAGAATACATTAATATATTGGCCTCATACAGTACACAAAAAACAGGCAATTTGTTGTGATTTCTTTTAGCACCAGTTTTGGGTTAAGTTTTATAACCAGCTGAGAGCATAGATTGAAATATACCTTAAAGGGAAGATTGTTTCAAGACATGACAGTCTTTACGCTCCCTTCTAATCTCTTTCAAGCAGTTGAGTTTCCTACCACTCAGTTGACTTCAGAAAAAATAAGTTAAAGCAATTGGTGGTTGCAAGTAAAACTCTTATCTTACTGCAGCAGCAAAGAGGAAGAATGATACCAGTTATGAAAGTGGCAGGCATAATGTGTTCTTGATGCCTGAATAGCAAGATCCCTTTGAAAACAGAGATGCTGTGATATGCTAGCAAACTGTCTGGATAGGTATGAGTAAGTTCAGAGCTAGGTCTCAATGAAATGGGGTGATCCAAACAATGTCTTTGTTTGCTGCATTTCACAGAAGGATGTTGTGAAGGTTCCTATCACAGCTGGTGAAGGACACGTAGAAGCTAGATAATTTGGACTACATGGCTTTTGCCATGCACACTGATAGTCCTTTTAAGTTGAGCTGATTCTTCCTTCTTGAAGCTGAGCTAGTTGTATTTATGTAAAGTATTCTTAGATCATCTCCACTTTGAGCTAAGGGTTAAAAGGCCCCTTAACTAAAAGATATAAAACTGATTCAGACATACTGCTTTAGAATCAGGTGTATACACTTCAGCTTTGAGTATGAGCATGCTCTGTCAGGCAGACTCAGGCAAAGAAAGCATCACACATCTGTGAACAATTCTGACTGGGGGTGGGGAAGGCAGGCTTATGGCCTGATTTCTCAGAGGAGCTGAGCACCCACAAAACTCATTTGAGTCATTGGGACCTGTAGGTGCTCATTATCTTTCAAAGTAGGGCCATTAGTGACTACTAAAGCCAGGCACACAGTTGCATGGTCTCATGACAATCCAGATTACTGATGTAGTTTTATACTGGGCACTTAGGGCCAGATTTGTAAGGTATGTAGGTGCATAAGGATGCAGATATGTGCCTAGTGGGATATTCAGAAGTGCCTAGGCAGAAGTGTTTTCCATGGGTCTCAGGACCTTAGGTATCTAATGGGATTTTCAAAAGCACCTGGGGGCCTGGATCCCATGGAAATCAAGGGAAGTTAAGTGACTAGGCACTTCTGAATATCCCACTAGGCACATAATCTGCATCCTTAGGCACCTAAATACCTTAAAAATCTGGTCCTTAGTAAAAGAGAATGTTACTTTTTATTTTATGTGTATAGCATCCTTTATGTTTTGGGAAAGTTATAGGCATGTAAGAAGGTTGAGTTTTTACGGGACCTAAGGGACTTAGTTGCACAACTCCCATTGAAAGTCAATGGGAAGATCTATAGCTTACTCTTCTGGGCCCCTTTGAAAATCACAGCCTATAGTTTTCACTCTGAAAAAAACTTAGAATCTGAAGGTAACAAAGAACAATCTAGCACATGGCTCTAATAAAGTCCAACAGCAGTTTTTCATGTCCAGCCTACCATCTCTATATACTGATTAACATAGTGAGCCAAATTCTGCCTGCAGTTATGTATATGCACCTCTCACAAACGTAAATGGATGTGCTAGGTAAACATCTGAAAGCAAACTGGAAAAGTTTAATGCAGTGTTGTTGTAGCTGTGTCGATCCCAAGATGCTAGAGAGATAAAATAGGTCAGGGTAATATCTTTTACTCTATCAACTTCTGTTGCTGAGAGGGACAAGCTTTCTCTGCACAGTTTGCCAGCGATAATGATGATCACCGTTTTAATACAGACATGTTTCAGTAGTTTTATATTTTTTCTTTATGCTTCAACCCATCTTGCATTATCTTTGTGGAATAAGTAGTTGTCCTTCAAGGCAAAGATTTATACCTCCCATTTGAAAGGACTCATAATCTCTCTTTATCTGGAAGCAGATTTTATCAGCAGGTAACTACCTTGCTCATGTGTCAGTCATCTATTTCATTTTTTGGTTGAAACAATAGAGAAAGAAGAAAGACATGTTAAGGTGCAGGTTATACTTAATCGTAAAGCTTGAGTGGTAACAGTTCTGATTCATAGCATTAGTGAGAAGATGAATACTGTATGTAGTATATGTATCAGACTAGAGAGAGAGAAGCTCACAAATTTACAAAAATGTTATCGGAGGATTTTCTATACCTTGTGTCCTCACATGAGTACAGCTGTTCTAACAAGTTTCCTTTTTAAAAAAAAAAACATATCAGGAAATCAGTGCACTGAAACTACCCTTTGACCATCAGTTCCTTGGTGATCTTTCTCAAATGCCATCAACTGAGAGCGTCCAGACAGTTTGTTTCTTAAAATGTTAGCAGAACAGTCAAATTATGCTGGAGTGTACTTGTAGCATTTCAAGTCCAATGACATTTGAGAGCAGCTGTCATTGTGGAGGGAGATAAGTGGACGTCACTTTTGGTGGCTTCAGGTGCTCTAATTGGCTTCAGGTGCTTTAATTAATTTATAGCAAACTTTCTTCCTGCTACAGGGAATAAGGCTCCCTTCTAACACTCTCCTGCTGCTGCCCTCTGGCCATGCTGTATCACAGTACATAAATGACAAATAATTTGCTCAGTTAAAATAAAATAAGGAATGCAAAAGTTAAAATTCTAGCAACAATTTTGTATTTTCTGTATTATATTTGTAGTCTCAAAGTGTCACGAACTGTAATCAGAGCAACAGATTTAACCTGTAACACCAATTATAGAATTGTATTATGTATTTGGAACTTTTAGCGTTTCTATATTCTTGCTTTTTGGCATGGTAACACAACAGAGGGTTGTATTATTAACATAAGCTTTTGCACTTAGCGTCCTTGGTTTTTTTTAATTTGTCTTTAATACTTGCTGGGGTCAAAAATATTAACTGTGCTTAATAATGTTCACACTTAGGTCCTGATCCCACAAGCTGATCTGCATAGATGAACAGATGCATGGAGTCCTATTGACTTCAAAGGAACTACACACAGGTGTAAGGGCCTTCCCATGTGGATTTGCTTATAGAGACTTAAGAATTTTCATCTTTTATGGTGAATGGGGAGGAGGGTCAAGTTCTGATTGTCTGAGATGTTTTCTATTGGTTTTCATTGTGATGGCTTCCCCTAAAGGAGAGGAGGAGGGATATTATAGGTGGGATTGGTAGCACAGCCGATTCTTAATTATTGTTGCCCAACATTTCCCATTATAAGATTCTGTTTTCATTTGCTTAAACTTTGCCAAACTTAAAGCCCTTGGGTTGAAACTTTCCATAGTGGGTGTCTGCCTCAGGCTGAAGTTTTTTTGGAAAGTTTGAGACAAAATGGTTTGGACATTTCTTAGAACAAGGCTAAGGAAAAATACATAGTTCTGCTAATTAAAAAAAAATCTGAAAACTATTCCATGGGTTGGGACTTGAAATTTATCAGTGAGGATAGTGGCCTATGTGATAGGGATGTGTCTTTTGCTGTTCCTGTGAAAATCTGCACAAATTTGGCCAAATTATAAGATTTTATAAATAAATCTCAGTTCTCACATGCTAGTAGAGACTTCTTAGAGCGGGGTGGGCAAACTTTTTGGCCCAAGGGCCATATCAGGGTTGCACAACTGGTATGGAGGGCCAGGTAGGGAAGGCTGTGCCTCCCCAAACAGCCTGGCCCTCGCCCCCTATCCACCCCATCCCGCCCCCCTCAGAACCTCCGACCCATCCAAGCCCCCTGCTCCTTGACCACCCCTTTCCAGGACCCCCTGCCCCTAACTGCCCCCCGGGACCCCTCCTCTACCCAATCCCCACCCCTGTCCCCTGACTGCCACGACCCCCATCCACACCCTTGCCCCAACCGCCCCCTGGAACCCCACACCTATCCAACTCCCCCTGCTCCCCGTCCCCTGACTGCCCCTCAGGAACCCCTGTCCCTTATCCAACCCCCCAGCTCCCCGCCCCCTTACCATGCCAGAGCCAGCCACACTGCCATGCTGCCCAAGAGGAGCGGCGGGCCAGAGCGCTGCCAGTGTGGCAGCATGGCTGTGGGGAAGAGGGGAAAGCATGGGAGGGGCTAAGGGCTAGCCTCCCCGGCCAGGAGCTCAGGTCCTGCAGGCCGCAGTTTGCCCACTTCTGTTTTAGAGGTTAGCAGCTAAAATATCTGAACATTCCAACCTCATTGAGTGTGACTGAGCTTCTCACAGCTTCTGGTGGTAACCAGATTGGGTATGTGCCATCCCCACAGAGTGACTGAGCATGCTCCAAGTGACAAAGGTGAAGGTGGACTTTCCCTGTAATTGCTGCTGCTGGGCCAGGATGTGATCAGGCACCAAAACTGAAAGCAGGGAGCCTGTCTCTCCTGTGCCCTCAGTGACTCCCCAGCTGGTGCCCAGGCAGCGTTGAGGAGGAAGCCCCCTAACATGAATGCAGAGGGGACAAGAGCGGGGCTGGGAGAGAGGAAAGGAGTATATTTGCACAGGAAGCCTGGTGAGACTGGAATTTGGGGCAGCGGGGAAGAGGGAGAAGATGTTTCTTGTTAGTTTAGGAGGAATGGGACTGGAAGTTGGGTGTGAAGGAGATTGGAACTGGCTGGGCAGTGAGATTGGGGGCTGGGCAGAGATGGGGTTGAAAATGGAACCCATTGAAATTGTGCCAAGTTTACAACATTAAAAGTGATAGCAAAAGTAGCCCACTGCCTCTTCGGCATTCCCACAGTCCCTGTCAGCGTGAGAAGCAGGAGAGGACCAGGGCTGAAAAAAGAATGTGGGTTTTCCCCCGGCAATGTAGAACACATCTTTTGTATCTTTTCTTTTTTCCCTTTTCTCTCTTAGTTGCTTTTTTTAAATGTTAGCTTTCCATAAATGAACCCATTTGTACTCAAGTGTGCTGTATTAGAATGCTACTTTTATGTGTTGAATGATATTATGTCAGAGCATGTATGTCAAGAGCTTGACAGGCATGTCATCCTTGATGATTAAAAAAGCATCAATGAGATGGGTACTTGTCATGATTGGATCACAGTAGACTCCATCTTTAGTCAAATGGTAATGGAATGGCTTCAAGAGAAATACATGAAGCACAATGTGTTTGAACAAATTACTGTTCCTTGCTGATAGAGAAAATAAAAAATCAAAATCACGTTGGGTAATAAAATACAAATATGATAGCACTCCTTAATATTTTTTTAATCCAGGACATTAGCACATAATCGATGTGAAATGAAAAGCTGCATATGGCACAGAGTGATTGTTTCTTTTTAAGTAAGGATTACCCAGTGGAGTTGTGACTGAGACAGGAAAAGTAATGTAGAGTGAAGTGTTTATTTTGTATTTATGCAGTAATGTGACAGGAATAAGCTAGCCAAATTTCCTCTTTGTGCACTGTCAGTGTATCACCTCAGTATCAAAGTTATTGACCTGATAGTATTAAAGACACCAGTTCAGCAATGTATCTAAGCACATGATCAACTGTAAGCACATGATTAATCCCACTGAAGCCAGTGGAGCTATCCATGTACTTAAAATCAGGAACGTGCATCCTAAATATTAGGTATTTAGAATTTGGTCACCCTTTTTAGTGTACTAAGAAGAGGAGGGCTCCCCACTCGGACAACGAGAATCTTTAGCCAGGTGCTCTGATTATTAACATGATCCTGAATAACTAATGTATAGTGTACTATGTTATCATTTTATTGTATCTTTGCCTTAATAAAATTTTCCAACAAATTAGGCATGTGCTTATATATCTTGCTTACCAAGGGCCTCGATTTTCACGCTCTTTCAATTAAATGCTTTATTTTGGTTTCATTTGATCAACTCAGATAGATGGTGTCTCCGGGCATTAGGCTAAAATTCGTAAGGGATACAACTTTAAGTTCTTCTTCGAGTGCTTTTTCACGTCCATTCCACATTAGGTGTGCACACGCACCACGTGCACGAGTGTCAGAAACTTTTTCCCTTAGCGGCTCCCGACGGGCCGGCAGGGGTCCCCCTGAGTGGTGCCACTGCGCCGTGCATATATACCCCTGCCGCCCGACCCCCTCCAGGTCCTTCTTCCCGTCCGTGGCCTTGCTGGAACAACCTCTCTCTCGCTCTGATACGAGAACAGTGTGAGGATGTGACGCAGCAGGGAGAGGGGAGTGTTGACCTGGGAATGAGCCCTGGGGATGGGAGACCTCAGAGCCTGTAACCTGAGCCGGGAGGGGGAGGTAACACCTCTGCCCAGGAATGTGAACACAGGCTGCAGCAGGGAGCCTGCTGTGGGGGGGTTTAGTTTCAATTTGGTGCTGGGTGGAGGAATGCAGGGAACCCCATGGCTGGGGTCTAAGCTCCCTGCTCCCCCAGAAGGACTTGACTGAGGGGTCCTGGTTGTACCCACAAGCTCTGTTTTGGACTGTGTTCCTGTTGTCCAATAAACCTTCTGTTTTACTGGCTGGCTGAGAGTCTCAGTGAATCCCAGGAAGAGGGGTGCAGGGCCTGGACTCCCCCACACTCCGTGACAAACAGTCCCTTAGCCTTTCTCAGAGTTAGATAGCTGTTATCAGTTAGTTAGCATACCTTTGTTGTGGACACTTAAGTGATTAGGTGCTTGGAGGCTTCCAGCACCCACCCTGAGCTGAGGGGCATGCTGCAGGCCCACGGCTTAAAGGCTTGTGCCATGTGCGGCAAGCCTGTGCTGGTTAGTGACCCCCATGGCTCGTGTCTACGTTGCCTGGGGGAAGAGCATCAAACTGAGCAGTGTAAGATTTGCAAGGCGTTCAAGCCAAATACAAAGAAAGAAAGAGACTTTCGTTTGAAGCAGTTGTTGATGGAAGCTGCATTGCAGCCACCGGGCCCAGAGCACCGGACATCAGCTCCGGCTTTCTCGGTGCTTGGTGCCCTGGAGCCATCGAGAGACCTGGCACTGGCTAAACACCAAAAGCTATTGGCCCCAGAGCACCAGACTAGGCCCCGGCACCACTCGTCCTCCCCGGTGCGGCCCGTGGCGCAGCCAAAAGGAAGGCGCGGACGTTCCCGGCATAGGAGGCCGGCGCCTTCCAAGGCCCTGAGCACCAAGAAGAGTGGGAAGGCTGCTGTACTGGCGCGGCACCAGTGGCTTCGGCACCATGAGTCCCGCCGAGCCCAGGCCTCAGTGAGCTCAGTGCGGACGATGGGCTCGAGGACATAATGGGTCAGCCCTCCACGCCTGGCACCTTTGAGGCGGCGAAGGACCTCATTGAGCTGTTGGCGATGAGCCCCCTCCCGTACAGGGAGAATCCTCCAGCACCCATGCCACGGGTGCTGTCGAGGGGTAAACCAGCAATGGTGTGCCGTTCAAGGACACCGTCCCGGCATCCCTTCCTAAGTTGGTCCTGGTCGAGCTCCACGTCTGCAGACTCCCAGTTACCTACGGCTCAGAAGGAAGTCGCGGTACTGGGAGTGGGTCGGCGCGAGAAAGTAACGGAAGGGGCTCTCTGGCACCGCTTAGAGACAGGCACTGGGAGGAGTCGAGAAGAGTCCCGGTCCAGATCCCGGTCCCAGTCCCAGGGATATTGGTACTGGTACCGCCCCCGTTCGGTTAGGAGCCACTCGTCGATCACCCGCCGGCACAGATCGTCAGCACCACCATGGCCTTTGCGGTCGGCATCGCCGCAGTCCAACGCTAACTCCGGCCGTTACAGTTACTTGCACCGTGCTCCGGACAGCAGAGATCCTCAGATGGGTTGGCACCCCCAGTGGGGTCCGCCAAGTCATTGGCCCTTCTGGTCTCCTTGGGCCTATCAACAGCGCCAAGGGGCCCCGTCCAGGGTGTGCTACTCGGTGCAGTGGTCCCGGTCCCTGCACTGATGACGCCGGAAGCTACAGTATCCAGGCCTCCAGCATCCTCCCAGGATAAACCGGAGATACCAGCACCGAGTCCGGTGCCGCCACAAGGTCTCCCACCCCGGCCCCAGCCAGAGGCCCCTCCCATGGGAGAAGGGGAGCAGGAGGACCAGCCAGAGGGGGTTGAGCAGCTACTAGCTTCCTGTTCACAAAATGTATGGCAGTGGTGGCGGCCTTCTTACTGAGGCAGAGGATCCGGGTTTACCCGCACCTTGATGACTGGCTCCTGGCAGGTCGATCTGAAGCAGAAGTGCAGTGCCATGGAGGTGGCCCTGAGATTGTTCCGCGAGCTGGGGCTCCTGGTCAATGTCCCCAAGTCCACTCTCATGCCCATGCAGAGAGTGGAATTCATAGGGGCGGTCCTGGATGCAGTGCGGGCCAGGGCAAGACTTCCAGTATCCCGATTCCAGGCTATCCAGCAAGCAGTGACCTCCCTGCACCAGTTTCCAATGACAACAGCCAGGTGCTGCCTGCGGCTGCTGAGCCACATGGCAGCATGGACGCACGTCGTCAGGCATGCCAGACTGAGACTCGGGACTCTGCAGGCGTGGCTCGCTCGGGTGTACCGTCCAGGCAGGGTGCCCTCTGCACTTGGTAGTGATAGCCCCAAGGGACGTGCTGGACTCCCTGCTGTGGTGGCAGTCGCAGCCTGTGGTTTGCGAAGGCATCCCCTTTGCTGCCCCACAACCGGACCTGACACTGGTGATGGACACGTCAGACCGTGGATGAGGGGCTCACCTGGGGGACCTCAGGACTTAGGGCTTGTGGTCTGGAGCAGAGCGGTCGCTCTATATCAATATGAAGGAGCTCAGGGCAGTTCGTCTAGCCTGCCAGACATTTCACACCAATCTGAGTGGTCACAGCGTGACAGTTCTGAGAGACAACACTACAGCCATGTTTTATATAAACAAGCAGGGTGGGGCCCGGTCCTTGCCGCTCTGTCGCGAGGCTCTCCTCCTCTGGGATTTTTGTATAGCCCATGCCATTCACCTCAAGGCGTCGTATCTCCCGGGGGTGCGAGATGAGCTGGCGGACTACCTCAGTAGGTTGTATCGCATGCACGAGTGGATGCTCAGAGCGGGTGTCATGCTTTTGCTCTTCCGCAGCTGGGGTTTCCCCGGGTAGACCTGTTTGCCACCAGGGTCAATGCCCAGTGCTTGCGGTTCAGCTCGTTCGAGGGCCACAGCCCGGGGTCAGTCACAGACGCGTTTGCGATCCCGTGGGGAGGGGAGCTTGATGTATGCCTTTCCCCCGCTCACCTTGGTACACAAGGTCCTGCTCAAGGTATGCAGGGACAGGGCGGCGATGGTCCTCATCGCCCCACATGGCCCCACCAGCACTGGTACACAACGCTCCTCGAGCTGTCAGTGGAGGCCCTGGTAGTCCTGCCCCTACACTGGGAACTCATCACACAGGACACCAGCCAGCTTCTCCACCCTGACCTGCAATCACCACACCTGACGGCGTGGAAGCTCTGTGGCTAAACACCTTGGAGAGCCAGTGCTCCCTTCCTGCGCAGCAGATTCTGCTTGGCAGTAGGAAGCCCTCTACCAGGGATACCTATATGGCCAAGTGGAAAAGGTTCTTGTGTTGGTGTGAGCCTCGACAGGTGCAGCCATGCCAGGCCCTGGTCAAGCCATCCTAGAGTACCTCCTGCACCTCAAGCAGCAGGGGCTGGCCCCGTCCTAACTCAGAGTGCACCTGGCAGCCATCTCTGCCTTCCATCTGGGGTTTTCGGGGAGCTTGGTGTTTTCCCACTCAGTGGTGGGACGGTTCCTTAAAGGGCTCGAGAGGATGTTTCCGTACTCACGTCCCAGTCCCTCCTTGGAACCTTAACTTGGTCCTCTCTAAACTCATGGGACCCCCTTTCAAGCCCCTTGGTTCCTGTTCTCTCCTCCACCTTTTCTGGAAGGTGTATGAGCTGAGGGCTCTCACCTCTGAGCCACTGTATACAGTGTTTCACAAGGATAAGGTGCAGCTCTGACCGCACCCCAAGTTCCTCCCTAAGGTGGTCTCGCAATTCCATTTGGGCCAGGACATTTGTCTGCCAGTGTTTTTTCCAAAACCCCATATGGACACGAGTCACTGCAGCCTACACACCCTGGATGTGCTTCGAGTGCTGGCATTCTATTTGGAACACACCAAGCCCTTTCGTAAATCTGCGCAGCTGTTTGTGGCCATAGCCAAGAGCATGAAAGGCCTCCCGTGTTGGCGCAACGGATTTCATCTTGGATTACAAGCTGCATCTGGTTGCAGGTGTTCCGGCCCCAGCGGTCGTGACCCACTCGACCAGGGCGCAAGCGACTTCCACGGCTTTCCTGGCACAGGTCCTGATCCAGGAGATCTGCAGAGCAGCCACCTGGTCCTTGGTGCACACCTTCATGACCGACTTCGCGGTCAACCAGCAGGCCAGAGAGGACGCGGCGGTTGGCAGAGTGGTCCTCCGAGGAGTTGTTCCATGACTCCTAACCTCCTCCAGAGCTTGTGGTTCACCTAATGTGGAATGGACATGAACAAGCACTCAAAGAAGAAAAAACAGTTACTTACCTTCTTGTAACTGTTGTTCTTCGAGATGTGTTGTTCACGTCCACGGCAGCACAATAGCAGCACAATAG
Source organism: Lepidochelys olivacea (assembly GCF_965140295.1). Taxonomy (NCBI): domain Eukaryota; kingdom Metazoa; phylum Chordata; order Testudines; family Cheloniidae; genus Lepidochelys; species Lepidochelys olivacea. The sequence goes on from NC_140413.1 coordinate 112,743,715, forward strand.
CAGAGCACAAATCTCATTCTGGCCTGCCCATGTTCTGCCAAGATGTGCACAGCTACTTTCTAGACAGACTATGTGGAATTCTACCCATTCCGCTGGTCATAGGGTGACCAGATATCAAGTGTAGAATAATCGGGACAGGGAAGGGGGGATAGTTGCCTGTATAAGACAAGCCCCTAATATCGGGACGTCTGGTCACCCTAGCTGATCATCAACTTGTCTTGTGCTAAATTATTAATTAAAATATATTGGAAACAGTTAATTTTAGATCATGATAAAACATGATCAATGCCAATCTAGATCAACTTTAAGAAGAAACTTTCTACCATAAGTAGGTTATTAAATATGTCCTTCATGGGAGTTCGACACTTTCCCTTCAGTTTTCTAGTAGTGGCCTTATAGAGACAGGATACTCGGAGAGATGGATGGATCACTGGTTTTATCTGTCATGGCGATTCCTAAGTTTAATATAAATTTGTAATAAATTGCAATGTAAATAAGCTACCTTCAATTCATTTTCTTCTCTGCCCTTCTCAAGACAAAACACAGTCCTTCGAAAGGGACTAATTCACTAATGGGCAGCATGAAAAATCCTAGCTCTGAATAAAAGATGATTGAAGGAAGAAAACTTTATATATATATATATATATATCTGAAATCACTTAAATTCTGTTTTGTTTGCACTTTTTTAAACCGTAGGGTCTTTTAAGTGCAAGTAACATTCTTTCACAGCTGGTATAGATCCCTAGGAAAGTTTTCATAATGGAAATTTTGAGATAATTTTAACTATAGAGAAACAAACTGTGCAGCTGGAAGGATTAATCTAGTAAAACATCAAGGATAAAAATATTGTCTATCTTAAAAAGACGTGTGTAATCACTGGTGAAAAATGGTCTTATCCTGTTTGCTGGAGATTATATGGGACTTTCTTGAAGGGAAGGATCTCACTGGTACTGGGTAAGCAACATATCAAAACTGCTATTCCACAAAAAACCTTTTATTTGAAATTCTATTCTTTTTGGCGGGAAATTATTACTATTTAGTCGGAAGTGTGAATGGGATTCCATGCCCATAAGTACTCTACAGAGAATGCAAACGTTTACCTTTTCTAGGATAGGTGCCTTCTTTTTATTTATTTATTTAGTTTTATTTATATTGTTTTTTTGTGTATAGCATTTCCAGTCTTTGTTTTTTTACCATTTTTTAAGTGCATGTTACCTTTTCCACTATAACGTCTTACATTTATGGATCTGTCTCAGACTTTTTTGCAAACATTTGCTCTAGCTTAACAACATGAAGTTTGAAAAAAATTGAGCGCCTGTCATAAATATAAAGGGAAAGGTAAGCACCTTTAAATCCCTCCTGGCCAGAAGGAAAAACCCTTTCACCTGTAAAGGGTTAAGGAGCTAGGACAACCTCGCTGGCACCTGACCAAAATGACCAATGAGGAGACAAGATACTTTCAGAGCTGGAGGGGTGGGGGAGAAACAAAGGCTCTCGCTGTCTATGTGATGCTTTTGCCAGGAACAGAACAGGAATGGAGTCTTAGAACTTAGTAAGCAATGTAGCTAGATATGCGTTAGATTCTGTTTTGTTTAAATGGCTGAAAAAATAAGCTGTACTGAATGGAATGTATATTCCTGTTTTTGTATCTTTTTGTAACTTAAGATTTTGCCTAGAGGGATTCTCTTATGTTGTGAATCTGATTACTCTGTAAGGTATTTACCATCCTGATTTTACAGAGGTGATTCTTTTACTTTAAATCTAACGCAAATCTAGCTAGATTACTTACTAAGTTCTAAGACTCCATTCCTGTTCTGTTCCCGGCAAAAGCATCACACAGACAGCGAGAGCCTTTGTTTCTCCCCCACACCAGCTTTGAAAGTATCTTGTCTCCTCATTGGTCATTTTGGTCAGGTGCCAGTGAGGTTATCCTAGCTTCTTAACCCTTTACAGGTGAAAGGGTTTTTCCTCTGGCCAGGAGGGATTTAAAGGTGTTTACCCTTCCCTTTATATTTATGACAGCCCCTTTTTCAATTCTAAGTGTACAAAGATACACATATATAGTTTTGTGACTTAAGATGTTTGGTTTTTTAGGAAAAAATCTACTATCGGGTTTTTTTAATCAAAAATTGAAACTTCTATTTTAAATTTAATGTAGTTATAAAATATGCTCCGATTGAAGTAAGTGCAAAAAAATCATTGACTTTAGTGGGAGCAGGAGCAGTCCCATAACAGGTAGGAATGTTACAGGAGAAGGGAGGAAAATGGACTATGCAGTATGTCACACTGAACTGGTTCCCCTTTTTTCCAGAGGCTGCACTAGTTGCTCAGCAGGAGAGCCACAGAGAGACTTGCTTAGGCTTTTCCAAAAATGAAGCAGCCTGTTACCCTGGTTTCATGAACCTCAAAAGTAGCCCTTTTGAAAGGAATGAAAAACCCAAGATCTTCAGGTTAAGCTGCAACAACAAATTTTCCTTGTGATCGTTATCTGGCCTCCAATGGAAGTTATAATCCAGAAGAGAGTACCATCTCATAATTATAAATACTGCACTCCAGTGCCATAAAGATACCCTCATTGCGAATTTAGCATATGTAACAAGTCAGATGTTTTTATGTCATGATTTTTGAGAAATGATTCAGCATATTAAACATTAGCGTAACTTTCAAATTGAAAAACCATCAGTTTTTCAAAGTCATGTCTCAAGCAGCTTGTCTGACATAACCTTAAGTTTTTTAAAATTGTCCTTTGAGAGACTACACATAAATTGTTATGCTGACAAGAACTTTTCTTTCACAAAGCTACAGGTGCAGTTAAAATTGAGTTTATAGTGGAAAATCTTACAAGTTGAACTACAGTGACTCCATTATCACAAATAGATTGGAAGATGGGATCATATTTAGATGGGGAAAATATTGTGAGAAATACAGAGAGGAGAGGGATGTGGGAAAGAGAAGGTTTTGCTTGTTACAGCTTTAAAACAAACTTTATATTAATTATATGTACATGCTATCATATATGGATTTTTTTACAGTTCTGTAACATCTTTTATCTGAGAATATAAAAGCTTCATGAAAGTTATGTTTTTTGTTTTGTGTTTTGCTTTATTTGTTTGTTTGTATTTGCTGAAGTTTTCAAAGACTTACATGGCATGGAATATGGACAGATTTATTTTTACTGAACTGTAATGAGAGCCCTGTTAACTGGTTTTATTGTTTGTTTGTTTATTTTCCTGACTTGGGCTCTATACATTTTCTTACTAATTTTCACAAGGAGTTCTGCTATGCAAATATGTAAGTCCACAATTGACTGGAATGGCTCTGAAGAGTTCATTGTGGTTTCTTGTGTGAGTAATACTTTTTTGGAAAACAGAATTAGGTAATTGGTACACACATTTAAAACTGATTTGATTCAAGCTGAGAAACTGGAACAGTTTCCTTACCCCCTCAGGGTGAGAAGAGTGTTCTAAGCCTTGGGGACTCTCTCTTTACTTTTCATTTTAGGTTGTGTGTCATGACTAGTGTCCTTCCTAGTGTTCTTCCAGTTGAGGTGATTAGACCTAGCTCTCCACAGAGATAACACACTTGTTCCCCGCTTCCCTAGGGAGCACCACTTTCAGTTCCTTCTGTGAGTGAACATAGGGCTGAAAATGAATTTTCAACTGGCATCGCCTTACTGTAATTTTTTAAACATACATCTGAAATTAAACACAAGCTATGCAATATATTTCTCTCATTGTGCTTGGAAATTCACTGATTTTAATAATTTTAGAATTTATATTTCTTTAGCACCTTTCATCAAGGGTGTTAAAGTGCTCTATAAACATTACTTAAAGCCTCTTGTAGCCCTGTGAGTTAGGGAAAGTGTTTTACCCATTTTTACAGATACTGAAACATCGGGAAAGTTAAAAACAAATTGCCAAGAGTCAGTATTAATATTAAATCCTCATTGCTTTTGTCTAGATGAGACCTTTAAAGACTAGGTTCTTATTTATCCTGAGGCCCCTTTATACCACACTGGCATTATAAAGGGGCCTTAAAATGGGTGTAAATATAACTCACACACACTTTAAGGCCCCTCTACACTACCAGAGTAGGGTGAAGGGAGTCTTGGTGTAAATGAGAATCAAGTCCTTAGTATTAAAATCTCAGTTACACTGGTATAAATTCAAAATAGTTCCATTAAAGCAAATACAGTTACTCTGGATTTACACTGGGGTACTAGAGTAGAATTAGATCCTTAGTGTTGTTTGAATATAATGTTTCATACTTAATACAAAGATTCTGACAGGAAAAATGTCTCAATATAAACAAAACTTTATGACAGTGAGTCACATAACTATTTCACTGCACTTTTAAAATAAATGTATGAAGTAATGCCATATGTAGTAAATGTCATGTTGTTTAACCATATTTTAATACAATGAGGTTCAGCCTGAGTCCAGGAGATAGTAATCCCATTAAAGTCCTGTGTGATTACAAAACTATTTTCAGGAAGGGAAAAAAGGACTTGATAACATTTGGCAATGTTGAAGCATTGGACCTTGTTCCAGAAACTTTGATTTCTTTGGATCCAATTACACAGGAAGGGAACCAGTCTTGGCACATCTTCTGACAGGTTACGAAAGATCTCTTGGTCACTTTGATTGGAAGAATTTTTTGACTGAGACATCTTGTTTGAATTAAACAGTTCCACAGAATTTGTGAATTATGACTGGAGCATTCACAGAAGTGATTTCATCTTATGTTTCATCATTTCAACAATGAGCTTAAATTCACTGTTTTCTCCACTCACACTGATGTCACTGTGCTTAAGTAAACATATGAAACATCCAGGGGATGGGAGGGTGAAGGCAGACATTTGGTCTGTGAATATTAGTGGGAAAACTAGAAGATGCTGACCATTGTGGTTAAAAGTGATTGAAGAAATAAACAGTAAGGAAGTTTAAGAAGTGTGATATTTCTCTATCTACGATATTTATAAGGACTCTTTTACTACAGTATCTGAGCATCCCACAATCTTTAATGTATCTATCTTCTCTACATCTCTCTGAGTGAGGGAAGTACTGTACTATTATTCCCCTTTTATTGATGGGGAACTGAAGTTCAGAGAGTCTCAGGGCCAGATTTTAAAAAAGTATTTAGGTGCCTAAAGATACATATAGGTATGTATACGTACTTGTGGGATTTTAAAAAGTGCCTAGGCACCTAGCTCTTGTTTATCTAATCTGCTTAGCAGCTTCTGTAAACCCTTCTAGACATCTAGCTACACCTTTAGGCACCAAATATTTTTGAAAATCAGGTCTCAAGTGACTTGCACAAGGCCATATAGGAAGTTTGTAGTGGAGCAGAAAATTGAACCAAGGCCTCCCCAGTCCTGGGTAGTACCCTAACCACCAGATTATCTTTCTTCTCTACAGCTAGTGCCCTGTTTATAACAAGAGGTCTTCATCAATTTCTTTGATGAAGCCAGTGAAATGGCTTTGTTTGTCAGTCTCGTATCTAATTGGGGGTAGTCACTGCTAAATTGCAGTGCTTTAAAAAAGTTCATTACAGTTGTCTGGCTCTACACAAAGCCTGAGAATTGATGATTGTTTTACCACTGAGCAGCTGGATGCCTGAGGTCAGGATTTTGGTCATTGAGCTACATAGGATTGCAACTTTTACTGCATTTGGATAAGATAGGTTTTTCATTTAACACATAGTCACCTAAATAGAAAATGCAATTAAGTTTTTATAGTAGTCTACCAAATGTAGAAGTTAGGCCAACTGTTTTATATAAAGTTTATAAAATCTTCCATTTAAGAAATGTGGAGAGTTAATTAAAACCATAGTAATATTTATGTTTCAAATATATTTCTCACTGTACTAAAAAACACATTTTCTCCATTTATAGTCTTCAAACCAACAGACAGCATATTAAATCGGTTACATCCTTTTGACGAATTCTGCCGTAATCAGGATCAGTGGCTATGTAAACGCTACTAATATAGAAATATAGGAATTGCTATGCTGGCTCAGACTGAGGTCCATCTAGTCCAATAGTCTTCCTTTGCCTGTGGCCAGTACCAGATGTTTTTGAGGAAGATGTAGGATCCCCACAATAGGCAGATGTGGGATAATCTGCCCTCCACATCAGGTTGTATTCTGATCTCTAATAGTTAGAGATTGGTTTCCCAGTCCTGAAGCAGAAGGTTTAATTTCCTTCAAAAATGTAATCTATAATAGTGTTAAACATGGATATTCTTGATATCCAATCCCTTTTTGAGTTTTCAGTTCTTGGTCTCAACAACTTTATGGCAGAGAGTTCCACAGCTTAATTACATGCTGCATGGAAAAAATAATTCCTTCTATTGCTTTTGCATTCCCACCATTTAATTTCATTGAATGTCCCCTTGTCCTTATGTTATTGGTCAGGGAGAACAGGAATTCTCAATATACCTTTTCCATTCCACTCATTACTTTATTTTTACCATGGCTCTTTTTACTCATTTCGAAGGCAAACAACCCCAATCTATTGAATCTCTTCTCACGTGAGAGTTTTACCATGCGCTTGATCATTCTCATTGTGGAACTTCAGAGGGTGTTCAAAGAAGAGCACTTTATATGATTTTACCTCTTCATAGTGCACTAATTGTAATACTGCCCTTTTGAAGTAGGGTGCAGTGGATTTGTAGTTGCTCCATAATAATTTATGAATATTGTATTTTGACTTGAATATTGGGATGTTTACTGTCTGAATACATGGGCTAAATTTAACAGGGAGCTGTTGGGAGCAACAAAGAGGAAGAAAAAATATGGCTCAGGGTAAGGCATTTCTGCACAAATACTGGAGAGCTGTTAAGGGACGATGCGAGGACAGGAAAAGGCCCACAAAAACAGGAGATCAAAAGAACACTGGCAGGTTAAAAGAGGAACACACACTCAGGAGGAGCAGAGGAATTGCTTGGGGGAACCAGATTGAGACATACGACATCCCACTGTGGGTGTCTGTAGAAGTTAGACACCATCAGGGTTAGAGATAGGTTACTATTGGGAGACAATAAGCCTTCAGGAAGGATAGATATGTGAGTAGACTATTTTTTGTTTTTAAATCCTTTTTTAAAAAAAATGCTTTTGTTCCTACTGTTAAAATAAAAAGTATTTTGGTTTTAAGAAAGCTGTCTGGTCACTGTATACTGATCACAAACTCCTGAAAAGAAGAATCACTGGTGCTCAAACCAACTTGGACCTGCTGGTTAAGGCTGGTTGGTACACAGGGCTTGGTCTAGAAATGGGAGAATTGTGAAATTCTGCCCTGGGATAGGCAAAGGTACAAGGTCTGACACCTTAGGAAGTGCATTCAGAGAAACCAGGATGGAGACAGAGGTGCAGCTAGCCCTGCCACCATGACAGTAGGTAGTTTCTGTCACGTAATGGTACAATCTTAAAATGCTTAGTTTTCAGTTGGAAATTTCAAACTGAAGGTAGTGGAGGTGTTGCCTGAGCCTGAGTAAGGATGTCAGGATTGGGCCTTATGTAAATAAAGCAAAGAGAAAAGCCATTACTGAAGGATTCTAAAACTATCAACCCTCAGATACTTGATATCAGCAAGAGGTGCACCACTTGGGGGTTACCTGTGTCATATTAGAACCAATTTATTTTATGAAAGTGATGAAAGTATACAGCAAAGAGTTGGTTGCCTTTAATTAGGTTAGAATGGAATCCTGTATTATAGTAAGCTAATGATTCTACTCTAAGAATATATGTGTATGAAATTCTATATTTCATATCTTCCCCAAATATCAGTTAGCTAATCCTTAATAATTAACTAAAGATTTTAATACAAGAAGAGAATTATTGAATGGTCAAGGAATCATATTTCCCATAGAGTACTAGGTTAAGAATGTCTTCCATCTGCTGATGAGAGCAGATGTTCTGACAAACCCCACAGACTTCTTAAATACACTAGTCTTGGAATCTTCCATATCAGCCCCTTGAAGGACTGTGTAGTTTGTTTTTGAGATTTGTTAACCTCTACATTCACTGAGTATTTGCCATTTCCCCCCCTATAATTCAGTTCTAATTATTTGAGGAAAACTATTTATTATACGTGTTATGTTGTTATAATATAACCACTTGACTTCATTTTCTCGCAGGGCTGTAACTTATACTGCAGTAAGTATTCTGTGTAATAAAGAGTTTTGTAAAAGATTTAGTCTGATGAGGTGAGTGTCATTTTTCAAATGCCTTGCCTAGATTAGTTTTTCCAGTGAGTCCAGTAGCGGGTATCACTTACAACTTATTTTCAAGCCCCTAAATAATAATAATAATAATAATTAATAAATAATATCTGTACTGTAGAAAATGATACATGTATTATATTATGCTGAAAATTCTGCACTGTAAAGTATGAACATAATTTTCTCACTTATGAGATACTTTCCATGCAATGCCCAAATTTCTTATGTGTCTGATGTTGTGGTTGGCCCTATTTTCATTTATATTTATTATGGTGCTTTGTCTCAAGAAAATATTTTGATTGGATGGTAAACATGCTATGGGGGAGGATAATCAACATGAACCACACAATTCAGCTGAAATTGCTGTTCTACCTACTTCATCTCACTGCAGTAAAAGAAGGGGAAAAAGTCCCGCACATTGAGACCCAGGACAAAAGCAGTATGTCCGCTCCAGGGACATTGTTTTTGTAAGATAATCACCCCTTAAGGGTTTACTAGCATTTGGCTGCATTATATTCTTTTTAAACACCCAGGGGATATGTTTCTACTACAGTAACCTCTCTTACCACCACAGCTTCTGCTATACTGCTATAAAATTAGATGAGACTGAAATTAATATCATTACCAGGAGCTTGTGACAGCTGTGACCAGGTGCCTGGAATGGATCACACTAAGAATGCTACACTCAGGGCAGACCACAAGAAGCAGAGCAGACACCCCCCAAAAAACTGGTGGTTTATTCTATAATTAGATTCACCAAGGCAATAACAAAGAAGCTTCTGTAGTACCACACTGGTTAACAAGAAGCCAAATGCCGTCCCCCTTTAGCCATTCCAGTCATTGGCTCCCATCCAGACAAACACATCTAATATAGTGAGAGGTTACTAAAAACCCAATTCGCCCTATCTGTGGTTCTACCAATCCCAAGGGATCAGACACTTACCCCCAGATTAATATATATTTCAGATCATTCCCAAATATCACACTGTCAGCCAATCCATAATAACATAAGAATATAAGAACGGCCATACTGGATCAGACCAATGGTCCATCAAGCCCAGTATCCTGTCCTCTGACAGTGGCCAATGGCAGCTGCCCAAAAGGGAATGAACAGACAGGTTATCATCAAGTGATTCATGCCCTGTCTCCCAATCCCAGTTTCTGGCAAACAGAGGCTAGGGACACCATTCCTGCCCATCCTGGCTAATAGCCATTGATGGACCTATCTTCCATGAATCTATCTTGCTCCCTTTTGAACCCCGTTATAGTATTGGCCTTCACAACAGCCTCTGGCAAGGAGTTCCAGAGGTTGATGGTATGTTGCATGAAAAAATATTTTCGTGTGTTTGTTTTAAACCTTCTACCTATTTAATTTCATTTGGTGGCCCCTTGTTCTTGTATTATGAGAAGGAGTAAATAACACTTCCTTATTTACTTTCTCTATACCACTCATGATTCTCTATACCACCTCTATCATATCCCCCCTTAGTTGCTTCTTTTCCAAGCTGAAAAGTCCCAGTCTTATTAATCTCTCCTCATACGGAAGCCGTTCTATACCCCAATCATTTTTGTTGCACTTTTCTGAACATTTTCCAATTCCAATATATCTTTTTGAGATGGAGCGACCACATCTGTACGCAGTTTTCAAGGTGTGGGGGTATGATGGATTTATGTAGAGGCAATATGATATTTTCTGTTTTATTATCTATCCCTTTCTTGATGATTCCCAACATATTGTTCACTTTTTTGACTGCCGCTGCACATTGAGTGGATGATTTCAGAGAACTATCCACAATGACTCCAAGATCTCTCTCTTGAGTGGTTACAGACCCCACCATTGTATATGTATAGTTAGAATTATGTTTTCCAATGTGCATTACTTTGCATTTATCAACATTAAATTTCATCTGCCATTTTGTTGCCCAGTCACCCAGTTTTGTGAGATCCTTTTGTAGCTCTTTGCAGTCTATGTGGGACTTAACTATCTTGAGTAGTTTTGTATCATCTGCAAATTTTACCACCTCACAGTTTATCCCTTTTTCCAGATCATTTATGAATATGTTAAACAGGACTGGGCCCAGTACAGATCCCTGGGGGACACCACTATTTACCTCTCTCCATTCTGAAAACTGACCATTTATTCCTACCCTTTGTTTCCTATCTTTTAACCAGAATCTTCCCTCTTATCCCATGACTACTTATTTTGCTTTAGAGCCTTTGATGAGGGACATTGTCAACAGCTTTCTGAAAATGTAAATACACTATATCCACTGGATCTCCTTTGTCCGGATGCTTCTTGACCCCCTCAAAAAATTCTAGTAGATTGGTGAGGCATGATTTCCCTTTACAAAAACCATGTTGACTATTTTCCAACAAATTATGTTCATCTATGTGTCTGACAATTTTGTTCTTTACGATAGTTTCAACCAATTTGCCCAGTACTGAAGTGAGGCTTACTGGCCTGTAGTTGCCAGGGTCACCTCTGGAGCCTTTTTAAAAATTGGCGTCACATTAGCGATCCTCCAGTCATTTGGTACAGAAGCTGATTTAAATGCTAGGTTACAGATGACAGTTAGTAGTCCTGCAATTTCACATTTGAGTTCCTTCAGAACTCTTGGGTGAATACCATCAGGTCCTGGAGACTTATTACTGTTTAATATATCAATTTGTTCCAAAACCTCCTCTAATGACACCTCAATTTGGGACAGTTCCTCAGATCTGTCACCCAAAAAGAATGACTCAGGTTTGGGAACAGTGAAGACAGATGCAAAGAATTATTTTAGTTTCTCTGCAATGGCCTTATCATCTTTGAGTGATCCTTTAGCATCTCGATCGTCCAGTGGCCCCACTGGTTGTTTAGCTGGCTTTCTGCTTCTGACGTATTTAAAAAAATTTTTGCTATTACTTTTGGAGTCTTTGGGTAGCTGTTCTTCAAATTTTTTTTGGTCTTTCTAATTATATTTTTACACTTAACGAACTGAAGATTTTATTAACACAAAGAAGAGAGTTATTGAGTAGTTAAAGAATCATATACATACAAGTGATTTTCAGTGTTCATAGACCAGGTTAATAGCAGTGATGGAATAGACTGATGGCTTGCAAAAGTCTCACTGGTAACTTCCAAAAGATTGGAAGGTCCTCAGTCCATAGCTCCTTTTAGTTGTAAATCTACAGTCCAGAGAATTGAAGCAGGAATGAGGCAAAATGGAGATGTCTCAGGTGTCTTTTATATCCTCTGCAACGTGCATGGAAACTTATTGTCCCAAACAAAGCCCACAGCCCCTGTGTATGGAAAGTTACTGACAAAGATATAGTCCGAGGTCACATGTCCACATCACATGCTCTTACATGCTTTGCTGAATCACAGCCACTGGCTCCTTGCTGTCTGAGGCATCTGTAAGAAGACTCATTGAAGAGCTGATTTCCCTTAATGGACAATCACCACCTGAATGGTCCCTCCACAATTGAATGATTTATCAATACTGGGCTGGCTAGACAGGGATGTAAAACTACCTTGTGGGTGTCCCCCAAGAACAAACACATTTGAGATACAAATACATAGCCATTATTCATAATTTTAGATACCGATATGATACATGGATTTAACCAGGATAATCATACTTGATAGATTGTAACTTTTTCATTAACTCCTTACATGATACACTTCGTGCAACATTTGTTGCAGTTGTAGAACAGTGGTAGCAACAATGATATAAATGGTCATCTTCCTTCTCGTACAACAACAGGACAGATAAACTTCTTTTCAGGCTCTTGAAGAAAGCACTAGAAATGCTTGTGCAATAACATATTCATTTAGCAGTCTTTGCTTACTATGGTACATCTAATGGAGTTACAAAGTCTGTAGGATAGTTTGAGATCAAATGTTTCAGAGCCATCAGGCTCAAGATTAAGGATGCTCTAGAATGTGAAGTTTTTCACATGGCTGTAGTTTGCTTTTGCTCAGTTAGTCTACGAGTGTGTGTGTAATTACTCCATCAGTCACTGGATAAATAAGATATTGTGAATTCCATGATTCTACATAAAGGATGGTCTTGTGGTTAAAGAACTGGATGGAGACTCAAGAGATGTGGGTTTGGTTCCCAGCTCTGCCACAGGCTTCTTAAAGGACTTCTGCATCTCATGTCATCTCTCTGATCTTCAATGTCCTATCTGTAAAATGGGAATATTAATACTTCCTTACCTCTATAGTAGGCTGTGGAGAAAAGCATTCATGTCTGGGAGAGATTCAAGTACAACAGTGAAGGTGGACATATAATTATCTAGGTAACTAGACAACATAATTCTCTTCATGGCATGCTGTAATGGAAAATGCCCTCAAAGCCACAACAATCCATTATTTCAGGACATTTGGCAGCCATCTTATCTCTTGTCTTTGTACTTCATTTGTGCAGGGTTCACTGAAAAGTTATCTTCAGACTGCTTGCTTCTCTCTGTCTCTCTGTCTCTCTCGCTCTCTCATTTGGGGGAGAACTGACTGTTTTTTAAATGAGTATGCTCCAGTATCCAGGAGAAGGTATTCTAACCTAGCATTCTCTAGCCAAGAGATACAAGCTGGAGGCCCCCATCCTTTCAAGGTGGGAAGCTGCAGCTTTCTAAACTTCTCTATCCCTCTGTGCACCTAGTTCTCCCTCCTACTCATAACTGTGGCTGCCTCCTAACATCTCCCATTGTACCTCTCAGTACCATTATCTATCCAGTCCCTTCCCTTTTTGCCTTTAAAGGTGTTCCCTGTTCTTTTCCCTCTTGCTCCTAATCACTTCTGTTCTCTTACATACTGAAGCAAGACCTCCTTACTTTTACCATACCCAAGTACTTGGACCTGGTGCCAATTAGAAAGTAGGCAGCTGCCTGAAATATCCAGAAAAATATTCAAAACTAGACGTTTTATATTATATTGAACTAATACCACAATTAGTGCTTTTGTACATGTTGCAATTTTGAAAATCCTTTATTATGAATGAATGTTGTCCTCTGTATCTCATGTTTTGTACAAATTCCATTCTGACTCCAAAGTCACTCATAAATCCAACCAACCAAACAGCTTGAACAACTTTGCCTCCCTAAAATCCTAACCTTGCAAATGGATCCATGCAGGCTCATTGGAGTCTAAATGTATGCAAAAATAGCACTTTAACAAAAATTAACTCTATCTTACTAAAGTGAGTCTAAAGATCAATTTATCAAATTCATATTTAATGGTAGTGAAGTTAGTATGTAATGCAACCATCTTGTATTTTTTCAAAGGTGTAAATGTCTCTACAAATACAGTAGTAACTGCAGGTACTGCTATTTTCCAGTTTAAGGTAACTTTGAATGTGGTCCGGTGGCACCATAAAAACTAACAGATTTATTTGGGCATAAGCTTTCGTGGGTAAAAAAACACTTCTTCAGATGCATGGAGTGAAAATTACAGATGTAGGCATTGTATACTGACATGTGAAGAGAAGAGAGTTACCTCACCCAGTTACCAGTGTTGACAGGACCAATTCAATCCTTGTTGTTTTTGTGGATACAGACTGACACAGCTACCTCCTGATTTTACTATTTCAGAACTTACTCTAAAACATAATGACAAGTTATAATCTAATTCAGAAGACTTAACAATAAATACTGTCACAGTAATGTATCTGAAGATTTGAAATGTGGGAATCCAGGGAAATCTTAATTGCGTCTATACTAAAGCTATGTCTGCACTATAGATTTTACAGCAGCACAGCTGTACCGCTGCAGCTGCATTGCTGTAAGGTCTCCCATGTAGCCACTGTATGCCAATGGGAGAGAAGTGTCCCGTTGGCATATTTAAACCACCCGCAACGAGCAGCAGTAGTGTTTATATTATCTTTGACTCAATGAGCATTAGTTAATGTGCATATGCTTAGTAAATGTACCTACATACTTAACACATTTCTAAAACCAATATTTGCTGAATACTGTATCTTATTGCAGTAATGTAATGAAAATGATTACTATAATGCATACAGACATGGATGCAATGCTAAGTGGAAGTCTATGCCATACATTTCCTATTTTCAGTGAGGTTTTTAAAATCTCAAGCTTTCAGAACATAAGAACGGCCATCCTGGGTCAGACCAATGGTCCATCTAGCCCAGTTTCCTGGCTTCCAACAGTGGTCAGTGCCAAATGCTTCAGTGATCCTTGTCATCCAGTCCCAGCTTCTGACTGTCAGAGTCTTAGGGTCACCCAGAGCAGGGGGTTATGTCCCTGACCATCGTGGCTAATAGCCATTGATGGACCGATCCTCCGTGAACTTATCTCATTCTTTTTTTAACCCAGTTATATTTTTGGCCTTCACCAGATCCCTTGGCAATCTATTCTACAAGTTGTAGGTTGTGTGAAGAAGTCCTTTTTTCTTTTTTTTTTGGTTTTGTTTTAAACCTGCAGGCTGTTAATTTCATTGGATGACCCCTTGTTCTTGTGTTATGTGAAGGGGTAAATAACACCTCCTTATATTCACTTTCTCTACACCAGTCACGATTTCATAGACCTCTCTCATATCACCTGGTTGTCTCTTTTTTAAATTGAAGAGTCCCAATCTTTTTAATCTCTCCTCATATGGAAGCTGTTCCATATCCCTAATCATTTTTGTTCCCCTTCTCTGTACTTTTTCCAGTTCTGATATCTTTATTGAGATGTGGTGACCAGAACTGTGTGCAGTATTCAAGGTATAGGCATACCATGGATTGACATAGTGGCATTACAATATTTTCTATTTTATTTTCTATCCCTTTCCTAATGGTTCCTAACATTGTTAGCTTTTTTGACTGCTGCTGCATTAAGATTGCATTAACCTAGATTTTACATTAAAATCTTTTGTATGCAGAAAGTTAGATTATGTTAATACATGAAATGTCTCTGTTATTATATTGTTCTATTTGCAGTGTTCTTCTTGATATTTTTTTTTTGCATTGTGGTTTTAATTTAAGATTTGTTTATAGTTGGTTAGTAAGGAGATTGTTTAATTAAATTTTTTTTGCAAATACAAAAATGTTTTTCCATTGGTTTAGTAAGGACTTTTATTTCTGGTTTTATTGTTCTTTTACAATAAAAGCTGTTTACAAAGCATCAGTTGTGAGTCATCATTACATTTAACTCAGAAATTTCTTTTAAATAAAGCTGAAATAATTCATAGGTTTTCACAAAAGTACATAGGGAACGTTCCACTTCCACCACCCATTCACAGTGCCCAGCTGTTCACAATGTATCTATCCCAGCTCTCCCCTCCATGGGCTGACATGTTCAGGCATCAGACTCAAAATATGAACAACAGGCATCCCTGACAGCATTATCCCAGGAATTAGCATTTTCTATGGGATGCCTGGGTGGCTGCTTGCACTGCCAAGCAAGTCTCTGCACCTCTGCCTCCCACCCCACTAAAACTTTCTTCCTAGCTCTCACAAATATTGTGCAGAACACACGCAGTTATAATTATCAGGTTTCTTCCTGCTGCTTCCAACGCATTTCATGAACAGCACCATCTGCCTTTCAAACGGCCCGGTGCACACCTGACCACCATTCTGCAGCTACTGAGGTGAGAGTTAAAATGTTCCTTCCTTCTGTCAAAGTGACCTTGTGTGTGACTCCAATAGTTGATCTCCACACCCTGAATTGGTTGTCTACAGACAAGTAATGTTCTGCAGTGGCTATAACTGTCTGATCACCTGATGCATATACACTCTATTGGTACGAGTTGCATACTGTGAGTTACCTGGTGTGCATCAAAAAGCTTTGGATTACACCCACCTTAAATCTCCCTAGCTGCAGTTTAAGGTCATTATTTCTTGTCCTACCTTCGGTGGACATGAAGAACAATTGATCCATCCTTTTTATAACAGCACTTGTGGTATATGTAGACTGAACATGCCCAGTTTTTTTATCCTTTCCTCATAGGTCAGATTTTCTAAATCATTTAGAATTTTTGTTGCACTCCTCTGGACTCTCTCCAATATGCCCACATAATTTGTGGAGCCCAGAACTCAACATGGTACTACTCACCAATATCAAGTAGAGTGGGACCATTTCTCCCACGTCTGACTTACAACACTCCTGTTAATACACCCTAGAATATTAGCCTTTTTTTCACAACTGCATCACATTGTTGTCTTGTATTCAATTTGTGATCCATCATCACCTCCAGATCCTTTTTTCAGTAGTACTACTGCCTAGCCAGCTATTCCTCATTTTATGTTTGTGCATCTGATTTTTCCTTAAGTATAGTATTTTGCCCTTGTCTTTATTGAATTTCATCTTGTTGATTTCAGACCAGTTCTCCAATTTGTCTAAATTTTAAATTCTAATCTGTCCTCCAAAGCGCTTGCAACCCCTCCCAGCTCGAGGTCATCTGCAATTTTATAATCATACTCCATTATCGAAGTCATTAATGAAAATGTTGAATACTACCAGACCCAGAGCAGACCTCTGTTGAACCCCGTTATTTGTGTCCTCCCAGTTTGACAGTGAACCATTGATAACTGCTCTTTCAGTAGAGTTTTTCAACCAATTGTGCAGCCATCTTGTAGTAATTTAATCTAGACCATGTGTCCCTAGTTTGCTTATGAGAATGTCATGTGG
Source organism: Lepidochelys olivacea (assembly GCF_965140295.1). Classification (NCBI taxonomy): domain Eukaryota; kingdom Metazoa; phylum Chordata; order Testudines; family Cheloniidae; genus Lepidochelys; species Lepidochelys olivacea. Next base: position 112,760,544 of record NC_140413.1, read on the forward strand.
GACTGTGTTAAAAGCCTTACTAAAATCAAGATAAATCATGTCTACTGCTTCCCCCAATCCACCAGGCCAGTAACCTTGTCAAAGAAGGAAATTAAGTTGTTTTGGCATGATTTGTTTTTGACAAATCAATGCAGGCTGTTATTTATTACCCTATTATCCTCTAGGTGCTTACAAATTGATTGGTTAATAAATTATTCCTGTGCCTTTCCATTTATCAAAATTAGACTGCCCAGCTATAATTCCCTGGGTCGTCTTTGTTCCCCTTTTTAGAGATTGGTACTATGTTTGCCTTGCTCCAGTCCTCTGGAGCCTCACCTCATGAGTTCTCAAAGATAATCACTATTCAAGATTACTTCAGCTAGTTCCTTAAGTATCCTAGATTGAGTTTCACCGCCCTGCACTTAAGCAGGGAGGAGTTGGCTCGCTGGCTGGGAGAAGAGGGCACTGCTTTTTGGCTTGTGGGAGGAGGGGAGACGTAAAGCTGCTGAAAGAGCAGTCAGCGTGGTGGATGACTCACCACCTAGGAATGAGGGGTTTAAAACAAGATCAGCTGGGCCTGGCCACTCCTCTCTTCACTGGAACCGGCTAGGCAGCACCCACTCTCCCTCCCTAATTAGGTCACAAATATGCCGGTTGTTTAGCTATATCTGCTGTGGATATTACGCTAGCCACCTCACTAAGGGGAGGTGGGAAGGATTTTTCCCTTACCACCATATTGGTCAGGTGCAGTGGGGGTTTTTTCACCTTCCTCGCAGCAGGTTCAGGTAGGCTCGGTTCATGCATAGCATGACGGGTGGTAGGCCATATGTCGCAACTCTTTATTTAAGTGTATAGCAGATGTTCAGTGTAGGTACTCCATAAATTAAGGCACAAAAGAATGAAAAAATGTCTCGGAAAAGGAATTAAGGAGAAGTGCTTGGTAATTGAGCAAGCTGGGGGCAGTTGGGGATTCCTATGATTGGTACAGCAGGGAGCCAACCCCCCCATCATTATAGTCCACTTTAACACCCTCCTACGAGGGGGTGTGGTCAGTAAGGTCCCGGCAAGGGAATTGCTGGAGGGACCTGGATTAAAAGGGCAGGGGGACCTGTGGAAACCCCCCTCCCACCCAAAACAATTGTCTGTAATTGGCAAGGTCCCAGCAGTGAATCTGCTGGAGGAACAAAAAATTTTGCACCTGCACTGCACACATTTTATCCGCCGGGTTAGTCCCAGACATCTGTTTAATGATAAAGTTGCGGCCTGATTAAACCCATATATGATGTTTCCTGTCATTCTTTCAGCATAGCCAGACAATCATCAGACCCTTTTGATTTGAATATATCTAAATATGCTTTAACCTGTTCTTTCCCTATTCTGTCTTGTATTCCTTCCCCTTGAATTAACCTTTTTAATGAAGACTGAATCAAAATAGGCATTCAACACCTCAGCCTTCTTGGTTTTGTCTGTTATTAGCTCTCTTTCCCCTATAAGTAGTGGGCCTACACTTTCTTTCATCTTTCTCTCACTCCTAATGTAATTATAGAATCTCATCTTATTGCATCTTAAGTCCATTGCTAGGTGTAATTCACTTTGTGCATTAGCGCAATATGAATGTACTTGTATGTACTTTAGTCTTATAATATTTTACACACAGCAACCAGTCTACCCTGGAATTCTAGAATAACTTTGAAAAGTTGTTAATCTTTTTGTTCCCCTCAACAATCCCCCATACGGAAAAGTAGGCTGGATATTTGGGCCATTGTGTCAGTTCCTGCTGCACTAAAATGTGCAGAACTCATAGTCGGTAACTGATGAATATACAGAATAATAATAGAAGTCACAGTGTAGAATACTAGTTTACTACTGCATCTGAACCTCATGTGATGCACTTATTGTCTGATGCTTCTGATATTCTTTTTCCTCCCACGTTACCAAATTAGGGCTAAATTGAGGGTTGGTAGAGAAGGCATTGACAGCTCTTGTAAATTCTTCCCAACCTTTGTGAAAAATCGAATCACATTTGACCTTTCACAGTTGGGCTGATTTCTGTCACCTGCACATTTTTGCAAAGATGGATTTGAACACTGTGGTTTGGAAGAAAAATTGGCTCTGTTGATCCTGTGTGCCATATAGCTCTCTTGAAATTACATATGAATTCTGGTTGTGTGTTTGTTTTTATGTGAGACAGCATATATCAGTGCAAAAGTTAATTTCACCAATACAGTTAAAGTTGAAAACAGTTTCTGTTAACCCATTTTCACATATGTTTTTTGAAGCAAGTACCTTTAGAGTAAAACTTCACCTGAAAGACAAATAGCTCTATTTCTGGATAGCTGGAGCAAAAGCATTTCAGTTGTGTGTGTGTGTGTGTGTGTAATATATCTATAAACATTCTTTTGGACTCTGCTACAGCAAACATAACAAAAATTTGAAACTCGACATAGTGTAAGTATAATCCTTATTGATGACTATGGCCATAGAGCATTTTGCCAGGGAAACAAAATTAAGTTATAAGCCATTTAAAAAAAATCTGTTCTGACCATTCCAAGTAGGACAAGAGCAGCTGCCTCCTTTTGTCACTGTTGCACATTCTCCTTGCTTGCCTGGAAAGCAGAGCTGGGTAAATTTTCATCACTGCATGTACCTAGATGAAACATTTTAAAATAAATACTGCCTTAAAGAAGCAGTACCAATTTAAAAATTACACTTCTTGGTGAGGATGTTTTACCTCTTTGTGTTAGAACATCCAAAATTACTATAACGGGCAGAGAGGAAAGACAAATATGGCCTCTGCAATAGGAACCGTATGGGCAGACGCTTGTGCGCACGCAGAGACTCACAATGAGGAGGAAAGGAGTCCAGGAGAGCTGGCTGTATTTTAAAGAATCCTTATTGAGGTTACAGGGACAAACCATCCTGATGTGTAGAAAGAATAGAAAATATGGCAGGCCACCAGCTTGGCTTAACAGTGAAATCCTTGCTGATCTTAAACACAAAAATGAAGCTTACAAGAAGTGGAAGATTGGACAAATGACCAGGGAAGAGTATAGAAATATTGCTTGGGCATGCAGGAGTGAAATCAGGAAGGCCAAATCACACCTGGAGTTGCAGCTAACGAGATGTTAAGAGTAACAAGAAGGGTTTCTTCAGGTATGTTAGCAACAAAAAGAAAGTCAAGGAAAGTGTGGGCCCCTTACTGAATGAGGGAGCCAAGCTAGTGACAGAGGATGTGGAAAAAGCTAATGTACTCAATGCTTTTTTTGCCTCTGTTTTCACGAACAAGGTCAGCTCCCAAACTACTGCACTGGGCAGCACAGCATGGGGAGGAGGTGACCAGCCCTCTGTGGAGAAAGAAGTGGTTCGGGACTATTTAGAAAAGCTGGACGAGCACAAGTCCATGGGGCCGGATGCGCTGCATCCGAGAGTGCTAAAAGAGTTGGCGGATGTGATTGCAGAGCCATTGGCCATTATCTTTGAAAACTCATGGCGATCTGGGGAAGTCCTGAATGACTGGAAAAAGGCTAATGTAGTGCCCATCTTTAAAAAAGGGAAGAAGGAGGATCCTGGGAACTACAGGCCAGTCAGCCTCACCTCAGTCCCTGGAAAAATCATGGAGCAGGTCCTCAAGGAATCAATTCTGAAGCACTTAGAAGAGAGGAAAGTGTTCCGGAACAGTCAGCATGGATTCTCCAAGGGCAAGTCATGCCTGACTAATCTAATTGCCTTCTAAGATGAGATAACTGGCTCTGTGCATGAGAGGAAAGCAGTGGACGTGTTGTTCCTTGACTTTAGCAAAGCTTTTGATATGGTCTCCCACAGTATTCTTGCCAGCAAGTTAAAGAAGGATGGGCTGTATGAATGGACTAGAAGGTGGATAGAATGTTGGCTAGATTGTCGGGCTCAACGGGTAGTGATCAATGGCTCCATGTCTAGTTGGCAGGCGGTGTCAAGTGGAGTGCCCCAAGGGTCGGTCCTCGGGCTGTTTTTGTTCAATATCTTCATAAATGATCTGGAGGATGATGTGGATTTCACCTTCAGCAAGTTTGCAGATGACACTAAACCGGGAGGAGAGGTAGATACGCTGGAGGGTAGGGATAGGATACAGAGGGACCTAGACAATTAGAGGAATGTGCCAAAAGAAATCTGATGAGGTTCAACAAGGACAAGTGCAGAGTCCTGCACTTAGGACGGAAGAATCCAATGCACTGCTACAGACTAGGGACTTAATGGCTAGGCAGCAGTTCTGCAGAAAAGGACCTAGGGGTTATGGTGGACGAGAAGCTGGATATGAGTCAACAGTGTGCCCTTGTTGCCAAGAAGGCCGATGGAATTTTGGGATGTATAAGTAGGGGCATTGCCAGTAGATCGAGGGACGTGATTGTTCTCCTCTATTTGACATTGGTGAGGCCTCATCTGGAGTAGTGTGTCCAGTTTTGGGTCCCACACTCCAAGAAGGATGTGGAAAAATTGGAAAGAGTCCAGCGGAGGGCAAGAACAATGATTAGGGGACTGGAACACATGAGTTATGAGGAGAGGTTGAGGGAACTGGGATTGTTTAATCTGCGGAAGAGAAGAATGAGGGGGGGATTTGATAGCTGCTTTCAACTACCTGAAACGGGGTTCCAAAGAGGATGGCTCTAGACTGTTCTCAGTGGTAGCAGATGACAGAACAAGGAGTAATGGTCTCAAGTTGCAGTGGGGGAGGTTTAGGTTGGATATTAGGAAAAACTTTTTCACTAGGAGGGTGGTGAAACACTGGAATGCGTTACCTAGGGAGGTGGTGGAATCTCCTTCCTTAGAAGTTTTTAAGGTCAGGCTTGACAAAGCCCGGGCTGGGATGATTTAGTTGGGGATTGGTCCTGCTTTGAGCAGGGGGTTGGACTAGATGACCTCCTGAGGTCCCTTCCAATCCTGATATTCTATGATTCTATGAATAAGAAATTAAGTGTAAAGAAACTCTTAATTGATGTATTGTTTAAATACGCTGTTTCCAGCTGATATTTGATTTTAAGCTTCAGTAGCAACATGTAGAATTTTCTATTTCAGTTTTCCTGGATTAAATGTGTATCAATATATTACTCAAAAGGTATCCTATAAAACATATAGGATGTATTCTGTTATTGAGTTACTTTTACTAGTGTGTGTTTCTTACTTTCTGTGATTTCCACTTTCACTCTGTGGTGATATGGTTTTTTTTAATTTAATATTTATGTATGTCCATATTGTCTATAACTTTGTCTCCGCATGCTCCCAGAAATATGTCACAGATAGAAGCATGCTCTGTTAACAGTGCTGATTCATGCTATTAGGTTACCAGTGAAACCACAGATGTTTAATACTTTGGAGACTGGCCAGTTGTGGAACCACTAAATGAAGTTGTGGACAGTTTCTGGCCTTTCTGCTCTGCACTGGCCCTACTCCCCACATTTCCTGACCCTTTCTTGATATAATGCTTCCCACTGCTTGCTACTTCCTGACTTTGGGCCAGGAACCAGCAGGACAGAGGCAGGGTCACACTGGAAGATCAGGCAGGCAGGCAGGCAGGAAAGAACTAGCTTGGATCTGGCAGTGTGAAGCCGTATAGGGCAGGCTGATTATCTCTATAAAGGTCATTTGCTGGAATGCAGGTCTTCCAGGATTCAGACAGGGACTCTAGAAAGAGAAAAGAATTTCCTTCAACAAGAGAAGAGTGGCTTGGTGAGTTGTGTGTGCTCAGCACCATACAGGGACAGGCCCTAGCAGAGGTGAAGGAAGCAAAGTGCCAACTTCAATTAATGAGAAGGGATTTAGCCACTTTATTTGTGTATAATCCAATATTACTTTTCCTGTGTCAAAAATACTGTGTGATTGTGTAAAGACTGGGATTGGGGATGTGGTTGAGAAGAGCCTGTCTTGTCCTTTTTTACCCTCCACAAACCTTAGAAGGTGGCGGGAGCTCCTTCACTATGTTGTAACTCTCTGGGAGATGGGGAAGGAGATGGAAACACTGAGGCAATATTCTTCGTCTGGGGGTGAAGAAATGTGACTGAAGTGATACATAGTTCTTGTATTGGTCTCTGCACAGGGATGAATTCACCCATAGTACAGATAACAGGGAGACAAGAATTATATTGCTGTTCTGGATGGGTGAAATGCACTCCAACTGGATACAATCCAGGTATGTGGGTTTCATGTGGGTGAACATGCAATTCCTCTCTCCTCTCTGTGCCCCCAACTATCCCCTCTGATCAGTTGTTATTCCAGGTTATGGAATACTCTCTGTGTCAGTTATATAGTGTAGTGGGGCCACTGGGTTAATGTATACCAACTTTTTCATAATTAATATATGTGCACAATTAGATATGTAAATTAATGGTTGATCTAATGTGTTGTTTTAACATGTTAAAAGATAGACATATTTTATCATATAACTTTAGTTTGTGTCTTATTCTATCACCTGAGCAGCATCTATCCTCCCTAACTCAGGAAAAAATAATTTAGTTCATTTCCACTTCATCTTCATGTTGTTAATAATCATACCTCACTCTTCATATAGTACTTCTTCAGCTCTAGAGTTCAGAGTGCTTTGTAAAGGAGGAGAAATATCATTATCCCCATTTACCAGATGGGAAAACTGAAGCATAGCATTTCGTTGCAGTTAAAGTTCTCTTAACAGGCCAGTGACAGAGCCCAGGCTTAGAACCCAGCTTTCCTAAGGGCCAGTCTAGGGCCATAGCCAGTAGGACAAACTGCCTGTGTTGTGTAGTCACTCTTATACAAGGCTCATGTTCACTGATGTTTTTCTTAAAATCCCCAGCTCCTGGAGTTATGATTGTGAGAATCTCAGCTTTCATTTTTATCCAAAGAATTAAGTTTCTAGCCCTTGAGATTCATGTTTTCAAGGTTTTTTTTTTAATGGAATCTTAAAGGCCCAGAAACCAGAAAGAAAATTAAAAGAACCCCCAAAGTATTTTTTATCACTATTTTAAAGCCAATCTTGTGGTTTTATTTTATTTTGTTTTACTTTATTTTATTTATTTGTGAGCCTGAGTCAGGATTATGTAATGCTTGGGGTTCCACAACATTTCTTTTTCTAACTCTCTCTCTCCTTATATGTGTCCATTTGGCCCATTATATATGTTCTGTTTATGTGCTAGCAGTGGCTGATGGTGATAAATGTATTGTAGGATTGTAAGTCTTTGCAGTCTGAAGAAAATTATGAAATAGTTTAATGTGTCTGGTACAGAATGCATTTCACTATGGAGAATCTGGGTGGTCCTGTAAAGGGAAGAAAATCATAGCCTGTCTTGAGTAGCTATGTTTAAAGGGGACCACCTCCTTGCTGCTTCTAGAGGGGATAGAGAAAAAAAAAGCTAAATCATTTGATTCATGAACAAAAGTCAAGCAAGGCTGAGAGGGCTCCTTATTCCAGCCTTCACATTTCTTCAGCCCCAAAGTGGTCACGGGCAAAGAGGTTCTTCTTGTAATTGTGTGTAGCAATAGTGATGCCAACATTATAACAACTCTAGACTATTGTTCTGATTCCCGGTATCAGCAACAATTTACAGTGAGGTTCCCTGTCTGATGATCTGGAGTAGCTAATGATATGGATTCATGCATATACTTACATTTAAAATGTAAGTCCTACTGAAGGCTGTGGGGCTACTCAGATGTTTAAAGCAAGTAAGTCTATAGTATAGGGGCTTTAAACTATAGGAAACGGCCATGCAGCAATCAAGATGATTAGGTAAGAGTTAGGAGAGGAAGGGATACTTTTTTAGTGCCGTGTGGAAGGAAGGATTTAGCAGCAGGGCTCTAATTAAGGTTTAATGAGCTGTGAGGCTAAACCACTATTCTGAATGTTTACCACAAAGAGTGAAGACAGTGCAGTTTTACTAGAGGTCTTGGATCTACTTATTGGCTATATGCCTAATATATTACATACTCCTGTATAAAATTAAATTATTTTAGTATCATAAATATAAGTAGTACAAATAAAATAAATATTCAGAATAGTAGTGGGGTCTGGAGGGAAAAAAACAGGTTTTTTTATAGGTAAACAGGAGCTCTGTATGTGTACCTGTGGGAAAAAAAAATCAAGTGAAGAATTTGGAACTACTTCATGATGGGTGTGTGTTTAAAAATATGTATGCTGGTATAATAACAAGAGTGATTATATGTATGTACTATACTTTATTGACATTCAAGTAAGGTTGCCACTCACATAAACTGTAGCAAAAAATTCATTGTTATACAATATTTAGGAAAGTATTTTAATTAAATGTTTGTCTCTAAACAATGAATTTGATTGCTAGCTTGGGTGGCTCATGAGCCTCTATATGAAAAATATTTTTTTTCAATTTTCTCTCAAAGAACAAATGGTTTAATACATAGTAAGCTGCTTTAGGATTTCTCCTTTCTAAAGCTTTAAAGACTGATTGGTCTCTAAGGAAATAATTTCAGCTGCACCCCACACTTGTTCTCACTTGCTGCCAAGGTATCTAGCAAGTGAATGAAGGTGATACTGTAAATTAATTGGTTGAAGAAAACATAATACTGTATTTACAATACAACACCCAGATTCTTTACCCTATGTGTTTCACACATACAAAACGTGAGTAAAAAGCAGAACTGAAGCCATCTGTCTTGGAGGCACTATTTTGTTGTTTCTTAAGCAATATGAAGTTGTGGGGTTGGGAATGTTTTTTGTTTGCTTGCTTCTTGCTTATAGAGAAGTTGTATAGGTCTGTATATCTGGAATCTTTGTTTGCCCTCAGAAATGTTGTCGTGCTCCCCCTCCCCACATCCGTATGTACACATCTGTGTCTGTGATAAGTTCCTGAACACTACAGTATTGTAGCTCAAGCACATTTCTCTAGTGGGGAAAAAAATGAGCAAAAATACTATTATTTTAACTACCACAGGAGCATTGTTTAATTAGCAGTGTATTATACTTTCATTTGCCACATTAAATTCACCAAATCAGTGAACATTTTTTCTACTTTCTTATGTCAGCCCCTAAAAGGCATCACAAAGTATAGTTATTCTTGGATTCTTTTTGCCTTTTATATTTCCTTCTTTTATTAATGGTGTAGTTAGTTTTCATTGCTTTTTTGCATGCAGGGTAAAAATACACTAGATTTGCTTTTATAGGGTCTTTGCATTGAGTGATTTGGATTCAGGTCACATTCATTTGATACTTGAGTAAGCTAGGTAATGGACTGCAGTCCTTATCCTAAATTCAGTACACACCACAAATTCTTCTGGAAGTTGCTGGAGAAATGCAGGATTGAGGCCTTCTGTCTCTTAAAAATGTCACAGAACCAATGTGGGAGCAATGTGGGACCTAGCATGGTGGTACAGAGGTACAAGATGCCTTCTTACGTCCCTGCACCCACTACAGGCATTACTGGTTGCAGCAGTGAATTGAAAGCCTTGATTTTAAATCAACTTTTCCATTTGTACTTCAATTCTTTTCTAAAAAAAGGTGCATTTAAATAGATTGATGTAATCATTAAAACACGTTCATTTACAGCTAAATATAAGTCTTTGCACTATGTTTGGTACATCTCTTTGCTACATATATACATTGTAACTATATACATTTATCTAAGCAATTATATAGCTCAATATTTTCAGATTATTAATTGTAAAGTTTTAGTATGTTAGAAAATGGTGAATAATATACTACTTATTTACTGGGAAATTAACTTTTTGTTCATGATTTGTGTGAAGCTGCGGTAGGATGGTAACTGGTATTTAATTAAATACACAAAATAATATATGGAGATATGGCATAGAGAGTACACTTACAAAGTTTGCGGATGATACCAGCTGGGAGGGTTTACAAGTGCTTTAGAGGATATGGACAAATTGGAGAAATGGTCTGAAGTAAATAGGATGAAATTCAATAAGGACAAATGTAAAGGCCTCCACTTAGGAAGGAACAATCAGTTGCGGACGTAGAAAATAGGAAATGATTGCCTAAGAAGGAGTACTGCAGAAAGGGATCTGGGCGTCATAGTGGACCCACAAGCTAAATATGAGTCAACAGTGTAACACTGTTGCAAAAAAATGAACATAATTTTGGGATATATTAGTGGGAGTATTGTAAGCAAGACACAAGAAGTAATTCTACTCCACACTGATTAGGCCTCAACTGGAGTATTGTGTCCAGTTCTGGGTCCCACGTTTCAGGAAAGATGTGGACAAATTGGAGAAAGTCCAGAGAAGAGCAACAAAATGATTAAAGGTCTAGAAAACATGACCTCTGAGGGAAGATTGAAAAAATTGGGTTTGTTTAGTCTGGAAAAGAGAAGACTGAGAGGAGACATGATAACAGTTTTCAAGTACATAAAAGGTTGTTACAAGGAGGAGGGAGAAAAATTGTTGTTCTTAACTGCTGAGGATAGGACAAGAAGCAATGGACTTAAATTGCATCAGGGGAGGTTTAGGTTGGACATTAGGAAAAACTTCCAAACTCTCAGTGTTGTACCAATAAAATAAAAACCAGCAGGATCTTATTAAAGGGAAAAAGGCAAAATACCACATTTATTGTGAATACAGAAAGAATCATAGTAAGCAGTTAGTTATAGCTATAACATTCCATTCAATCTCATATTTATTCTCACATTCATTCATACAAACACACACACACACACACACACACACAGGTTCTGCAAGGTTGTTATCATAGTTACCAGCCTTAGAGTTGCTCATGCCAAGTCACTGGCCAGGTGGCCTGGACATGAGGAGGGAGCAGGGCCTTGTCAGATGCTCATCTGATGCTCCTGGAAGTTGGTTTGCAGAATCAGACCCCAAAGTTCTCACTTTTTAGAGTCTATTTTTATAGGAATTTCTTCCTATGCCAGTCTATGGGAATTGCTTCATCATGCTGTTGCTGAATCAATCAGCAGATAGCACATTCCTGACGGCTCCAAGATTTTATCTTGTTCTTTGGTTCTCCCATTCTTGAGGCTGTTGGGTGGATTCCAGTCTGCCCTCCGGGTGGGGTCCTCTGGTTATTTCCACTTGACGCCTTCTTCAGCCGATGGACACTGGATTCTTAGGCTGGCACCTCCCTGATCATTCAGTTATTATCCACACCAAGCATCCATCCACATACATCCTCTATCTCTATTTTAATGACAATTGTTAATACAACAAAAGGGTGGGGAGTCTCTGGGTGCTGTTTCTGTTGTTAGAGTATTGTTTTGAGTCTCTCTCTCTGTGAACTGCTTTGAGAACAGACTCTGTCTTAGAATGTACTAACACAGTTAGCAGCTTGCAAGTTTCACACATAGAGGGAGAGAAACAGTACCAAAAACCAAGAGACCTCTTAATTAGTAATACCCTGGAATTTAAACTCTGGGGAATCAAACTCATTTGTGATTTTAATACAGAACTTCTTTAATATGATCCAACATAATCCCCCTTTTGACACTAAGATTTATAATCGTCAGTGTCACTTTCTATGTAGCCTATTCAAGAGAAAGTACTGTGAGGCAATTTGAGTTTGTGATTCCAATTCTTGCCACATACATGATCCTAGTGATGTATCTTTACTACAAGGTTCTGGGGCAACAGGCAAGGTGAGGCACACCCACTTTTGAGGAGTCCATTCGGTACAACCTCTAGTGTCCAATAGCTTCCCTCCCTCCCCAGCCCACTGGCTCAAGGTCCAGGGTAGCCAAAAGGATCCCATGTGTAATATGGGGAGTGGGTTAACCTTCAATACCTTTGCCTCCAGGGACTGTTGGTGTGCAATTTTGACAACAATTTCTCCCATTAATAAGTCTGGTTTACAATAGTGGAAACATATTGCATCCATTCATATTGATAAGTGTCAAACAATGATCTCTTTCTTTTTTAACAAATGCATCAAACCCTTAATATTTCCCAATATGACCCAGAACATTTTGTGTTCCAAAGTAGCTAGTGCAAGTATCTGCATTTCAGTGCATCCCATAGCTATGGCTGTGTAGTTTCCTATTTCTAATATTTTTTTTTTTCTTATGGATAAGCCATGTGGTAGTATTAAGCCATTACTAAAGATTCCATTGGCCTTTTAGGTTACCCAGACCAATTTGGACCAAGTCTACATTGGCATGTACTTGTTTTTGTATCAGGCTGTCTTGTAGCTGGGACAGAAAGCTTAATTTATTTTTAAGTTCCTGCAGGTCTTCAGTATTTTTTTTTTTAAACACACAACAGTGCTAGCAACAACACAAAACACAAGACAAAACATAGAACACAGAACACAATTTCTATTGTGACAGTAGATTCATGGTATTGGGTTGCTTTTCAGCTGGCAGCTTTTCCTGATTTTCTGAAAGACAAAAAGAACATGTTTCTACCCCTTTTGGGGTGGCAGATTATTGCTTAAAATATTTCTTTTACAAATACCCTTGCTGATTGCAGGCAAAACAGAGAAATTGCCCCCATATTTTCCTGTTTTTGTTCTATAGGCAGGCCAGGTTTCAAAGGCTTTTATCTTTTAAGGGTTATGGGGAAATTATCCCACTGTTTAGTCATTAAATCCCTGAGTTTTCCTTCTTATACAGCAGACCAAGTTTATAATGTTTTTTCTGCTGTGTTAAGCTTTAAGTTTTATTTACAGGTAATAACTGAGAAGCATCATTACCATACGACCTTAAAGGATTTTTCCAAAAATCATACACACTATACGTTGTTACAGGGATACTTATTATCATTAAATTTATTAAAATTATCTTGTTATCCCATGACTTTTATTTAGACAATTTGTTTGCTGACTAGGTATGTCCTTTATCTGCAGCTCCTTTGTGCTGCTAGTTCTTTCCTTCCTTTATCATTTAGGTAATTTGCATTTTCACAGAAACTTCCTGCTTTTGGATTTAAAGCCATCAGCAGCTCAGAGACTCTATCTTAAAAGGGACACAATCAACTTTCACCAGAGTTTTGATTACTTTTAACTTCTGCTTCCAAAACACACAGCAATCTGAAAAAGAAAACCCAACCTATTGTGGCTCCCTTTGGAGCCCTAATAGCATTTTAATTAAGTAGCATGGTATGTTTGCATTTCTTTTGCCCCTTCTACAATATACCCAGCACATGTTCTGGGGCAAATGCACATTTCTTCCATAGTTTAACTTCTATAACATTATCCAGATCCATTTTTACATAAGGTGTCACTATTTCTTTTTTTTGCTTACAGAGTTTTCATGTACCTTTATCAAAGTGACAGTCTGATTACTCAGAGCCATTTTAAGACTCAGTGTTTCTAACATTGCTTCTTTTTGTTTTGTGCACCTCACCCCTGCTGTTGCTTCAGAGAGGCACTGTCTTTTTTTATTTTTTTTTTTTTACTACAACTCTCATCTGCTATTTTGTTACAAAAACAAACAAACAAAAAACAAACAAAAAGAATCCAAATTTTTTTTTTATATATTCTCCTGATTTTGACTGCCCTGCTGCAGCCACAACTTAAAAACATTTTAAATTTTGTAAAGCATTGAGTTACCTTTTAAGGGTTAAATGCCAAATCCCAAAGCCAAACAACACTAATTACCTGTGTCTAGCAAAAAGGTCTGTCAGTTTTGCAACTTTGAATTAAAGAGTCAAATGGATTTTTAGTGGCATTAACAAAAACAAAACTAACTGGTCCTTAGAACTTTACATATTTACACACACACAGACAGATACATACACATTTTCTTTTCCTTCAACATCCCTTCCACACTGCTCTGTTTTTTACATCTTACATTCCCTTTATACATTTGAGGCAGTTAAGTTCCAATAGAACCCTCTTATGTTCTTTTAGCAAATTTGACTAAATTGTCCAGTCAAATGATTTTAATCAGATAGTTTATTTTTGCCTGGCTAATTTACGGACATTCCTTTGGAAAAGGGCCCATTTTTCTTTCAGAATGGCTGCAAAGAAACCAAGAATGCTCTAACACTTTTCCTTTTTAACATTTTCGGTTAAAAGTTGTTTGGGTGAAATACAAAGTTTAACTGCTTAATTCCCTCCAGCCTCTGCAGAGTTAACTTTCTTTTTTTTTTTTTTACTCTCTTTTCTCTTTGTAATTATGCCTGGGGGTGCCGTACATAGGACCTTCTCCCCCTTTACCTGCCTCCCTCCAGCCTCTGCAGAGTTAACTTTTTCACTCTTTTTGTATTCCTGGAGTGCCTCTTTCACTATTTTCAGCTGGCTTTGGATATTTGTAGCCAGCACCTTCCAATTGTCTGCTCCCTTTTCCATTTGTGCCTTTTCCTCTTTACATGAAGACAAGCGGAGGGAAGAATCCTTACATGCCTCCCACAACAACCAAATTGCTGCTGCATCTCTTTTGGCAGCACTAGAAGGTTTGTATATGAGGATATACTGAGCCAATCTATCCTCTAAGTCCGAAATAGTGCAGACATCAGCTAGGGCTTCTTTAGTCCAAGGACTGTGCCCACATTTTTGAAGGATTTGTTTAAAAGGTGTAATTTCTTTAACAAAAGGTGAGGTTGGAGTTCCTTCTGACTCCATTCCTCCCTCTGGTACTGGCTTACCCTGTTTTCTTTTAAACATCTTAACATGGATATTTCAATCTCTTTGTCACTGCTGGTATTACTTAGCAAGTGACACAGCCTAGATTCTGAAATCATAGCTTAATCTATGCGTTTTTCCCCTGCTACCTTCCCGGAGGCCAGCAGGTCCCCTGCTACCTTCCCAGAGGCCAGCAGGTCCAGTTAACCTATTTCTCCCTGCTACCTTCTCGGAGGCCAGCAGGTCTGGTTAACCTGTTTCTCCCTGCTACCTTCTCGGAGGCCAGCAGGTCCGGTTAACCTGTTCTTCCCTGCTACCTTCTCGGAGGTCAGCAGGTCCCCTGCTACCTTCCCGGAGGCCAGCAGGTCTAGTTTAATCTGTTTTCCCTGCTACCTTCTCGGAGGCCAGCAGGTCTGCTTTAATCTGTTTTCCCTACTACCTTCTCGGAGGCCAGCAGGTCCCCTGCTACCTTCTCAGAGGCCAGCAGGTCTGGTTTAATCTGTTTTTCCTGCTACCTTCTCGGAGGCCAGCAGGTCCCCTGCTACCTTCTTGGAGGCCAGCAGGTCTGGTTAACCTAATAGAAATGCCTAGCTCACTAGAGCTGGCGGTGTGCACACCAATATTTACAATAACTGAGGTTTTTTACCAATATTCCCCCTTTCGCAATTCTCCACCAAAATGTTGTACCAATAAAATAAAAACCAGCAGGATCTTATTAAAGGGAAAAAGGCAAAATACCACATTTATTGTGAATACAGAAAGAATCATAGTAAGCAGTTATCAGAGTAGCAGCCGTGTTAGTCTGTATTCGCAAAAAGAAAAGGAGGACTTGTGGCACCTTAGAGACTAACCAATTTATTAGAGCATAAGCTTTCGTGAGCTACAGCTCACTTCCTCAGATGCATATCGTGGAAACTGCAGCAGGCTTTATATATACACAGAGAATATGAAACAATACCTATTCCCACCCCACTGTCCTGCTGGTAATAGCTTATCTAAAGTGATTTCCAGCACAAATCCAGGTTTTCTCACCCTCCACCCCCCACACAAATTCACTCTCCTGCTGGTGATAGCCCATCCAAAGTGACAACTCTTTACACAATGTGCATGACAATCAAGCTGGGCTATTTCCTGCATAAATCCAGGTTCTCACATCCCCCCACCCCCATACACACACAAACTCACTCTCCTGCTGGTAATAGCTCATCCAAACTGACCACTCTTCAAGTTAAAATCCAAGTTAAACCAGAACATCTGGGGGGGGGGGGGGTAGGAAAAAACAAGAGGAAACAGGCTACCTTGCATAATGACTTAGCCACTCCAAGTCTCTATTTAAGCCTAAATTAATAGTATCCAATTTGCAAATGAATTCCAATTCAGCAGTTTCTCGCTGGAGTCTGGATTTGAAGTTTTTTTGTTTTAAGATAGCGACCTTCATGTCTGTGATCGCGTGACCAGAGAGATTGAAGTGTTCTCCGACTGGTTTATGAATGTTACAATTCTTGACATCTGATTTGTGTCCATTTATTCTTTTACGTAGAGACTGTCCAGTTTGACCAATGTACATGGCAGAGGGGCATTGCTGGCACATGATGGCATATATCACATTGGTGGATGTGCAGGTGAACGAGCCTCTGATAGTGTGGCTGATGTTATTAGGCCCTGTGATGGTGTCCCCTGAATAGATATGTGGGCACAGTTGGCAACGGGCTTTGTTGCAAGGATAAGTTCCTGGGTTAGTGGTTCTGTTGTGTGGTATGTGGTTGTTGGTGAGTATTTGCTTCAGGTTGCGGGGCTGTCTGTAGGCAAGGACTGGCCTGTCTCCCAAGATTTGTGAGAGTGTTGGGTCATCCTTTAGGATAGGTTGTAGATCCTTAATAATGCGTTGGAGGGGTTTTAGTTGGGGGCTGAAGGTGACGGCTAGTGGCGTTCTGTTATTTTCTTTGTTAGGCCTGTCCTGTAGTAGGTAACTTCTGGGAACTCTTCTGGCTCTATCAATCTGTTTCTTTACTTCTGCAGGTGGGTATTGTAGTTGTAAGAAAGCTTGACAGAGATCTTGTAGGTGTTTGTCTCTGTCTGAGGGGTTGGAGCAAATGCGGTTGTATCGCAGAGCTTGGCTGTAGACGATGGATCGTGTGGTGTGGTCAGGGTGAAAGCTGGAGGCATGCAGGTAGGAATAGCGGTCAGTAGGTTTCCGGTATAGGGTGGTGTTTATGTGACCATTGTTTATTAGCACTGTAGTGTCCAGGAAGTGGATCTCTTGTGTGGACTGGACCAGGCTGAGGTTGGTGGTGGGATGGAAATTGTTGAAATCATGGTGGAATTCCTCAAGGGCTTCTTTTCCATGGGTCCAGATGATGAAGATGTCATCAATATAGCGGAAGTAGAGTAGGGGCTTTAGGGGACGAGAGCTGAGGAAGCGTTGTTCTAAATCAGCCATAAAAATGTTGGCATACTGTGGGGCCATGCGGGTACCCATAGCAGTGCCGCTGATCTGAAGGTATACATTGTCCCCAAATGTGAAGTAGTTATGGGTAAGGACAAAGTCACAAAGTTCAGCCACCAGGTTAGCCGTGACATTATCGGGGATAGTGTTCTTGACGGCTTGTAGTCCATCTTTGTGTGGAATGTTGGTGTAGAGGGCTTCTACATCCATAGTGGCCAGGATGGTGTTATCAGGAAGATCACCGATGGATTGTAGTTTCCTCAGGAAGTCAGTGGTGTCTCGAAGGTAGCTGGGAGTGCTGGTAGCGTAGGGCCTGAGGAGGGAGTCTACATAGCCAGACAATCCTGCTGTCAGGGTGCCAATGCCTGAGATGATGGGGCGCCCAGGATTTCCAGGTTAATGGATCTTGGGTAGTAGATAGAATATCCCAGGTCGGGGTTCCAGGGGTGTGTCTGTGCGGATTTGATCTTGTGCTTTTTCAGGAAGTTTCTTGAGCAAATGCTGTAGTTGCTTTTGGTAACTCTCAGTGGGATCAGAGGGTAATGGCTTGTAGAAACTCGTGTTGGAGAGCTGCCGAGCAGCCTCTTGTTCATATTCCGACCTATTCATGACGACAACAGCACCTCCTTTGTCAGCCTTTTTGATTATGATGTCAGAGTTGTTTCTGAGGCTGTGGATGGCATTGCGTTCCGCATGGCTGAGGTTATGGGGCAAGTGATGCTGCTTTTCCACAATTTCAGCCCGTGCACGTCGGCGGAAGCACTCTATGTAGAAGTCCAGTCTGCTGTTTCGACCTTCAGGAGGAGTCCACCTAGAATCCCTCTTTCTGTAGTGTTGGTAGGGAGACCTCTGTGGATTAGTATGCTGTTCAGAGGTATTTTGGAAATATTCCTTGAGTCGGAGACGTCGAAAATAGGATTCTAGGTCACCACAGAACTGTATCATGTTCGTGGGGGTGGAGGGGCAGAAGGAGAGGCCCCGAGATAGAACAGCTGCTTCTGCTGGGCTGAGAGTATAGTTGGATAGGTTAACAATATTGCTAGGTGGGTTGAGGGAACCATTGCTGTGGCCCCTTGTAGCATGTAGTAGTTTAGAAAGTTTAGTGTCCTTTTTCTTTTGTAGAGAAGCAAAATGTGCGTTGTAAATGGCTTGTCTAGTTTTAGTAAAATCCAGCCACAAGGAAGTTTGTGTGGAAGGTTGGTTTTTTATGAGAGTATCCATTTTTGAGAGCTCATTCTTAATCTTTCCCTGTTTGCTGTAGAGGATGTTGATCAGGTGATTCCGCAGTTTCTTTGAGAGCGTGTGGCACAAGCTGTCAGCATAGTCTGTGTGGTATGTAGATTGTAATGGATTTTTTACCTTCAGTCCTTTTGGTACGATGTCCATCTGTTTGCATTTGGAAAGGAAGATGATGTCTGTCTGTATCTGTACAAGTTTTTTCATGCAGTTGATAGATTTCCACTCCATACGGCTAAATGCAGTGCCTTGCATAATGACAGGTTTCAGAGTAGCAGCCGTGTTAGTCTGTATTCGCAAAAAGAAAAGGAGGACTTGTGGCACCTTAGAGACTAACCAATTTATTAGAGCATAAGCTTTCGTGAGCTACAGCTCACTTCCTCAGATGCATATCGTGGAAACTGCAGCAGGCTTTATATATACACAGAGAATATGAAACAATACCTATTCCCACCCCACTGTCCTGCTGGTAATAGCTTATCTAAAGTGATTTCCAGCACAAATCCAGGTTTTCTCACCCTCCACCCCCCCACACAAATTCACTCTCCTGCTGGTGATAGCCCATCCAAAGTGACAACTCTTTACACAATGTGCATGACAATCAAGCTGGGCTATTTCCTGCATAAATCCAGGTTCTCACATCCCCCCACCCCCATACACACACAAACTCACTCTCCTGCTGGTAATAGCTCATCCAAACTGACCACTCTTCAAGTTAAAATCCAAGTTAAACCAGAACATCTGGGGGGGGGGGTAGGAAAAAACAAGAGGAAACAGGCTACCTTGCATAATGACTTAGCCACTCCAAGTCTCTATTTAAGCCTAAATTAATAGTATCCAATTTGCAAATGAATTCCAATTCAGCAGTTTCTCGCTGGAGTCTGGATTTGAAGTTTTTTTGTTTTAAGATAGCGACCTTCATGTCTGTGATCGCGTGACCAGAGAGATTGAAGTGTTCTCCGACTGGTTTATGAATGTTACAATTCTTGACATCTGATTTGTGTCCATTTATTCTTTTACGTAGAGACTGTCCAGTTTGACCAATGTACATGGCAGAGGGGCATTGCTGGCACATGATGGCATATATCACATTGGTGGATGTGCAGGTGAACGAGCCTCTGATAGTGTGGCTGATGTTATTAGGCCCTGTGATGGTGTCCCCTGAATAGATATGTGGGCACAGTTGGCAACGGGCTTTGTTGCAAGGATAAGTTCCTGGGTTAGTGGTTCTGTTGTGTGGTATGTGGTTGTTGGTGAGTATTTGCTTCAGGTTGCGGGGCTGTCTGTAGGCAAGGACTGGCCTGTCTCCCAAGATTTGCTATAACATTCCATTCAATCTCATATTTATTCTCACATTCATTCATACAAACACACACACACACACACACACACACACACACACAGGTTCTGCAAGGTTGTTATCATAGTTACCAGCCTTAGAGTTGCTCATGCCAAGTCACTGGCCAGGTGGCCTGGACATGAGGAGGGAGCAGGGCCTTGTCAGATGCTCATCTGATGCTCCTGGAAGTTGGTTTGCAGAATCAGACCCCAAAGTTCTCACTTTTTAGAGTCTATTTTTATAGGAATTTCTTCCTATGCCAGTCTATGGGAATTGCTTCATCATGCTGTTGCTGAATCAATCAGCAGATAGCACATTCCTGATGGCTCCAAGATGTTATCTTGTTCTTTGGTTCTCCCATTCTTGAGGCTGTTGGGTGGATTCCAGTCTGCCCTCCGGGTGGGGTCCTCTGGTTATTTCCACTTGACGCCTTCTTCAGCCGATGGACACTGGATTCTTAGGCTGGCACCTCCCTGATCATTCAGTTATTATCCACACCAAGCATCCATCCACATACATCCTCTATCTCTATTTTAATGACAATTGTTAATACAACAAAAGGGTGGGGAGTCTCTGGGTGCTGTTTCTGTTGTTAGAGTATTGTTTTGAGTCTCTCTCTCTGTGAACTGCTTTGAGAACAGACTCTGTCTTAGAATGTACTAACACAGTTAGCAGCTTGCAAGTTTCACACATAGAGGGAGAGAAACAGTACCAAAAACCAAGAGACCTCTTAATTAGTAATACCCTGGAATTTGAACTATGGGGAATCAAACTCATTTGTGATTTTAATACAGAACTTCTTTAATATGATCCAACATCAGGGTGGTTTAGCACTGGAATAAATTGCCTAGGGAGGTTGTGGAATCTCCATCATTGGAGATTTTAAAGAGAAGGTTAGACAAACACTCTCAGGGTTGGTCTACATCAGTGGTTTTCAAACTTTTTTTCTCGCAACCCAGGTGAAGAAAATTGTTGATGCCCATGACCCAGAATAATTATATCTTTTGACTAGAGTGTCCATAAAATCGTAATAACGCAATACATTCCAGTTTAACTCATTTTATGTAACTAACACTAGACAAAGCCATTACTTTTAAACAAAACACTATATAAAGGTGGTCAGGTTGAGTTTCACTTTCTTAATGTGACTGGTGGGCCTGTTTGTTCCTCAGGATCTCATTCCAGTCAAGATCACAGGATGAAAGAGCTACCCGCATATCAGGTACACAGCTCAGTCAGTTTCTTTCTTTGGTTTTTAATCCTGTCAAAGTTGAAAATCTAACTGCACGCATTTAGGTTGTTGTGAAAGGCAGTAGCAAGAGCACACTTACTTTACTTAGCTGTGGGTATTCTTCGAAACACTGATCCAAAATGACGACAAGTTTATTGACTTGTGCCGTATTTTCAGAGTGTTATCACAGGTGAGACGCAGCAGTTCCTTCTTTTGCTCAGGTGCCAGATTTAGCTCCATTTGTTGCCTCAGGGTTTTTGAAAGCAAAAGGATCTTTCACCCAGCATTTTTCATTCAAATATTCAAATTCCTTTATTGGGAAATAGTGACTAAAACTGTCAGACAGAGCAGCGAGATGTAACTGTATGATAGTTTTCATTTCATTCACATTTTCCTTACTAGTGGTATTCTCCTCAATGTGTTGTAACAGTGTTGGGAACATGTAGTAGCCGGGCTGATTACTTTTCAAACATGCTTGTCACAGTGCCAATGACTTTTGAATTACCTGTATCTCTTCACAACGTCGAAACAAATCATTGCATCTTCCTTGTAACTTCAAGTTTAGTTCATTTAAAAATCGAGACAATGTCAGCAAGGTATGGCAACTTTATTAACCAACTGTCATCGTCAAACAAAGTTGCCATGGTAGACGGTTTCACCACCAAAAAACCATGAATCTCGTTGCTGAGTTCATACACCCTGGTAAGCACTCTGCTCTGCGACAGCCACCTTACTTCAGTGTGAAACAAATACATGTGTTCTGCTCCCGTGTCTGAGCATAACACTTCAAAAAGCCTGCTATGAAGTGAGCTCCCTTTAATGAAGTTTACAATTTTAGGGAGAGGGATAGCTCAGTGGTTTGAGCATTGGCCTGCTAAACCCAGGGTTGTGAGTTCAATCATTGAGGGGGCCATTTAGGGATCTGGGGCAAAAATTGGGGATTGGTCCTGCTTTGAGCAGGGGGTTGGACTAGATGACCTCCTGAGGTCCCTTCCACCTCTGATATTCTATGATTCTATGAATTTTGACTGGTTCCTTCAGTTCAGCCATAAGATCAGGAGGAATACCCCGGACGCCAAAGCTTCACGGTGAATGAAGCAGTGATTCCAAACAATGTCATTGTCAGCTGCCTCACAGATTTTTTTCACAACTCCACTGTTTTTCTGGTCATATTTGCTGCACCGTCACTCGTTATTCCTTTGCAGTTACCCCATTCCAGTTTGTATTTTCCGCTACGCAGTCACTCTGTGTGTTAATTATCTATGCCCCCTTTGTATTTGTTGGTAGGGTCAGACAACACAGCAAATCCTCCTTAAAATCATCTTACATACATACCTCACATAAACTAACAGCGTTGTGCAATCTGAAATATCAGTACTTTCGTCAAATTGTATAGCAAAATCCCCGACTGACTGTAACTGCACTACAGGTTGAGCTTCCAAATTCTCTGCAATATCATACATTCACCGAGACACTGTGTTATCACTGAGAGGAATACTTTTCAATTTTTCAGCGAACTTCTCATCAAAAATTGTCCTCTCCATATCCACAGATGCTGGAAGAATAACTTTTTCAGCAACTGTATGGGCCATTTTCTCTTCTTCCACACGATATGCAACCAAACATGATGCCAGTTGTGCTTTATCGTTCAAGGTGATTGACTGGCTGAGAACCTGACCTGATAAGTTAAGTTCCCGTTGCTTCCTTTGAAAATAGTCCAATGGTTTATCCATGAGTTCTGAATGTTTTGTTTCTAAATGTCTCCTCAACTTTGGCGGCTTTAAATTCTTGTTTGCAAGCACTTGTTTACAAACAACACATTGAGGCTTTAGTTCTTGGTTTGCTTCAGCACAATTGATGAAACCATATTTCAAGAAAATCAACACTACTGCCTTGGCCACGATTTTTTCTTTTTAGTTGGCTGTTCAGATGAGATGGAAGCAGCCTGTTCATTTTTACTGCCAGAATTTTCTGTTGTGCCTGGTGTACTTACACTTTCCCTTGCAGATGTTGATGGATTTGTTGGTTGTGTTTCCGAACTTCTTTTTCTTATTAGAAAATGATCCATATTTTCCAGTTCTTGGGGATTTATCAAAAATCATGCAAAAATCTTAGTCTCCACACAGCAGTGGGTGGATTGGAAAAGCAATTTAGCTTACCTCCGGCGGCTCCTAGTTAGCAGTGCAGCGTGGGTGCTAAACCTTATCATAAATCCTTTTTAAAAATCTTCTCTACAAAAGAAGAGAAGGGTGGAAGCTATCTATCTGCATGCATGACTATTGTGGGGCAGATCCTCACCTAGCGTAAATTGACATTGCTCCATTGAGTTAGGATTTATGTCAGCTGAGATTCTTGCCCACGTATTGGGTCTACAAATAAATGCCCACACAAATAGCTAATTAAGGACACAACTAGCTTTTTGCATAAAGGTAGGATTTTCAAGAGCACCTAAATAACTTAGGAGCACAAGTCCTACTGATCTTCAATGGGGGCTGTGTTTCTAAGGCACTGACAATTATGAATACCCCCTTTCTAAGTCACTTTGATGTATATCACAATAACTGAGCATTCAATCAGCAGGACACTTTTATTGCAGTATTTATTGAATGAATTTGAGCTTCCAACTTTAAAATTTGACCCAGACAGTAGGGAGTATGGACAAGTTGATTTGATTAATGTAAGAACTCTTACAAATCTTCATGATTGGATTTCTAGTTAGCATACATGGCATGATGTGCTTTGTTCATTTCTACTCTGACTTTCATATTAATAATAATACTTTGCACTTACATGGTGCCTCTTCATCCAAGAATCCATTGCTTTACAAACTTTAATCAATTGAACCTCTCTCTCAAAACACATGGGACATTAACTAAGGGCTTGTCAGCTAAGAGTGATTGTGAAAGGAGGTGTGGGGAGGAGAGTTTAAGAGTGGGAGGATTCAGAGCTCTGTTTTAGCCCCTTTGAGTTTGAGCTGATGGCCAGACATCCTCAAGATAAGAAGATGTCTGAGGAGATTTTAATTTGGACAGAAAGGAGACAGGTCTGGAATAGTGAGGAGATCAGAATATGAATCTTGAAAACTTCACCACCTGGTTGAAGTACAGCATTTTGACAAGGTAATAGGTACCAGTATGAAGCAGTGTGCTTTGGAATTAGATTACAGTATAGTTTACACAACAAATGTAGCTTCCCTTTCTGCCACCATTCAGGTCAAACTCAGTGGCTCAAATGCTAGCAGAAAGTGAACACAAAAGAGGCAGAAGCCATGCCAGTTCATTGAAATATCTGAATGCATGTTGCTCTGCTTACCTAGCTGTCCATGCTGCTTTTCAGACTCAAACCAGCAGAGCTCAGGGTTCCTATCCTAACTAAGGTTTCAGTGGTCCACCCTACTATCAACCTCAGCCTGAACCAGTCCACACAAGATCCACTTCCTAGACACTACAGTGCTAATAAGCGGTGGTCACATAAACACCACCCTATACCGGAAACCTACTGACCGCTATACTTACCTACATGCCTCCAGCTTTCATCCAGACCACATCACACGATCCATTGTCTATAGCCAAGCTCTAAGATACAACAGCTTTGCTCCAATCCCTCAGACAGAGACAAACACCTACAAGATCTCTATCAAGCGTTCTTAAAACTGCAATAGCCACGTGGTGAAGAAACAGATTGACAGAGCCAGAAGGGTACCGAGAAGTCACCTACTACAAGACAGGCCCAACAAAGAAAGTAACAGAACGCCACTAGCCGTCACCTACAGCCCCCAACTAAAACCTCTCCAGCGCATCATCAAAGATCTACAACCTATTCTGAAGGACGACCCATCACTCTCACAGACTTGGGGAGACAGGCCAGTCCTTGCTTACAGACAGCCCCCCCAACCTGAAGTAAATACTCACCAGCAACTACACACCACACAACAAAAACACCAACCCAGGGACCAAACCCTGCTACAAGCCCCAGTGCTAACTCTGTCCACATATCTATTCAAGGGACACCATCATAGGACCTAACCACATCAGCCACACCATCCGGGGCTCATTCCCCTGCACATCTACCAATGTGATACATGCCATCATGTGCCAGCAATGCCCCTCTGCCATGTACATTGGCCAAACCAGTCTCTATGCAAAAGAATAAATGGACACAAATCTGACATCAGGAATCATAACATTTAAAAACCAGTAGGAGGACACTTCAGTCTCTCTGGTCACTCAATAACAGACCTCAAAGTAGCAATTCTTCAACAAAAAAACTTAAAAAACAGACTCCAATGTGAAGCTGCAGAACTGGAATTAATTTTCAAACTAGATACCATCAGATTAGGCCTGAGTAAAGACTTGGAAGTGGTTGGGTCATTACAAAACCTAAACTTAATTTCCCCAATACTAATTTCTCCCTACTGTTACTCACAACTTCTTGTCAACTGTCTGTAATGGGCCACTCTCTTACCACTTCAAATGTTATTTCTTTTCCCTTGGTATCCTGCTGTTAATTGATTTATCTCGTTAGACTGACCTAACACTTGGTAAAGCAACCCACATCCTTTCATGTATTTATACCTGCTCCTGTATCTTTTACTTCATACATCTGATGAAGTGGGTTCTAGACCACGAAAGTTTATGCCCAAATAAATTTGTTAGTCTCTAAGGTGCCACAAAGACTCCTCGTTTTTTTTATCCTAACTCAGAATTACCAGAGGCAGAGGAGAACCACAGGGCCTGATTTCTCACTCCCTTGCAACTTGGATATTCATTGGCACCTGTGCAAAGTGGGGAATACAGACTTCGACAGCATTTTACACCTACCTTGCACTCATTTTCTGCAAGTGTAGAAACTACTCAGGATGCAAATTGCGAAGTAGCAGAAAAGCAGGCTTGCATTGTTACTTTGACACCTGCAGTTAATTATTTTCACAGGTTTGCAGTTGGAGAGCAATTATGAAACAGACTGTCTCTCTTCTAATGTAAGCAAGGTATATGTGCATCTGTCCATGGTATCCATGGTATCTAAGCACCAAACACAGAAATTAAGATCTGCAGAGATGTGCACAATATCTGCTTTCCAATCTAGGCAGAGGCACGCAAGTGGCTCAGTGCAGCTCTTGCTCACAGGCACCGCCCCTGCCCCCAGCTCCCATTGGCGGGAAACCGGCCAATGGGTGTGCGGAGCTGGTGCTCGGGCTGGGGGCAGCGCGCAGAGCCCCATGGCCCCCCTGCCTAGAAGCTGGACCCGCTGCTGACTGCCTCCGGGACACAGTGCGGTGTTCGAAAAGGTAGGCACTAACCTGCCTTAGCTGGGCAGCACTGCCGATGGAACCCTTAACGTCCCGGTCGGCGGTGCTGACCAGAGCCGCTAGGGTCTCTGGCTGTTGGGGAGGGGGGAGGAGCGAGAGCATGGCAGGCTCAGGGGAGGGAGGGGAAGGGGTGGAGTGGGGGCAGGGCCTGTGGCAGAGCCAGGGGTTGAGCAGTGAGCAGCCCCCAGCACATTAGAAAGTTGGCGCCTGTAGCTCCAGCCCTGGAGTCGGTGCCTTTACAAGGAGCCGCATATTAACTTCTGAAGAGCCGCATGTGACTCCGAGCCACAGGTTGGCCGCCTCTGCACTAGCGCAATGTTTGAGCAGTTTGTCACTAAAATATTGAGAGTATTTTATTCTTCCCATCCATTTTTGGGTAACACTCTTTAATATGATGTAAAAATACACCTGAAGGCTAACACAAGTCTCTGTTTTGTGTCTTTTACTTTCTTGTTTTTATCATACCAGATCCTTTTCTAATTTTTCCTCTTCTATCAGTTTAAAATTTTAAATGATTATATTTCATAAAGGTACATAGTTTTGTATAAGTTTCTTTTATGACAGCATGTTCTTATTATGACTTCAATATTGGACAATAAGAAGAATGTAAATACCTGTGGATTACATATATAATATGATTTTGTGACGTATGGATACCAGTGGTAAACTGTAGCTCATGCAAAAGAGGGAGCTGTAATTCATGTGACATTATTCAGACAGCATAATTCAAGGATGAAGCATCACATTCCATCTACAGGACTGTCTACAAATGTTAAATGATAATATATGCATGATATAAGACATTTAGAAACTTTGCAAATAGCTTGGATTTAAGTTGCTCTGAAGGCATTTGAAATGCAGTTGCTCTGGCAGCATCTTGAATGGAAGCTGCTGTAGCATCTGCATCGGGGAAACAAATTTTCTTTGGTGTCTGAGAAAAATGCTGCAACAGAGATATGAACAAGAAGAGTGATCAACTTATTCCTTTGCCACTCTCAACATTTAAATACAAATACTATTATCCCTTGTGATATGATTTACAGTAGCTTCGTAATTATTCTGGGTTGTTGTGGTGGGGGAAGAGACACAAAAATCTTAGTTTGAGTAATCCCACAAAAGTTCAAAACTTCCCCCCCCCTTATTTCAACCTTTCCTTGACATTGAATGCCCTCCTCAACGAGACTCCACACCCAACTCAACTGGGGCTCATTCTGTCTTCCTACAGTAGTCTTTTGGATGCATCTGTCATCCCAGGTCTTCTCGTAAACTGTGCATCCTTTGGGGAGTCCATCACTTGAGTAGCAGCTACACTTTATTGGTTTGAGACGGTCTCAAAAACAAATAAATCTGAGTCATATATGAGATTTTGGTGAGGGATCTGTTTTTCCCTCACCACTGAAAATTGAGTTAATGGCAAATTGCAGTTTTAAAAAACTTTTGTGTGAGAAGAAAAGGAGTACTTGTGGCACCTTAGAGACTAACCAATTTATTTGAGCATGAGCTTCCGTGAGCTACAGCTCACTTCATCGGATGCATACCGTGGAAACTGCAGCAAACTTTATATACACACAGAGAATATGAAACAATACCTCCTCCCACCCCACTGTCCTGCTGGTAATAGCTTATCTAAAGTGATCATCAAGTTGGGCCATATGCCCCCCCCCAATAAATAAATTTAAAAAAAGGCTATCTAAAAAATTCTCAACTTTTGATAAAACAGAGGGTCTCTCCTGCTTGGATAACTTAAACATCCCAGTGCAATCTGTGTAGATTTCTCTCTTTATTTTTTTAAAAAAGGAAAGAGGTCATCACATTTTGAGATAAAAACAAGTATGAGAAGGGTAGTTTTTCCAAGAAAATTATAAATGCCTGAAACAGTGGCTTATAATAGAAATTCCGTCTTAACCATAACTGCAATGTTGCCCCTGTGATGCTATCGTCTACATGCACACACACTGTAGCAGATGAGATTGTGTTTTGTTTAGTTGTACTGTGTTGTGTTTAGTTTGTTTAGTAATGCTGCTGTCAGTTAGTCTTTAATGCAGTTTGTTTTATCAGTTACTCTGTTATGCAAAAGCATTAGCTTAGCTTTTAATTTAGAGTATAGTTGTGGTTTACCTGCATTATTTTGTGCCAAGTAAACATGTGAAAATTCCCACTTTAGATTAACTCTGTCATATGCTTTGACATCAGAGTTATGTCTTCATATTTTTAACTAATTGGTGAACTTTTACATCATATATGATTGGACATTGCCAAAGGGTTATGGTGATATTGAGCCAAATTGATTCAGGTTGTAATTCCATTGATTTTAATGGTATTACACCAGATATGAATTCAGACAATTTTCTTTTGTTGCTTGATTTTTCCAGGCACAGATACAGGAAGGAATAGGGTGGATATAAAATAGTTGATATCTTCTTTGCCTTTCCCATGATTCATTTTCCTAGTAAATGACTTTCATTGAAGGAAATGATATAACTTAGCAGCTCCCTGGCACAGTTCTTCATACAAACAAAACATATGCGGGTGGGGGGAAGGGAGGTGACACAACTTTTGTCCATTATATCCCTGACAGTATTGTTTTCACTAACCATGTCTGTGATCTGAAAGCATAATGGGGCCACTGTGATTGAAGCTGCAGGGGAGGGGAGGGAGTAGAGAAGCTTTTGAAAAAGGATGGCAGTGACGAAATAACATTTGGGTATTTGATTGTATTCTGCTGAATATTTTATAATGGTCGTGGTAATCTTCAAATAACTCAATCAACCCCATCCCCCTGAAACAGCAAACAATCAACCCCTCCACATAATAGTTTGTATAGTGTACTGAGGTAAATTTAGGACACTTACAGTGGAGTAGGCAAGTGTTGATCTTACTGTTTTGTTTCCTTAGCTAAAATCATAAATTATAGAACTGATGTCATGTGGCATGGTTGACTATAATAGAGATTGTTTTAGGACTCCTTCTATTGAGGCATAGTCAACACTAGAAAATGAAATTAGTGTATCTACATCACTCAGGGGTGTGAAAAATCCAGTGAACGGAGAGTTAAAATAAGACCTAACACTCAGCATAGACAGTGCTAGGCTGATGAAGATGGGTTACCTATGCTGATGGGAGAACCCCTCTCATTGGTGTTGGCAGTGTCTACACTTGAAAGGCTGTAGTTGTGTAGCTGTAGCATTTCAAGAGAAGGCAAGCCCTTACTTTTTTCAGTGGTCGACATACTGTGCTGTACATAGCCATGAGAGAACAGACTTGCTATTAAAGTGTTAAAAGTAAAACAGATTGGTAGTTGGGTAGCCTGTAGATAGATAAATTAGTCTACCATGCATCCTCTTTGAAACCAAAGGGAGGGGAATTAAAAGAAATCTCATAGGCTTGCATTTAACCTGCAACCTTGTTCATTTAACAAATGAAGACTTGTTTGTGGCTTATAGGCAAAACTCATGATAGGTCATGAGTATGGAGCTGCGCTGTCTCAAAGGAAGCACTGGGAGACATTATGCATCAGGGTACAGCTGACCCCCTCCTTTCCTGTTGGTCAGTATGGTGGGAAGAAGAGAAGAGGTAGAGTCATCTCCCAGTCTCCTTTAGAGCTCTGTATACTGCTGGAGGATTTAGGCTGGAACAGTCCCTTACGCTGTCCTGAGCATAGGGACTGGAATTCTGCCTGGCCCCTTACATGGCTTGCACAAAGGCTTTTTGTGGCCTCTTTCCTCCACTGTGCAGAATCTGGCCCTATGATACTGATGGGCTGCCAACAGTTGGTGCACTCTACTATAAATACATGTGTTCATTCCTGAGGCTTTTTTAGCCTTGATTTTTCACTGGTACTGTCCACATGTCAACATAAATGGTTACCAGAGAAGGGTGGTTCTCCCTGTACTGGGCTTCAGTACCTGCTGTATTTTAGAGGCAGTATGGAATAGAGTCCAGAGGCTGAAAAACCTTCAGTCTTAATTTTTAAGCGTGGCAATGAATCTTGGAAATGCTTAAATAAACTGTCAAATTCAGCAAGCCAGTCAAATAGAGCAAGTACATTTGAATTATTTTACCAAGTAAAAATGTTGTATAAATTGTTTAGTTAAGATCTGTATCGTCTATAAGGCAAACAGTATGGGCCAAATTCTGCTCTCAATTACACTGGTGTAAATTTGAAATGAAGTAACGCTGAAAGTCCAGGGAGTTGCTCTGGATTTACATCTGTGTAACTAAGAGCAAAATTTGGCACCCTCTCTTTTTCAGACTTTGCAAAACTATGCTGCTGCTATTAAATTTAATACACTAATAACATAAAATACAAAACAGGAATAAAATCCCACATATTACCTTTCACATTCTTTTCTGATAAGCATGAGTAGCAGTGATAGTCCTGAAACAGCTTATTGAAAATGAGGAAAGTCACATGAAAATAGCAATTCATCCAACTTTTTTGGAGTAAGTTGAAAATATTTTCGTAAGAGTCCTTCATGCTTTCAAAGCTTAAACAGAAACCTCCCTCAAGTTTCAGGTTTAACACATTTAGCCCCTCTTCTAAGGCATGCCTCAAGCTCCTCCCTGATGCTTGCTAATCAGAGTGACTTCTCCACCCTTGGGTTGGGTTGGGTTCTTTGTTGCAATGCCATGCCTGGTGCCTCAACCCAAGGTGACTCCTGTCTGTGCTCAGGATACAAGTGGTGCTGTCCCTTCAGAAAATTACTAATACTACTACTCTTAAGAAGGACGAGTATGGCCCAGTACAAAAGAAACTACTGTACAATAATACAAATCCCAACAAATTAAATGCCACACTCAAAAATAACAGTGTAACAATAACAGTGTAACAAATGGGGGCTTTATTGGAAACAGGCTCTAGGGAAGCAAAGGGTTAAGGTCAAATAATAAATGCAAAACCACTAATAATCCAAATTTTCCATCTCCCCACATTCACAACTGTAACACAATCACCAACTCCCTTCCTGCCATCTTTCCAGGCAGATGCAATGCATAGAATGAGTTCAGAGATGGATGTAGCAGCTCTGCAGGCAATGGCTAGTTTAAAAGACAAACTGTACAGTGTTTTCACCCCTGAGTAGGACAGGATCTTCTCCTGGCTCCCTGGCCTTGGGTCCTGTGGAGGTCTTAGCTGGCCCCTAGTAACTGGAGCCATATTTAGGGTGACCAGATGTCCCGATTTTACAGGGACAGTCCCGATGTTTGGGTCTTTTTCTTGTATAGGCTCCTATTACCCTCTCCCTTCCCCTGTCCTGATTTTTCACACTTGCTGTCTGGTCACCCTATCCATATTGGATCTCTGCCTTTATCGCCACTGGTCTCTGCAGGGCTGAACCTGCCTGACCTATGCACTAGATTGCACAGTAGTTCAGAGACTACCTTGGTGAAGAGTGGGAGTTAGAGACTCCTGAAACTGTTCTGCTTCTCTCTCAGCCCCAAATTCAAACAGCCTGAAACTGAAATGAGCTCTTTTTTCTCTGGGTCAGGCTGTCCCCTCCTACTGAGGGTCTGAGTAATCCTGGATCCTCATTGGCCTAATAAATGGTCTGTAGACATCACCCTATCCAAAGCCTCCCTATTGGCTTTTTCAGAAGTTTCCAGTCTATTTTGTCCCTTCCCAAGATTCTAAGCAGGCTGGGAAATGGTGCCTGGAGGCACTGAAGCCACTGATGTCATCCATAGGTTAGGTCTCCTAGAGGCTTAGTCCAGTGTTCCAGGAGCTGACAAACTCCAAAGGGGCTTGCACACATTTCATATGAAAATGTACTTAATGCAATATTGTCATAGTGGAGATGGAACTACATGTGTACAATGCTGTGATTTATACAGGGGCTTAATTCTTACAGTGGGAGGGGTCCACAAGGCTTACTTCCTACAGTGCCTCTGTCATGCTCAGCGACAAGGCATTTGTTTCAGTAGCAGAAGAGATGCAAGTTTCATCAGCAGCAGTGATTTCTCCCCAGTGGGTGTGCTGCTGAGAGAGGCACTGAGTTTCCTCTTAGATTGTCACAGGTGAAATGTGTTAGTTAATGAGTTTCTTCCCAGTCAATTAGCAGACAGAAGAATCTTTTCCATCTGTGTCTGACTCTGCTAGGCTTTGCTAGTTCTCATATTTTACTTGTGAGAGTCCTGGGTAAATCTTAAATGTTGGGTTCTGGCAATTGCCTGTCTAGTCAGTTGCATTAATTGCATGGCCTGTTTATGCTCACCTTTTTGTTTATTTGATTTGTTTTTTACAAATTTCCCACTAGTGCAGAGAAAAATGTCAGGGTAGACAAAGCCTGTACGTGCAGTGGAATTCTAACAAGGAGGCAGAACTAATGGATTCAGACTACTACTGTCTTGGAGTAGATAATCAACAAACAAAATTAACCTTGAATTTCTACCTACCTATTTAATCTATCAATAATATGTATATTTGGACTGCTTGTAAGCGAAAACTGCTGCTGGTACATACTGACCTGCATGGCTGCTACAGACTTTCTCAGAAAAGTAAAGTACAGTGTTATTTACCCATCAGTGTGACATAAATTAATCCTTTTGGAGTCTTTTCCCTCTTGTGTTACCCTTTTTCTGGGTGGTAACAGCTTCAAAGGAAAGTTTTAACTTCATACTGGAATACTTGAAAAAATCAGTTGTTCTCTAAAATATACAGACACCATCCAAGACTTTTTTGCTTTTTCTTCCTGATTTTGAGTTTAAACTTTAAGTTTAAATTTTGAGTTTTGTAATTTTGTATTTTGTACAGCACCAGACTCTATTAATCCTTCTGATGTGTGGTCTTTAAATTTCTTCACACATCAGGTCTGCTGAAGTAGTGAAAATTAGACCACGTTGGCATTTCACATCCTACAGAGACCTGCTGACACACTAAATTATATTTAGCCTCAATAATATATAGCATTTGCAAAGAAGACAGGACAGGAAGAGTTGCCATTTTATGCAAGAACTTTGAAAAAAGTCTAGTATAAAAACCACTTTACAGACTGTACTGGAAAAAATATTCTTGGAACTAAATTGCATTCTGGAAAAGGCAAAATATTGGATGACATATTATAACTTAGAGAGACAAAGTGGGTGAGGTAGTATCTCTTACTGGACCAACTTGGTGAAAGAGAAAAGTTTTTGAGCTTACACAGAGCTCTTCTTCAGATCAACCCTGCAAATAACATATTATAACTTACTCTTTTTGTCTGCTAGCAGCATTGTTCCAGTTACTTTCTCTATTGGAAAAGTTTTTTTTCACTTACAAAAGAAAACATAAAAGATTCTGTAAATTAAAATTTTGCCTTAAAATCCACTAAGGCAATATTATTTATTTGTGTTTTTTAAAGTAATATAATTGCAGTTACTTAAAATCTTCACTCAGTGAAACATGGCCAGTTTAGGGATTCCTTTGAAAAACTTGATAATGAATTTGAGATGAGAGGGACTTGTGTGTGATTGTGTTGATGTTTTCCCTTCTCTTGAGCTCTGTTTGAAATTCAGCTCTCCACAGCAGAGCCACGCAGGACTATTCTGAGGATTGTGCACTTGAGTAACTGTGTAGGCTTATGGGCAACTGGCAGCAGGTTGTCATGGCTGCCTTTAGGCTAAAAAACCTTGGGGATCTTAATCCCTCTGTCTGTCAATCACCCCCACCCCCCTCTTTTAATATGTATAAAGTGGTGTTCTCTGTAGACTAGGTGCAAAACCTTTGAGCAGAAAAAAACATATATGATGTAGAGTTTTTACTATTTTTTCCTTGATATATATATGTTTGTTTGCTCTGTGATACTTCCAGTCATACTTAAATCATCAGGCCCACTTGCCTGCTTTCTTATCATTTTATTTTTGATTGGCAGCTCTGATTTACTGTGAATCCCAACTGCATTTAATTCATTATAATCATATGAAACCAAATTCTGAACATCTTCCAAATGAATATTTAATTTGCTTCAGCATTCACACAGGCAGCTGGTTCTCAGCCTGAGTAATATGTGTACACACATTTCTCACTCCTGTGTGCTCAAAGTGAAATGGTCAGGTTTTAGAACTTTTCTTTGTTGGGTTGCCAACATGCTTAACTTGTAAAGGGCGGGGCTAGGGCAGGAAAATAATTCCATTTTGTTTAAAATTTCTAATTTTGTTTTTGTTCCTCATTGGGATGAAAATGAGATCTTTTGAAAATTCTAAGTGAAAAAACAACAGAGACCAGCTCACCCCAGAATAGCCAGTAGCTCAGTAGTTAGGGCACTTATTTGGAATGTGGGAGGCTCAGGTTAAAGTCGTTGGTCTGAATCAGGCACAGCAGGGACTAGAACCTGGTCCCCCCCGCAAGTGCCCTAGCCCCTGGGCTACTGGTTATTCTAGAATGGGCCTCTTTCTCTCTTTCATTTTGACCAGAAATTCTAGCTTCATTGAAATTGAAATGTTTCCTTGAAATGTTTTGGATTTGTCAAAATATTCCCAACCAGCTCTATTAATTTGCTATTTTAATTTATTTTTCATTGCAACTTCCTACTTTGTAAGCATTAAATATTCATCTGTATTCATTTATTTTACTTTTTGTATTTGTTTGGTACTGGCAATTTGTTCAGTGTTGCACAAGATACAAAGATAGACAGTCCCCAAGGAGCTTACAAACCAAAAGACAGGCATAAAGAAAACTAGACACACTGCAAAATCCAGAAGAATAATTTAGGGCCTAATTTAGGGTCTACTTACATTGAGGACTGTATTCATGGTGGGCAAAAACATTAGTTTGTATGGACTAAATATAAAGTCATGATATCTAAATACGAAACATCACACTAAAACAGCTACAGGCTTCTAACAATAGAAAGTAATTCTGAATTAGGGCTTTCACAGCATTTTGCCTGAGCCCCTTGTTCCCGACCATCACAGCAAATATGGTTCACAGTCTTTACAGATAACTTGTAATAGGGTAGTGCCACCTGAGCTAAATCCCACATGTAAATTAATACCATGGTTAGGAGAAAACTGGGCCTGAAAGAGGAATTTTATTAGGACATTTCTGTCTGGGTGGATGAATCACAGCCTCGGTGGCAGGCTCAGTGTGTTTGGCGTTCAAAGGCTATTGGCCCAGATCCACAATGCCTATATCCCAGTTTTAGGTGTGAGTGCAATCCACAAAACTTCCACTCAGCTACTGCCTTAGCCAGCAGGTCCCTACATTTACTTGGTGCCAGAGGTGACGCGTAACTGTTGATAGTGGGAAGTGAGGACAATTTGAAGGTTCTAGAGGGGCACATGACCGCCCCACGCTTTGCCTCTGGATCTAGAACAGAGCTTTTCAAAGTGTAGGGTGCTTCCTCCTAGGGGACACTGAGGAACATTCGGGGTGGTGAGTGTTGATGCCAGGCAGCTCAGGCTGACAACTCCATGTGGCTTGGGCCAGCCCCACGTAGTAGGGCACAGGCCAGCCCTGCACAGCTGTTGCTAAATTGAAGGCAGAAATCGAGGGAGCGGGGGGGAAATGACCCCATATACCCTCCCCCCACCATGCATTGCCTCTGCTCGGTGCCTACATTTTTGCTATATAAGTTCCTTAGGTGCCTATTTTTCTGCCTCTGGTATGTGCACTGCTGCCCTGCTATAGGCATCTGAATGCCTAAGCTCCAGGGTGATCTGTAAACCAGGGGAAGATAGGTGGAGGAGCTCCTCTCTCTCCTATGGGGCCCAATCTGGTAGGTATGCTCAGAAGCCATTTACCAGATTGGGTCCTATTCAGAATCTGGGTGGGGTGGTGGCTATAACTTTTAGTGATTAGAGCACTGATCTGGGATGTAAGTTCCACTCCTTTCCGCCTGAGGGGGAGAAAGAATTTGAACAGGGGTCTGCTACCTTGCCAGCAAGTTAAAGACGTATGGGCTGGATGAATGGACTATAAGGTGGATAGAAAGCTGGCTAGATCGTCGGGCTCAACGGGAAGTGGTCAATGGCTCCATGTCTAGTTGTCAACCGGTATCAAGTGGGTCAGTCCTGGGGCCAGTTTTGTTCAATATCTTCATCAATGAGCTGGAGGATGGCATGGATTGCACCCTAAGCAAGTTTGCAGATGACACTAAACTGGGAGGAGAGGTAGGTACTCTGGAGGGTAGGGATAGCATACAGAGGGACCTAGACAATTAGAGGAATGTGCCAAAAGAAATCTGATGAAGTTCAACAAGGACAAGTGCAGAGTCCTGCACTTAGGAAGGAAGAATCCCATGCACTGCTACAGACTAGGGACCGAATGGTTAGGCAGCAGTTCTGCAGAAAAGGACCAAGGGGTTACAGTGGACGAGAAGCTGGATATGAGTCAACAGTGTGCCCTTGTTGCCAAGAAGGCTAACGGCATTTTGGGCTGTATAAGCAGGAGCATTGCCAGCAGATCGAGGGACACGATCATTCCCCTCTATTCAGCATTGGTGAGGCCTCATCTGGAGTACTGTGTCCAGTTTTGGGCCCCACGCTACAAGAAGGATGTGGAAAAATTGGGAAGTGTCCAGTGGAGGGCAACAAAAATGATTAGGAGGCTGGAGCACATGACTTATGAGGAGAGACTGAGGGAACTGGGATTATTTAGTCTGCGGAAGAGAAGAATGAGGGGGGATTTGATAGCTGCTTTCAACTACCTGAAAGGGGGTTCCAAAGAGGATGGCTCTAGACTGTTCTCAGTGGTAGCAGATGACAGAACGAGGAGTAATGGTCTCAAGTTGCAGTGGGGGAGGTTTAGGTTGGATATTAGGAAAAACTTTTTCACTAGGAGGGTGGTGAAACACTGAAATGCGTTACCTAGGGAGGTGGTGGAATCTCCTTCCTTAGAAGTTTTTAAGGTCAGGCTTGACAAAGCCCTGGGTGGGATGATTTAGTTGGGGATTGGTTCTGCTTTGAGCAGGAGCTTGGACTAGATGACCTCCTGAGATCCCTTCCAACCCTGATATTATATGATTCTATGATACTGCTCAGTGCCTTAACCACTGGGCTATACGATATTCGACATAGGCTGCCTCATTCTCTCCTTTGAAGCTGTATCTAAATACCTAACTATTCATAGGGCCAGAGAGAGCGAATGATTCTACAACCTGGTGGTGAAGGCACCCATCTAAAAGGTGGGAGACACCGAATCCAGCCCCACTGCTCCAACAACTCCTTAATTATGTATCCACGTGGAATAGCTTCAGCAGGAAAGACTCAGGGAGCCTACATCAGAATATCCCATAGTTTAATGGTTAGAGCACTCTCCTGAGCAGTGTGGGAGACCCCTGTTCAAATCCTTTCTTTCTCCCTCTGGCAGCGGGCGAAATTGAACTTCGGTCTGCTAGATCCGAGGCGAATGTTCAAACCATCGGGCTAAAAGATATAAGATGGGTACCTCCTCCAGCTGTTTTTTGTGAAGTTAGGTGCTGCCACCCTCCATCTCAAAAGAAATGGTTCAGGTGCCGAAGTTGTCTAACTCCAAGAAGTTTCCAGTTGTGGATCACTAGAAGAGATAGGTGCCTCCCTGAAGCCCAGAGTTAGGGGCTTATCTCTGTGAGGGGGTGGGGCTTAGAACACACCCCTCTTTTCAACATCTCCCATTGGCTATGTTACCTGCACAATTTAAGGACCTCACCCCTCTATCATCTCTCATGGATAGTCAGGGAATAAGAGACCCAACTTTACCCCTCCATGGGCTTGGGGCTAACACCCATGCCCGGTGGACTCAGGGCTCTGTGGGTCTGTGAGGCCTTTTCCCAGTGAAAGAGCCTTACACAGTAATCTCCTTAACCTCTGTCAGAGACCAAAACAGAACACACAATACTCATCACTCCTGAGTAGGCAGGTGATCTACCCTGGCCAGGCAAGATTCAGTCGTCTGGAGCGCTGGTTGCTGCAGGGTCTTCTGGCAGCTTTAGTCTTGAGCTGTGCTGTGTCCTGGAGGTGAGTTCCAAAGAACTTCTGTTTGGAGCCCAGTTTATATAGTTAAAACTTGGGTCCTACTTAGCTTTACCTTAATCAATCATTTTAAACTAAAGTCCTACAAAACTGTGTTTTTCACCAATCCTAGCCCATTACTAAACAATTCTTTAACCAATTAGACCCAACCACCTTAATTAATTCAAATCTTGCAAAATTAGTTATGCAGCGGACAGAAACAATTGAAGAATCAGAGAGAGACCATATAGATAAACGACAGAGAACTAGGAACCATAAAGACCAAACAATAGAGAAGTATGGATTTCACAATCACAACTGTTGAAAAGTGGTTTCTTGCCAGACAGAATGTTATCAAACAAGGTTTTCTTTAAACATCTTAAGATCTGTTTCTTTATCTGGTGATGGAGGGTAATAATAGGACTATTAGGTGTGCCTTCTTAACAGCCCGATATTACATTGTTTTGATACAATAGATGGAATGTGAGGATGTGACTCTCTGTAACTTAGCTCACGGCTGACTCAGACCTTACAGCTAGCTTAAGCGTGCTGGCTTTTGTGGATCACATTCTTAGATACCTGCCTCTCTTGATACATTGTGTAAGGAGCCTAGGCACCTCATTCAGATTTTGTGGATCACGTTACTGTTCCAGTGATTTTTCTAGGTGCCTACAAGTTATGCATTGTGATTCTGAGTGTCAAAATGCCGAAGTCCCTTTGTGGATCTTGGCCATTGTGACCACAGGAGGAACAGAACAAAATTTTAGGGAACGTACATATCTGTGCATCTGCTGAAAGCATCAGGCAGTGAAGGTTCACCTACAGTGGTCTGGCAGTGGAGCTGTCCTGCGAGCCCTGCCTGTGCAAAACACTGATGTTTTAGACAATGGAAAAAGTAAAGAGCTCAAGCTGCTGGGGAACAGGGGCATTTTCTCCAGCTTCGGTGCAAGATGTAATGTGGATCAACCCTCGTTCCATCTCCTTCACATTCATCTCACAACAGTTGGAGCTTGCTTAGAAGGACTTGCATGGATTCCATTTAGATTGCTGCCACAGAGGCTCATTTTCCCTTATAACTTTGTGCGTGTGCTTAGCTCATTTCGGTGAGTTTCTTTACCTCTCCATCCGCATGTGACTGGTATGATTTGGTCCCATGGTTAGATCTGAATACACTGCAAATGAACTTTAAACCACCATGAATTTGCATGACATGAATATCAGCCTTAATAGAAATCAGATCTGGATCCATAGCCAATTTTCAACTAACCCAAAAATTAAATGAGGGCCACTGGTAGATGAACACTGAGAAAGAAAATGAACATTGTGTGAGTAGGAGCAGTGCTTGCATCATTTTTGCCCTACCTCATTAATTGAGGCAAATCTTGGACCCAACAGTATTGAGTTAGGCTGCATCAAACAAACTTTTGAATACAACTTCTCCCCCCACCTCTTCCTGTATGTGAGGCTAATCAAGAATGTGAGGTACAAAATCCATGATTGCGAGTCCACACGCCCAAATTCACAAGATATGTAGCGATGCACATCTTCATTCCCTATTTCCAGACAGAGTACCTAAATGAAACCTTTCTTCTAATTTCCCATGCTGTATTTCTCTCTGTCATCTATATGGTAACCTAAATGCCATGTACCCTGCAAAACTTTGACACCGGTATTCGTCAGGCTGTCAGATGCTCGCAATCAGAATACATAAAGGATATTTTTAAATGATTTGGTCCTTTCATTTTTAATAATTTTACATACTAATTGACTCAGAATGGTGCTGCAAGCACTATCTTTATATTGCACCAGAGAGATGTGGTACATTTATGGTGTTTGGGTGGGAGGGAGGTAAGAAAGAATCTAATACGTTCTTACTCATAAACTTTCAATAAATTATTCCTACAGTTTTTAAAAAGCTGCTATCAAATACCCCCTCATTCTTTCAATCAAGATATGGATGATGAGTTATCTGAAAATGGCACTGTATTCCTAGCTTTTACTGAAAGAAAACAAGGTGTTTGGGATAAAATCAGATTTGATGGTAATTATTTCTCACAGACCTTCTGGAACCGTATCTGTAGGCAGCTTAACATTAACGTGTTTCATTTACATTCTTGGTGCATTGCTCCATTCTAATCCATTCGGATCCTAGACTTACTGAAGTAAAAGGTGTGTGTTTCTATTTAAATTGCACTTTTGTGTAGCAGAGCATTAAACAAAGTAGGATGTGTTGATATGTACACTTGGCAAAGGCCTTTTGTTTTTTATTTCCTGAAAATTGAAGGACCGCAACCCAAGACCTAGATCAGCTGTTCTCAAACTGTGGGACAGGACCCCAAAGTGTGGTCACCAGGGCAGGTGTTAGATGTGCTGAGAGCTGGAGCCGAAGCCTGAGCCCCACTGCCTGGGGCCCAAAGGCTTTAGCCCTGGGTGGCAGGGCTCAAGGTATAGTTCTCTTGACTGGCCCGGGGCAGTGGGTCTCGTACTTCAGCTTTGTCCCCCAACCCGGGGTGGTGGGGCTCGGGCAGGCTCAGGCTTCAGTCCCCCCTTCTGGGGTCATGTAGTAATTTTGTTGTCAGAAGGGGGTCGTGGTAAAATTAAGTTTAAGAACTCTTGGACTAGATCATTGCCTTTCATGGGGAAGAGCTGGAAGTGACATCTCTGAGAGGAGATCCTTCCCACTTCATGGAGGTGAGGTTTTCGCTTCCTTCCAACCTTTGGATGAAGTCCCAGAAACTTGCTGGATCCGATAGGGATCTGTGGAATGTCAGGGACATCATTAACTCTGACCTATTTACCCTCTCCACCCTGAACTTTTACATGGAAATGATAATACACTGTGTGGCTGTATTACATTGTCCCTTGATGTTCTGTGGAGCTAGTATGATGATGGCTCCCCCATGACTTGCCCATTTCTCTCAATGACCTATCCAGCCTCTACCACCTTCACCCACAGAGAGACTCCAAAACAGCAAGGTGTAGCACTATGGAATGGCAGAGCCTCCTTGAAAGGTCTCCCTCCAGGCACAGATCTGTGGGGGTGGAACGATTTGAGTCCAGGGATGGTAGGATGGCTCAGGGGCAAGCTGCACCTGTGGTCTCTCCCCTAGTCCTTTTCCATGGGTACCCTTTCCAAGTGACAGGCCTCTCTGCCTGCACTCTTTCCAGAGTGGAACTCCACAATTCACCCCACTTTAGACTGGCTCACCCGACTACAACACCCCTCATGCTCACTGTCCTGCTATCGGTACAGGGGGAACTGTGCCTCATATATGCAGTCCCTCACAAGTGCACCCCCGTTCCAGGAGACAAATTTCATGACCTTCACTTCTCCATGTAGATCCCTGCGTTTGTACCTTGCATAGACTGGATCCTGAGATGTCACCCCCACCCCCACATCTTTCTAACTGTGGTAACATGAAAGGCCCATCTGCCATTGATACCTGCAACGCACTCCTCTCCAGGTGCCTGTGACCAGCTGTTGATTAAAGTGACTCCAAATAGCTTCTCCCAAAGGTATAGAGCAAACAGGCTTAAACCGCATGAGGTTTGCAGTTCATCACCTCTCTCAAAGCTTAGGTGAGCCCTGCTGTCTCAGAGACATCATGCAGAGCCCCTACCTTGCATCTGCAGCCCTGCTGCCTGCTTTGACTGTATCAGTATTGGTCCCTGAGAACTACTGCCCACTCCCCCATCCTTTTCCTCTGGGCCAGGGGTTTTAATAGCTTAGTGTTCTTTGAATGTAGTCTCTGGCTTTGGAACAATAGCCCTGTCACCCTTCTGGTGTGGGGCAGGTAGGGATTTCACAACGACTAGCTCACCCGCTATTTCTTTAAGGGTATGTCTACACTACAGTTAGACACCCGCGACTGGCCCATGCCAGCTGACTCAGGATTGCAGGGCTTGAGCTAAGGGCAGTTGAATTACAGTGTAGATATTTGGGTTCGGGCTGTAGCCTGAGCTGTGGGACCCTCCCTCCTCACAGGGTCTTAGCGCCTGGGCTCCAGCCTGAGCCCGAACATTTACACTGCAATTAAACAGCCCCTTAGCCTGGGCCCTGTGAGCCTGAGTCAGCTGGCATGGGCTAGCTGTGGTTTTTAATTGCAGTATAGCTGTACCCTTAAAGGCCCTTGGCATTCTCTTTGGAGATACCTTGTGTCTATCATTATTTCATTACTTGCTTGCTTCTCCTGTGGCTTAATTCCGTGCAGTCAGCCAGAATACTATCATGCAAGTAAACTGAGGCACATACTGTTCATATAAAATAATGCAAATATCTCCCTCCACAGGAGGTTTTTAGACTGAGTAAATGGTTGGCACACACTGACTTGATCAATATTTAATTCTCAGTTTAAAAAATGAAATTATACCTAACCTGTATGTCTTCTCATTTTAGGCTGAAACCAATATTTTATTGATCTGTACCTTCCAACTTACCATTTAAACATTAGTTTAACATTAACCTTTCCTTCCTTGCCCAAACCCTTTTCATTGTCTCTCCACCCCATGCTGTCAGCTTTGTCTCTTCTAGTCCATTTTACATTGGGGGTGGGTGGGATGTAGCATGGGGTAAAACCTGGAGATGGGGATATTGATGTGGGAGAAGTGGGGAAGAAGCGGCTTTCTTTAACATGGTGATGTCAACTGTGAGTACTCAGAAGTCTGTAGTGATGCTATTAGCTGCCAGCAGCCTAAAGTTGGGGAATGGAGAGACTGTAATCAATGTTGAGAAGTATTTCAATTGTTACATACTTTTGTTGGTGTTCAGAATTCCTGAAGGCTAGCCTTTGGCTTCAGACTTCCTCCTCTTCTCTAGTGTGCATTGTGGAAATGCAAACTCCTAGTATTTTCATGAAATAACAGAAACTCAGCAAAATAAAACCAACTGATCTGTTGGTGTCTTTTCTGACAGCTACGCATTAGGGGTCTAGTTTGTGAAGCATTGAATGTCCTCCAAGTCCACTGAATGTAGTCTCTCTCAGGGGGCACTCATTGCCTGGCAGGATTGTGCCCATAAACTGTAAATGCCATTTTAAGTTGAGATCATTTTAAAATGGGCGGAGTATAATTGACAAAATACAAAATTTTCCAAGCATTGTAAAAAGAAATACCCATTTTTTTTCTAATACTTGTGAATTTCTAAATGTAGTCCTCCTTGTCGCTAGTAAGCCTATTTAATGGGAAGGACAAACATGGTGCTACATCTTCATAGTTTGGTCTTTCTTCTTTATAAGTTTTTATGCAAACAAGTTTTGCTTTTATCATTAAAGGCTGTAGAACAGGAATATATCGTTAAATATTGATTCCTTCATTAGCTCATAGATTAACACTCTCAAAGTTCGGGGTGAGGGAGGGAAATGGGTGGGACTCTTCCTCAGTAATGGTGCTGTATTTATCTCCTTAACTTAACCAACTCATTCCATAAAGCAAAATCAAATATTGAAATTCAGTATGCAGAAATGAAGGACCTCATTTTGCATTGATTGCACAAAATTCTTATGGAAGTTGATAGTAGTTTTAGGTACACAAAGATAGCAGGTCTGTACAAACTTCTGAAGGTTACTTCCTAATGTTACTTAATCATAGAATCATAGAACTGTAGGGTTAAGAGGAACTCAAGGCTCATGTAGTCTAACCCCAATAATATTTGTATTGCCTACAGTCAAAGCCCCATTGTCCTAGCCACTGTACTAAAATTTCACCAAAAAATGGTCCATTCCCTTAAGAGTTTGCAGGCTAAGCATAAGACAAGAGACCAGCTACAACAGAGAGGGGAGACAAGGAAACTTAACAAATTCTTCATGTGCTGTGTGTGAGACTAAAATGTTTTGCAATTATTTTGCCATATTACATTTTATTTTAAAATAACTTTAAAAGGATTTGATAACCATAGAAAACCACTTT
Organism: Lepidochelys olivacea; assembly: GCF_965140295.1. Classification (NCBI taxonomy): domain Eukaryota; kingdom Metazoa; phylum Chordata; order Testudines; family Cheloniidae; genus Lepidochelys; species Lepidochelys olivacea. The sequence goes on from NC_140413.1 coordinate 112,804,385, forward strand.
CAGATTATATAATTAATGCTTTTTATTTTGAAATAAAGGGTCCTGCCAATTATAAAATATAAGGCTTTCTAGTCAACTTTTTTCATATTATAAACTGATAATGCATATTTATGGATTGCCTTCCAAGACAGCAAGCGTACCCAAGTTCTGTGCAGAAAATGGTTCACAGGGCTCAGTTATACCACTTGCAATGCTTGGGGAAAATGAACAATATCTGTACCCTGCATTAAAAGGGATGCAATCAAATCTGGTAGGCCTGTAATTTGTATCTTATATTGGACCAACTTCTGTTGGTGAGAGAGACCCAGGGTGCTCGTCTCTCTCATCAACAGAAGTTGGTCCAATAAAAGAGATTACCCTCACCGACCTTGTCTCCACAGATAAGGGCATTTTATTACAAATCACATGCTGAAGGAACGTCAGGGTGAGTGGCAGGAGTGTTCTGACTATTCTGGGCTCAGAGCAGCCTATTGGCAACCATGGGAAAGATGAAGTAAATTAGAGAAGACCCCATAGATGCTGTATACTAGCCCCCAAAGCAGCCTAGAACATGTAGATCAGTGGTTTTCAACCTTTTTTCATTTGAATGGTGGTACAGACCCCTTTGGAAATCTTAAATATAGTTTGCGGACCCTCAAGAGTCCACTGACCACAGATTGAAAACCACTGTTTTGTGGTAATGACAACCTTTCCTGGACCCCTGTGACATAGACCTCAGGTTGAAAACCACTGGTCGAGAAGATTAAAAAGTGGCTTTGTTCCCCATTTCTCCTGTGCTGTGCCTTTTGAGCTGAGGTTCCTGAGAGACCCAGCTCGGAATCTGCTCCACCTTTTTGTTGTCCTCTTTGTGGAATATGGCAGGTCAATCAGAGTCACTCATTTTTCACATTCTTCCCCCACCTACCTCCACCTTCCGCTGTCTCAAAGGTATGACAGCTTGGAAATTTAAGCTGGTGACAAGACCTGGACAGGGGATGGTTGAAAAACAATGTGAAGTGTTCCCTTGGAGTCTGACGCAGGAGCAACAGAGTTCACAGTTGTGCCTTTTTTTTCTCTTGTTAGGGAGGAGTGGTTGGAAATTGGCATTATCTAAAATTAAAATGCTCCTGCGTACCCACTGATCAGTGTGTGGGTTATGTGTTCCCAATCCACAGTGGAGTCTGGTGCAGCCCTAGCTATGGATTCTGACCTTTTAGTTCAAGCTGTAAAGATGCATGCTTTTAGTATTATGGTCCTTGGTTCAGTCTTCAGTGTGCTGGCCACCATGGCAGCCCTTACAGAGATGGGGTTCATCCAGCACTTGAGCAGCTATGGTCTGCAGGGGCTTGGGATAGGCTGCGCCTGTCCAGATGGAATGTGTAACCCACTGTCCAGTGTATGTTTATGTATTCACCTCAAAGGGTATTTTTAAGATGGTCGAAAAAGGACTTGATTTAAAATGTAAAAGGAATGGAATGCCTCAGGCTGGATCTGTGTATTTGTGTTTTAATGATACGTCCCTGTTAATCATGTTGTTTTTGTGAGTGTTAGACATGTGACTTGTGGGAAAGTCCATGTTTATGCAACATTTTGAAAATGTAGAAGAAATTCCTCTCATTGAGTGGTAAATATGCTGCTATTGTCACCTGAAAAAGAATTTTATTGAAGCTTGTGCATTTAAAACTATCTCAAAGTGAATAATTTCGGAGGGGGAGAGGCTGGAAGGAGACTGTTTCTTCCATCTTTGTGCCTAACTCCTGTTAACTCTAATAGCAATTTGTGTCAACAAAGCTGAGAGAAAAGACCATCTCAACAGCATACATGGATTGTCCTTTTAAAGAAATATAGATCATGGGGAGTCCAGCCGTTATAGTCAAATGATGAGTCAAATACATATTGAATTTTAGATTCTTTAGGGCTTCAGTAAGCTTACTAGTCTCTAAGGTGCCACAAGTCCTCCTTTTCTTTTGGCGAATACCAACTAACACGGCTGCTACTCTGAAACCTGTCAGTGAGCTTACTGTGACCCTCATAAAATTAGTTAAAAAATTTTAATGTTTTGTTATAAGGCAGGTTAATTCTTGATGGATACATATGATTGTGATGCACAGCTAGTACTTGTATCTGTCTGCATGAGGGACTCGAGAGGGAAAGGGTAAATTTCAGCAAAATTGCCCTGAAAATAGTAAATTAAAATACTTTTTATAATGGTCAGTGGTAAATTCCACAGAATCAGCCACTTGTCCACTATCCAGTATCCCCAGCATAATTTAGAGCAGCCTAAGGACTGCTGTAAATTACACCAGCTAGAGCAGTCCCCTAGGGGACTGCTTCTCTGACAGACAATCACTGGAGCATAGCGTGTTCTGGCTCTGTCATCATTTCTCCCCTTTCTAACTCTGACAGATGCCCTGAAAAGGCTGACAGGAATCCCCTGCTGCCGTCTCGCTGCAGTTCCAGTGGCACAAAGGGAATGTAATAGGGTCCAGGAAGGGTTATATTGGTTCATTTCATTACATATATTTTTGTATGATAGGATCTATTAAATGTGTCACAGCTTTAAAATGTAGGCTTTTTTATAGCTGTTTTTACAGGGTTTATTTTATTCTCTGTACATTTGATTTGGAAAACAGCTTTTGGCAATTTTTTTTTAAAGCACTGGCATTTCAACAATAGATGTTTTTATTAATTCTAAGGGGACTTTAGTATATTCTTGTAAAACACAAATGGGTGTGTATAAAAATAATTTTAAAGGAAATGTTGGATAGCTTAGAGCAGCAGTTCTCAAACTGTGGGTCAGGTCCCCAAAATGGGTCGCGACCCCTTTTCAATGAGGTCACCAGGGCTGGCATTAGACTTGCAGGGGCCTGGGGCTGAAGCCCAAGACCCGCCACCCAGGGCCAAAGCTGAAGCCTGAGGCCCATTAGGGCAGCAGGGCTTAGGCTTTGGTCCCCCCTCCTGGGGTCATGTTATAATTTTTGTTGTCAGAAGGGGGTCATGGTGCAATGAAGTTGGGATTTATTGCATTTATAAGAAAAGGAGGACTTGTGGCACCTTAGAGACTAACAAATTTATTTGAGCATAAGCTTTCGTGAGCTAGAGCTCAATTCATTGGATGCGTTCAGTGGAAAATACAGTGGGGAGATTTATATACATAGAGAACATGAAACAATGGGTGTTACCATACACGCTGTAAAGAGAGTGATCACTTAAGGTGAGATATTACCAGCAGGAGAGCAGGGGGAGTGGAGGGGGTTGGAATCTTTTGTAGTGATAATCAAGGTGGGCCATTTCCAGCAGTTGACAAGAACGTCTGAGGAATGGCGGGGGGTGGGGTGGGGGGGGAATAAACATGGGGAAATAGTTTTACTTTGTGTAATGACCCATCCACTCCTAGTCTCTATTCAAGCCTAAGTTAATTGTATCCAGTTTGCAAATTAATTCCAATTCAGCAGTCTCTCCTTGGAGTCTGTTTTTGAAGTTTTTTTGTTGAAGAATTGCAACTTTGAATTGGAAGTCCGTCCGTCCCGTCCCCCCCGCTCTCCTGCTGGTAATATCTCACCTTAAGTGATCACTCTCGTTACAGTGTGTATGGTAACACCCATTGTTTCATGTTCTCTGTGTATATAAATCTGTCCACTGTATTTTCCACTGAATGCATCCAATGAAGTGAGTTGTAGCTCACGAAAGCTTATGCTCAAATAAATTTGTTCGTCTCTAAGGTGCCACAAGTACTCCTTTTCTTTTTGCGAATACAGACTAACACGGCTGCTACTCTGAAACTGCAGTTATAGTAGTCTACCATGCAATGAAAATAACATATTGAGATCATTCTGCTTTGCTAATACACTTTGACAAATTGAGGAGCTGAGTGCTAATCAAAAGAGTACTTGCTTTTGTATCAGGCAAAGTGATGAATACTCCTATAATCAGCGCTCCACTCCTTTGCTCTGCCCATATGCTTCAGACAGAGCAGAGGAGGCAGCACAGGTCAGATTAGAGGTGCTACCAGAGCTGTCATGCACATGCCCATGTGACAGTAAAACCAGCTCATTTTAATGTTTGTCCCCTACAACACTTGTAAGAGAATGTTCATTTGGGAGGTGAATGAGGTCATCCATATTTCTTCACACAACGCACAGTCAACCTGTGGAACTCTTTGTCAGAGGATGTTGTGAGGCCAAGATCGTAACAGTGTTAAAAAAAAGAACTAGATATGTTCATGGAGGATCAGTCCATCAATGGCTATTAGCCAGGATGGGCAGGGATGGTGTCCCTAGCCTCTGTTTGCCAGAAGCTGGGAATGGGTGACAGGGCATGGATCACTTGATGATTACCTGTTCTGTTCATTCTAACGCACCCGGCATTGGTCACTGACAGAAGAGAGGATACAGGGGTAGATGGATAATGGATACTGACGAGGATACTGGGCTAGTCTGACCCAGTATGGCCATTCTTATGTTCTTCCTTGCTGCACATTGTAGCGAAGACAACCACAGTTGGTGTCTTGTGATGGCTAACACCTTTGAATGCTAAAATGCTACATTACATGCAAATGAAAATTCCAGTGTTTCTTGGTCACTATCCTTTGTTTTAGAAAACATCACTGCAGGTAACACTTCTTCCTAAAACTTACGTTATTTTTAAACTGGTGGCTGATGCTCACGGAGAAAAAGCAATTTAACCCAATTGCTCCGACTACAGCAGCATCAATTTGATAAGCTTGTAAATAGAATCTCCTGTTTCAGGGCCTGGCACGCCATCTGAATGAATTGTACCTGATACTGACACCATAGCTGCTAAAAGATTAGAGCAAACGAAGATGAGATTCTGACAAAATGTTTCAGGTGTCATTGATGAAATCTTGCAAGGCATCCTTCCCCAGCTATCTAAGGGCTGGGTTCTGCCCTCAAGTAGGCATGTACAGCTGCCTTTGAAATCAACAGGAGGTTCATTGTATGGCAAAAGGATTGGCCTGGGGCATCAAGAAGAAATAGGAACCAATTATTTTTTTAAAATTCATGGCCCATATTATAGATTTTGTTTTTAGAAAGGTTTTTTATTCTTTTAAATTGGTCTCCACAAAAGTTTAAGTGTTCAAGTTTTGCCATTCCTTGTAGTCAATGGTAACCAGGATTTTCAACTCACTCTCTGTCTTTCACTCTCTATAATGTTTGGAGGAAGGGAGAACCAATGTGTATTGATATAATCCAGTATGGAAAATGTTTTGCAGGTGTCACTAAGGCTTCTTAAGAATGGCTTTGTCATAGCAGTATGACACAGGGGACTGAAATCTCTGTTTTAAATAATTGGTTTTTGCATGGTTAATGCAGCAAGGCAAATTCATTTAAACTGTTTTCGTAATAGATACCATTACATTCAAAAACAGGGTTTGCATTCACAAATGTGGATCTATGCACACTTTTATATTGGGAGCTGTATTTCTACTCGTGCCCTTAAAATACAAATTATTATTGGGTTTGTCCCCAGAAGGCATATTATTGAATTGTATCTTTGAATATTTCTATAACTGATGAACAAATCTAAATGGAGTGATGTATTAACTTGATGGGATAAATGGGCACAGAGTCAAAGGTGATAACCTGGCCCTGTCACTGTACAACACTAAAGAGTTAAACATGGCTGAGGGTTTGGAGTACAGAAACCTTGGGTTGCTTAGTCTCATGACAACAACTGCCATTAAACATATTTATAACCTTTTATTAAAGAAAAATAAGAGAATAAAAATTAAAGCATTTCAAATGGAATGATTAAGACAGACTTTTATCAGTATTCCTCATTCCTTTTTCCTTTAGTTGTGGACAGATTTTTTTAGGAAAACCCCTTTCTGACAACCTTTGTAGATGGAGTTCATCATCCGATGAAGTGAGCTGTAGCTCACGAAAGCATATGCTCAAATAAATTGGTTTGTCTCTAAGGTGCCACAAGTACTCCTTTTCTTTTTGCGAAGACAGACTAACACGGCTGCTACTCTGAAATTTGTAGATGGTGTTACCTGTCTTTTTTGAGAAAAAGAGAAAAACTCAGCGCTCCCATGTCGCTCTTCAGGGCACAGTTCACCCCGCTGTGTATCGACACTAGGCTTTTTTGTCTTTCTAAGGTTAGGGTAGTGGTGCTTTGTTGTTCTGGCCAAAGCGCCCTTCCATCCTACCCTTTCCGAGATGTTGAAGTTCAAAGGTAATCAGAAACATGAACAAACACAACTCTAAGCCAGTTTCATCTCACAAACCTTTATTTGGGCCCAGCCTTCTAATCAGAACTTGTTTCCAAAACAGTGTATGCTTCTGCCGATTTCCCTTCGCAGGTGTCAGAGTAGGACTGGACTCCTGAACTCCTGTTTCCTTTAGATTTTTTTCTCAGGCTTCTCTCCCATGAAGAGAAACAGAACTCTGTCCTCCTTCCTGGTCAGCCCTGAACTGAGCCCAGGCCCTCTCCTCTTACCTTCCCTCTCCACACCTGACATTGGCTGCAGGTGTAGCAGGATGGGGCCAGTTGGGTCCACAGGTTTCCCTAACTGTTTCATTACTACCAGGGAGCCTGCCTGTCAGCCTCCTTAACCCACTCCCCCCACCTTGGTAGTGTGGGCCTCTCTGCGCCATCACAGACGGTCTGGAACTGTTCTTTTTGCTGCTGCTGTTAAAGCCCAGTCCTGTTTTCTTGAAGATAAAACAAGACAAACTCACACAAAAAGAGAGAGGAAAGAACAGCAGAGATGGAAAATGCAGATTCTGTCTCTGGTACTGATTTGGACTTGAAGCCTCACTGCTGGAGATACACAGGCCCAGCACACAGTCTGATCAGCCACTCTGAGACCTGGCAAACTTGTACCAGCTTCAGGCTGTTTAGGGTTTTGCTTTTAAGTGTCTCTCTAGTCATGGGCTCATTGCAGAATTGAGAAAGAGAGAAAGACAGTCTTGGCTGGCTAAGCCAGGCTCTTATAAAATAGAAGACAAAGAGAGAGAGAGAAGAAATAAAGTTGGGGAAGGAAAACAACACATGGTGGGACAGTGAATGAAAGCAGGAACATTCCAGGATTTGCTCAGGACTTACCTGAAGCTGGTAAAAGTAATGTTGTCATTGTTTTCTCTCTTTCTGGCCCAGTCTGGTCAGGAACATCTCTCAGGATCAGTACAATGGAAGGTCCCAAAGTTTAACCCAGGATCCCAAGAGATGATGGAGGTTGTAGCTGGATGATGGAGCTCAACTCCTTTCAGTCCATCTGCCCTCCAGCCACTTTGTGACCTTTTACCCACTTTTCAACATTTAAACTTACAACTGGGGTAGGACTAGTAGGTCTCAGTTATTACAAAAGTGATAACAGGAAGAAGCCAACACCTTGTGTGTGTTGTTAAAAGGTATTTGGTACAGAGATATGGAAAATATGACTACAGAGCATTTTTAAAAATGATTTAGGTATGTAATATCTGGGTACTGTACATCCAATATGTTTGTGAATCTTATATCTGTTGTGATACAGGAGGGCCAGGGAGCAGTGGGAGAGTGCTTGAGGGGAAATATGTAAGCTCAAGGCTAATTAAGGCGTGGTTCCCTGTAGACTAGGGAAGGTGGCTGCTGGTTAATTGGAGCATGTGCAGTCAATCAAGGCCCTGTTAGGAACCTAATAAAACCCCTTGCTTCAGGCAGATAGAGGGGGAAGAGGAAGGAAAGAGGATTAGAGCTTGGAGGGGTGTTGAGAGATTTAGAAGACCTGAATACTGAAGAAATGGAGACCCTGCCCCCCAGCATCTGAGGACTGAGGGTAACCCCACCTAAGGGGGATGAGGGTAAGAACCCCGCAGGGGTTGAGAGAGGCTGGGACTCAGAGCGAGGAGGGAACCCAGACCCCTCCCCTGCTTCCCTCCTCTACCACCTTCCTGGGTTAGTAGCGGGGCCATTGGCACCCAAGAGCAAGGACAAAGGGTGGCATCTTAGCTCCCCACCAAGAAAAGCACAGGACTCACCAGACTAACATCGGCCATCTTGCCACATTGTGTATATATATGTATGACATATATTACATGTTGTATATTTCTTTCACTGTCTGTAAAGGTATGAGCTCCCTCTAGTGCCCATGCCTTTTCTTGTGATAGAAACTTGTATAGCTTCTGCCATTTTTCACTGTCCAGTTTCTTGGATCCCCAGATCACCCTCATAAAATGGGTAGTATGAAGTTAAGTTAAAACCTTTAGTATTACACACCTCCCACATCCTCCCCTCTACTCTCATTTCCCTCATACACACATCCTAAGGGGCACAATTGCCAGGGAATGTACTAGGATACAGGATAGAACCACGAGAAAGTTAACCCAAATACAAGTTCTAAACTGAATGTAATAGCTTATATGGCTGATCAGATTAGAAGATGACTCCTTCAAAATAATCTTTACTTGCAAACAGCTTTGATCTTATGTGTGTAGTAATGCATGTTGTGGAAACAATGGTAAACCTGGGACAGAAATGAGGTTCTTTGTGGTCCAGAAATTAGGTTTCTCAGAGCATTTCTGGGTTACCATTCCTTTTTAAAAACTTTTTGTTTGCTTGATTTTTTTAATATGGCTACTGAAAGTAAAAAACTTCAGTTACATGAAGTGATCTAAAAATACAAACATCACCATATAAAATTAAGAAATCAGTGATCATGTTTCTTATAAAAAACCTGACTCCCTCTTGATGGATAGCATATAAGCAAGCTTGCAAAATTAGAATTGTTGTTGTTTAGTTTTTCTATGGAGCATTATAACTGCAAACAAATAATGTGGCCTCAGATTAGAAAACCACATTACAATTTTGCATAAATGCAGAAGAATTTTAGAGGGTGTTATATAGCAGGGATAGGAAAGTTGTGGGAATGGACCATGCATTAGTGGTAGCTAAATTGAGAATAAAAAAGGAAAAAAGAGAACTGAAAAACAGATGCTCACGTTGTAGCATCATGATGCTAAAATAAATGACAACATAACAAGAGTTTGGAATTGCACTATCAAACAGATACCAGGCACTTGAAAATGAGGACAATGGAACAGTAGAAGGCAAATGGAAACGTGTAAAGGAAACTTTCACCAAAACTTCTGAAGAAGTGCTGGGATTGATAAAGAAACACAACAATGCATGGTTATCTGAGGATACATGGCAGAAAACTGAAGAAGATGTAAAATTAAACTGAAACTAAATCAAGCAAGAACAAGAACATGGAACCAGTGACTCCAGGAGGAATGTGCCACAAAGAAATAGAGTCAAAAAGAATGCCAGAAACAGCATTTTATAGACAAAAATAGCAACAGATGCACAAATTGCTGCAACTCATGATGACATGAAGACACTGTGTGCAGTATCACTAGACAGGAAGAAGAAAACACCTATTGATCAGCCCAAGACAATGCGGGCAATTTGACAACAAAGACTTCAGAACAATTAAATATATGGAGGCATTATTACAGTCAATTATTGAACGGCAAACCAGTAGTTAAAACATAGAGGAGTGCGAAGATCTTGATGTCAAATTAGAACCTATCTCTAGAATATAAGAGAGGAACAGTCAATCTGTTAAAAAGTGGAAAGGCAGCAGGTCCAGACAACATCCCAGTGGAGGTACTTAAGGTAGACTTGAAGAACAGAGTAGATATTTTGATAGGCCTCTTATAAAAAATATAGGAAGAAGGAAAAAATACCGAACCAATAGAAAAATGGTCATATAGTGAAGCTGCCAAAGAAAGGAGACCTTAGTCAGTGCAAAAAACTGGAGGGGCATTCAGTTGCTGTCCATCCCAATTGCTATCCTGAACAGACTGAAGAAAGCAGTAGAATCAAGGCTATGACAAGAATAGGCAGGGTTTAGACAGGAGAAATCATGCATAGATCCAATTATATTCCTACATATTGTCATAGAACTGTCGATCAAATGGCAGTCACCACTCTATGAATTTCAGAGATTTCCAAACTGTCTTCTACTCAATGACTAGAAGAGTTTTATGGAAGTTGCTAAGTCACTAAGGATTCCTTCAGAAATTTATGAATATCTTTCAGGGCTCTTAAGAAAATATGATTTGTCAAGTAACACATAATGAATTGGCTAAGCCATTCAAGGTAATTACTGGCATCAGACAAGAATATCCTCTCACCCAATAACCTTCCTACTGATAATGGATTGGGTAACAAGGATGACACAACAACCAAGATACACAATGGACTTTCATACAGAAACTAGAAGATCTTGACTTTACAGATGACACTAACCAACTGTCTCATACTCACAGAAATATGCAAGCAAAAACAAATTATCTCCAGGCTTATTCACAGTTAGTAGTGCTGAAAATCAATACAGAGAAAACGAAAACCATGAAAAGTAACACCCAACAAGAAACACCAATAACACTTTCTGGGATTGACATAGAAAAGTTTTGACATTTCATATCTTGGGAGCATCCTAAGCAAAACAGGAGGAATAGATGATTATATTAAAGCTAGAATAGCAAAAGCCAGACATGCCTTTGCAATCCTAAAGCAGATTGGAGAAATAGAAACCTTTCCCTGTGAACTTAACTTTGAATATTTAACAACATTGTAAATTCTGCCTTATTATACGGCACTGAAAATTGGAGACGTATCAAGACTATATTATCCTAACTCCAAGTTTTTATAAATAGCTGCATTAGACAAAGTCTTAACATCAGATGGCTAGAAAAGATCACAAATGAAGAGCTTTGGAGGAGAAGGAAACAAAAACTAATAGGACAGGAAATTATGGAGAATTGCTAGGACACACATGGAGGAAACAACATAAGACAGGCACTGGACTGGAATCCACCAATGCAAGAGATGACCGGGTAGACCAAGGACAACTTGGAAACACATGCACAACAGAAGCAGAACTGAAAGTCATGAAGATGATGTGATAAGAAGCTAAGACTGAAGCAAGGGATCATTAAAAATGGAATGCCATATTTTCCACATGGAATAAAGAGGTATAGGTCATTATAATTGCAAATGAAACTTTGTGATGCAAATAAGTAATTTCCTTATAGAGGTCCCACCTTGCAGAAATATAACATTTTGGGGAGGAAAATGCCAAAAAAGGCAGATAATGTTTGCATGTACAGTAGAACATCAGAGTTACAAACACCAGAGTTATGAACTGACCTGTCAACCACACAGCTCATTTGGAACTGGCATTATGCAATCAGGCAGCAGCAGAGACAGAAAAGAAAAAAAGGCAACTATAATACAGCAGTACAGTACTGTGTTAAATGTGAAATACTAAAAAATAAAGGGAAAATTTAAAAAAAGATTGACAAGGTAAGGAAACTGTTTCTGTGCTTGTTTCATTTAAATTAAGATGGTTAAAAGCAGCATTTTTCTTCTGCATAGTAAAGTTGCAAGGCTGTATTAAGTCAATGTTCAGCTGTAAACTTTTGACAGAACAACCATAATGTTTTGTTCAGAGTTACAACCAACCTCCATTCCCCAGGTGTTTGTAAGTCTGAGGTTCTACTCTATTATACTTCTTTATATGTTGAATCTGAATCCTTCTTGTGCTGTCAAGTGTTGCTTAGAGCACGAACAAGGCAATGCCATCCTTTTCTATGCTGGGCTGCTCTTTGCCTATCCTCTATGTTAAATCTTGATAGGCTACTTTTCTAAAAATGCCTTCTGTTCCACAGGGGATAGTTTTACATTTACCAGCAAATAATAATAAAAAATGGTTCTTAATCAGTCAGAAAAAGAAAAACAGTTCCATTTTATACTAAACAAAGATGATGGGTAAAATTTTCAAAATAGCCTAAGTCATGTAGGCCCAGATTTTGAAAGATATTTTGGCATTGCTGTGTCACAATGCCTAACTGATTTAGAAATCTACATCTTATTTTCAAGAGAGATTTAGCCCCTTAGGAGTCTAAATCCCATCAACAATCAGTGGAGTTTAGACACTGATGTGCCTAAATCCCTTTTGAAAATGAAATTTAGGCTACTAAATCAATGAGGTGTTGTGACACTGAGCACAGCAACACCTACATACCTTTAAAAATCAGGGCCTTTGTTACTTTTGAAAATTTTAACTCAGAAACTGGACTTGTGCTCACATGGGCAGAGCATAATCTGCTATTACTAAACAACCTTGTTGTGATGGATTCGGTCACAGATTCCCCCTTGGGACTGTCACCTGACATGCTGGAATTACCTGCCCATTTTCCCTGCCAGCTTGGGACTCCAAAACCCTGCCTTGTTGAGCCAGACACACTAGCCTCTAGCAACACAGACCCGGGTCTGGTCCATGCCCCCAAAGCTGCGGACTTCAACCAAAAACTGCTCAGCAGATTTCCTATCTCCAGCACTCAGTCACCCAGTTCCCAATGGGATCCAAACCCCAAATAAATCCGTTTTACTCTGTATAAAGCTTATACAGGGTAAACTCATAAATTGTCTGCCCTCTATAACACTGATAGAGAGATGCATAGCTGTTTGCTCCCCCAGGTATTAATCACTTCCTCTGGGTTAATTAATAAACAAAAGTGATTTTATTAAGTATAAAAAGTAGGATTTAAGTGGTTCCAAGTAATAATAGACAGAACAAAGTAAGTCACCAAGCAAAAACACGCAAGTCTAAACCCAATACATTAAGAAACTGATACAGATAATATCTCACCCTCAGATGTTCCAATAAGCGTCTTTCACAGACTAGACCCCTTCCTAGTCTGAGCCCAATCCTTTCCCCTGGTACAGTCCTTGTTAGTTTCAGCAGGCATCTTGGGTGAAAAGCAGGGGCTTTGTAATGACTGGGACCCCCCTTGTTCTGTTCCACCCCCTTTTATAGCTTTGGCCCAAGGTGGGAACCCTTTGTCTCTCTGGAACCGCCCCCTCCTTCTAAATGGAAAAGCACCAGGTTTAAGATGGATACCAGTATCCTGAGACATGGTCACATGTCCTGTGAGACCTCATTCTTCATTCCTCCAGGGCTGGCCTGTACCCAGGGAGGTTTGCAGGTAAACAAACCCATTCACAGTTCATTGATTCTGAAGCACCCTTAATGGCTTCCACTTAATGTGTAATACAAGATTATATCTTAAAGAAAAGGAGTACTTGTGGCACCTTAGAGACTAACCAATTTATTTGAGCATGAGCTTTCATGAGCTACAGCTCACTTCATCGGATGCTGCATCGGATGCAAAAGTGAGCTGTAGCTCACGAAACCTCATGCTCAAATAAATTGGTTAGTCTCTAAGGTGCCACAAGTACTCCTTTTCTTTTTGCGAATACAGACTAACACGGCTGTTACTCTGAAACCTAAGATTATATCTTATTCTCCTAACTCCAGACATAGAAATAATACATGCAAACAAGTAGGGTGAACACACTCAGTAGATTATAAGCTTTGTAATGATACCTTACAAGAGACCTTTTGCATGAAGCATATTCCAGTTACATTATATTCACACTTATAAGCATATTTCCATAAAACATATGGAGTACAACATCACACTTGTACCTCAAGAGCAGTTGAAAACAAACATAGATTGTTTTAGCAGGGAAAGTTTGCAACAGGTGAAATGAAGTCTGCATCCAGAAGTATTTCCATCTCCAGTCAGTCCTTTTAGTAGACTGATGATGTGACCCATTTACTTCAGGACTAGCGGTGAGACACCTCCCCACTCCCTCAGCCCATTGTTCCTTCTCTACATAATGGGATCCAGGAGTCCACATCTTTTCTGTGTACCTTTTTCTCTTTTCCTGTGGTGCAGATGACATGACAGAAAATAAAGAAGGGCAATGAACCTGTTATACTAGCAGTCCTATATTGTCTAAGGACCAGGGTTCTGTGACCTAGTAAATTAGCAACAAAGCCACTGTGATATGTTATTTTATTTAATATATTTGTATTATGGTGGCTTTTAGTGGCCCCAAACAAGGACTTGGGCTCCATCAGACTAGTCATTATACACAAACATAAAACAAACATCCTGCATCCAGACACTGACAGCCTGAGCTTTGCTGCTTTGCTTTTGAAAGTCAATATCTGAAGAAGAAACTTATACAATGTGGGTTGGCATATTTCTGGATCTAAGCATAGTTTTTTAAATAGGCCTTATTCCAGTAGTTGGCTGAAATACATGTATTGGTGCAAGGATTATAGGGTACCACTCTATCACTGCAGGCAAAACATGTCTTAGTGAAACCTTCTAGAAGAAATTCTATGGAAATTAAAATCACTATACTGAAAGGCTGAGTATCCTGGTGTCATAAATATAAAGGGAAGGTGTCATAAATATAAAGGGAAGGGTAAACCCCTTTGAAATCCCTCCTGGCCAGGGGAAAGCTCCTCTCACCTGTAAAGGGTTAAGAAGCTAAAGGTAACCTCGCTGGCACCTTACCAAAATGACCAATGAGGAGACAAGATACTTTCAAAAGCTGGGAGGAGGGAGAGAAACAAAGGGTCTGGGTCTGTCTGTAGTAGTCTTGGCCAGGGACAGAACAGGAATGGAGTCTTAGAACTTTTAGTAAGTAATCTAGCTAGGTATGTGTTAGATTATGATTTCTTTAAATGGCTGAGAAAAGAATTGTGCTGAATAGAATAACTATTTCTGTCTGTGTATCTTTTTTGTAACTTAAGGTTTTGCCTAGAGGGGTTCTCTATGTTTTTGAATCTAATTACCCTGTAAGATATCTACCATCCTGATTTTACAGGGGGGATTTCTTTATGTCTATTTACTTCTATTTTTTATTAAAAGTCTTCTTGTAAAACACTGAATGCTTTTTCATTGTTCTCAGATCCAAGGGTTTGGGTCTGTAGTCACCTAGGCAAATTGGTGAGGCTTTTTACCAAACCTTATCCAGGAAGTGGGGTGCAAGGTTTTGGGAAGTATTTTGGGGGGAAGGACGCGTCCAAACAGCTCTTCCCCAGTAACCAGTATTTGGTGGTGGTAGCGGCCAGTCCAAGGATAACGGATGTAATATTTTGTACCTTGGGGAAGTTTTGACCTAAGCTGGTAAAGATAAGCTTAGGAGGTTTTTCATGCAGGTCCCCACATCTGTACCCTAGAGTTCAGAGTGGGGGAGGAACCGTGACATGGTGGCACAGTGGTGGGATTAACCTGAAATCATTTTGAGATCCAGTTGAGATTTTTTGAACTAGAAATACAGATTTTAAAAAGGAATTTTTAGGAAGTCCAGAAAGCAGCTTTGAAACTGAAAGCAGCTTGGTTTCCCTCTGCTTTGTGGCCAAGCAGAGACAAAAGGGGATTATCTTGTGAATTGCAGGTTTTCTTTGCCTGGAGGCAGGGTACTTAACTCCTGCAGGGAAATTCACAGTCTTCCAACCCAGAGGTTTTTTTTTTCTTTTCTTCCTAAAAGTAAATAGGGGGTGTGTGCTCTACCCATTTGCCTGGAGACAAAAGTGGCAGGGTTTTTTTTAGGATTTTGATTTTTTTTTGTTTTACAAGGAGCACAGGCTTGAAAAGAAATTTTTTTTTCCTTTGGGCTGGGTAAGCAGGTTTCCAAGTAGTTGGAGGTTTTTTGCTTTAATTTGGGCCCAGAGCAGAGACAAGGGAATTGTCTTTTTCTGTAGGCTGACAATCACTATCAGAGAATAGGTATTCTATTCCAGCACAGCAAAATTTTACAGCCAAGTTTTGTTTGTTTATTTCTAAACCTCGGGTGTAAAGTTAGTTAAAAACAGAGAGGTTAGAATGGCCAAATCCTCGGCTCGA
Source organism: Lepidochelys olivacea (assembly GCF_965140295.1). Taxonomy (NCBI): domain Eukaryota; kingdom Metazoa; phylum Chordata; order Testudines; family Cheloniidae; genus Lepidochelys; species Lepidochelys olivacea. Next base: position 112,820,083 of record NC_140413.1, read on the forward strand.
CTACAGCTGGAATTAGCCAAATTTCAGGCTGAGGAAAAACAAAGGGAACATGAAAGACAGATAGAACTCATGCGGCTGGAGAAGGAGGTACAGGAGGCTGCCCACAAGAGGGAAATGGAGGCAAGGAAGCATGTGGAGGAGATGGAGAGGATAAAGGCCCAGCAGAATATACCAACAAACCCTAGCAATCCTTCTCCAGGTACCACTTCCCATCCCAGAAAGTTCCCCACCTACAAGGCAGGTGATGATACTGAGGCCTTCTTAGAAAACTTCGAAAGGGCCTGCCTTGGGTACAACATCTCTACTGACCAATACATGGTAGAGCTGAGGCCGCAGCTCAGTGGACCCTTAGCTGAGGTGGCAGCTGAAATGCCTAAAGAACAGATGAACAAGTATGAACTGTTTAAATCCAAGGCGAGAGTCAGAATGGGGATAACACCCGAGCAGTCTCGTCGGAGGTTCCGAGCCCTAAGGTGGAAACCAGACATATCATTTACCCGACATGCCTACCACATTGTGAAACATTGGGATGCCTGGATATCAGGAGCAAGTGTTGAATCTCCAGTAAATTTGCCCTTCCTAATGCAAATGGAACAATTCTTAGAGGGTGTTCCTGAGGAAATAGAAAGATACATCCTAGATGGGAAACCCAAAACTGTAATCGAGGCAGGAGAGATTGGAGCCAGATGGGTGGAGGTGGCAGAGAAGAAGAAAACTGGTCGCAGTTGGAGCGGAGACCAGAAGGGACCACCCCAGACCACACCCTATTACCGGGGGCCGCCCAAAGCCCCACCTACCTCCCAAAGAACCCTCCAGACCCCTTATCGTCCCACCACCCCGTTCTCCAGCAACCCACCTCGCCCCGGTGACCCGTCAGCTGGACGATGTTTTAAATGTAACGAGCTGGGGCATGTAAAGGCCAACTGCCCCAAGAACCCCAACAGATTACAGTTCATTGCACCGGAATCACACCAGAGGTCCACAGGCCCAGATACCCTTGGAGCGGAGGGAAACTGTGAGTGTGGGCGGGAAGAAGGTCACCGCGTGGAGGGACACCGGAGCACAAGTGTCAGCTATCCTTGCTTCCTTAGTGGACCCCAATTTAATCAACCCAGAGATCCAAGTGACGATTCAACCCTTCAAGTCCAACTCTTTCAATTTGCCTACAGCCAAGTTGCCTGTCCAGTACAAGGGCTGGTCAGGAATGTGGACTTTTGCAGTCTATGATGATTATCCCATCCCCATGCTGTTGGGGGAAGACTTGGCCAATCACGTGAAGCAGGCCAAGAGGGTGGGAACGGTCACCCGCAGCCAGGCTAAACAAGCCGTGGGGCCTAGCTCTGTTCCGGAAACTTCTATCAGGGCCCGGTCAGAGGTGATGGACCCGGACCCCAGGCCAATGTCTGCAACAGCAGTAGTGGATCCAGTCCCAGAGACCCAGACGGAACCAGTCCCAGAACCGGAACCAGCCAAACAACCAACACCAGACCCCGTGCCAGCACTGAATCCAGTACTTGCAACCTCAACACCAGAGGGCCCCACCGAACCTGAACTGGCAGCAGCCGATAACCCTACACAAGAGGCTCAGCCGGAGCCTGAATCCCAACATAGTGCACCAGCGGAGAGCGGTTCACAGTCAACAGAAACAGCTCCATCCCCTATATCGCTTCCAGAGGGACCAAGCCTATGTCCCCAATCCAATGAGGAACTGATGTCTCCAGCATCAAGGGAACAGTTCCAGACCGAACAGGAAGCAGATGAAAGCCTCCAGAGAGCGTGGACGGCGGCACAGAGCAACCCACCGCCTCTCAGCTCTTCTAATCGATCCAGGTTTGTTGTAGAAAGAGGACTTTTATACAAGGAAACTCTTTCTGGGGGACACCAGGAAGACTGGCATCCTCAGAGACAGTTGGTAGTTCCAACTAAATACCGGGCCAAGCTCTTGAGCTTAGCCCATGATCACCCTAGTGGCCATGCCGGGGTGAACAGGACCAAAGACCGTTTGGGGGGGTCATTCCACTGGGAGGGAATGGGCAAGGATGTTTCTACCTATGTCCAGTCTTGTGAGGTGTGCCAAAGAGTGGGAAAACCCCAAGACCAGGTCAAAGCTCCTCTCCAGCCACTCTCCATCATTGAAGTTCCATTTCAGCGAGTAGCTGTGGATATTCTGGGTCCTTTTCCGAAAAAGACACCCAGAGGAAAGCAGTACATACTGACTTTCATGGATTTTGCCACCCGATGGCCGGAAGCAGTAGCTCTAAGCAACACCAGGGCTAAAAGTGTGTGCCAGGCACTAGCAGACATTTTTGCCAGGGTAGGTTGGCCCTCCAACATCCTCACAGATGCAGGGACTAATTTCCTGGCAGGAACTATGAAAAACCTTTGGGAAGCTCATGGGGTAAATCACTTGGTTGCCACTCCTTACCATCATCAAACAAATGGCATGGTGGAGAAGTTTAATGGAACTTTGGGGGCCATGATACGTAAATTCGTAAATGAGCACTCCAATGATTGGGACCTAGTATTGCAGCAGTTGCTCTTTGCCTACAGAGCTGTACCACATCCCAGTTTAGGGTTTTCCCCATTTGAACTTGTATATGGCCATGAGGTTAAGGGGCCATTGCAGTTGGTGAAGCAGCAATGGGAGGGATTTACACCTTCTCCAGGAACTAACATTCTGGACTTTGTAACCAACCTACAAAACACCCTCCGAACCTCTTTAGCCCTTGCTAGAGAAAACTTACAGGATGCTCAAAAAGAGCAAAAAGCCTGGTATGATAAACATGCCAGAGAGCGTTCCTTCAAAGTAGGAGACCAGGTCATGGTCTTAAAGGCGCTCCAGGCCCATAAAATGGAAGCATCGTGGGAAGGGCCATTCGTGGTCCAGGAGCGCCTGGGAGCTGTTAATTATCTCATAGCATTCCCCACCTCCAACCGAAAGCCTAAGGTGTATCATATTAATTCTCTAAAGCCCTTTTATTCCAGAGAATTAAAGGTTTGTCAGTTTACAGCCCAGGGAGGAGACGACGCTGAGTGGCCTGAAGGTGTCTATTACGAAGGGAAATGTGCTGGTGGTGTGGAAGAGGTGAACCTCTCCATGACCCTTGGGCGTATGCAGCGACAGCAGATCCAGGAGCTGTGCACTAGCTACGCGCCAACGTTCTCAGCCACCCCAGGACTGACTGAACGGGCATACCACTCCATTGACACAGGTAATGCTCACCCAGTTAGGGTCCACCCTTACCGGGTGTCTCCTCAAGCTAAAACTGCTATAGAACGGGAGATCCAGGATATGTTACAGATGGGTGTAATCCGCCCCTCTGAAAGTGCATGGGCATCTCTAGTGGTTCTAGTTCCCAAACCAGATGGGGAAATACGTTTTTGCGTGGACTACCGTAAGCTAAATGCTGTAACTCGCCCAGACAACTATCCAATGCCACGCACTGATGAACTATTAGAGAAACTGGGACGGGCCCAGTTCATCTCTACCTTGGACTTAACCACGGGGTACTGGCAGGTACCGCTAGATGAATCTGCCAAGGAAAGGTCAGCCTTCATCACACATCTCGGGCTGTATGAATTTAATGTACTCCCTTTCGGGCTGCGAAATGCACCCGCCACTTTCCAAAGACTTGTAGATGGTCTCCTAGCGGGATTAGGAGAATATGCAGTCGCCTACCTTGACGATGTGGCCATATTTTCGGATTCCTGGGCAGACCACCTGGAACATCTACAAAAAGTCCTTGAGCGCATAAGGGAGGCAGGACTAACTGTTAAGGCTAAGAAGTGTCAAATAGGCCTAAACAGAGTGACTTACCTTGGACACCAGGTGGGTCAAGGAACTATCAGCCCCCTACAGGCCAAAGTGGATGCTATCCAAAAGTGGCCTGTCCCAAAGTCAAAGAAACAGGTTCAATCCTTCTTAGGCTTGGCCGGTTATTACAGACGATTTGTACCGCACTACAGCCAAATCGCTGCCCCACTGACAGACCTAACCAAAAAGAAACAGCCAAATGCTGTTCAGTGGACCGGAAAGTGTCAGAAGGCCTTTAACAAGCTTAAAGCGACACTCATGTCTGACCCTGTACTAAGGGCCCCAGACTTTGACAAACCGTTCCTAGTAACCACAGATGCATCCGAGCGTGGTGTGGGAGCAGTTTTAATGCAGAAAGGACCTGATCAAGAATTCCACCCTGTAGTGTTTCTCAGCAAAAAACTGTCTGAGAGGGAAAGCAACTGGTCAGTCACTGAAAAAGAATGTTATGCCATTGTCTACGCTCTGGAAAAGCTACGCCCATATGTTTGGGGACGGCGTTTCCACCTGCAAACCGACCATGCTGCACTAAAGTGGCTTCACACCGTCAAAGAAACTAACAAAAAACTTCTTCGGTGGAGTTTAGCTCTCCAAGATTTTGATTTCGACATCCAACACATCTCAGGAGCTTCTAACAAAGTGGCTGATGCACTCTCCCGTGAAAGTTTCCCAGAATCAACTGGTTAAAATCGTCCTTGAGATGTGGAAAATATTGTTAGTCTTTATGTACTTGGTAGTATATTTAGAGATGCATGTGTCTTATTAACTCTGTTTTCCTAGAGCTCCAGGAAGAAATCCCAGCCAGTGTTTCACCCTAGCTGAGATTTGGGGGGCGTGTCATAAATATAAAGGGAAGGGTAAACCCCTTTGAAATCCCTCCTGGCCAGGGGAAAGCTCCTCTCACCTGTAAAGGGTTAAGAAGCTAAAGGTAACCTCGCTGGCACCTGACCAAAATGACCAATGAGGAGACAAGATACTTTCAAAAGCTGGGAGGAGGGAGAGAAACAAAGGGTCTGGGTCTGTCTGTAGTCGTCTTGGCCAGGGACAGAACAGGAATGGAGTCTTAGAACTTTTAGTAAGTAATCTAGCTAGGTATGTGTTAGATTATGATTTCTTTAAATGGCTGAGAAAAGAATTGTGCTGAATAGAATAACTATTTCTGTCTGTGTATCTTTTTTGTAACTTAAGGTTTTGCCTAGAGGGGTTCTCTATGTTTTTGAATCTAATTACCCTGTAAGATATCTACCATCCTGATTTTACAGGGGGGATTTCTTTATTTCTATTTACTTCTATTTTTTATTAAAAGTCTTCTTGTAAAAAACTGAATGCTTTTTCATTGTTCTCAGATCCAAGGGTTTGGGTCTGTGGTCACCTATGCAAATTGGTGAGGCTTTTTATCCAACATTTCCCAGGAAAGGGGGGGTGCAAGTGTTGGGAGGATTGTTCATTGTTCTTAAGATCCAAGGGTCTGGGTCTGTAGTCACCGAGGCAAATTGGTGAGGCTTTTTACCAAACCTTGTCCAGGAAGTGGGGTGCAGGGTTTTGGGAAGTATTTTGCGGGGAAAGACGCGTCCAAACAGCTCTTCCCCAGTAACCAGTATTAGTTTGGTGGTGGTAGCGGCCAGTCCAAGGATAACGGGTGTAATATTTTGTACCTTGGGGAAGTTTTGACCTAAGCTGGTAAAGAGAAGCTTAGGAGGTTTTTCATGCAGGTCCCCACATCTGTACCCTAGAGTTCAGAGTGGGGGAGGAACCTTGACACCTGGGTACATCAGAAGGAAAAGATTTCTGTCCAAACAGCAAATGCTCCTTAAGAGAAGCTTCACAGATGCACTATCTGCTCATACACATGGCACAGCCTTGACATCTCACTTATAACATGCCTTTTAGCACAGGGGTGGGCAAACTATGGCCTGCGGGCCAAATCTGACCCGTCAGGGCTTTGGATCTGGCCCGTGGGATTGCCACCCCTGTGGTGTTGCGGGTCTAAGGCAGACTCCCTGCCTGCCCTGGCCCTGCGCCGCTCCCGGAAGCGGCCAGCACCAGTCCCTGCGGCCCCTGGGGGGGCGGGCAGAGGGCTCCGCACACTGCCCTTGCCTGCGTGTACCTCCCCCAAAGCTCCCATTGTCTGTGGTTCCCTGTTCCTGGCCACTGGGAGCTGCAGGGAAGGTACCCACAGGCGAGGGCAGCGCGCGGAGCCCTCTGCCCCTTCCCCAGGGGCCGCAGGGATGTGGTACTGGCCGCTTCTGGGAGCGGCATGGGCCCAGGACAGGCAGGGAGTTTGTCTTAGCCCCACTGTGTGCTGCTGCCACCCTAGAGCTGCTCAAGGTAAGCGGGGCTGGGCCAGAGCCTGGACCCCGAACCCTCCCTGCACCCCAACTCCCTGCCTTTAGCCCCTGCCCCACCCCTCCTGCATCCCAACCCCCTACCCTGAGCTCCCTGCTGCATCCTGCACCCCTCCTCCACCCAAATCCCCTGCCTTGAGCCCCCCCACTGCACCCCGTACCCTTCCTGTGCCCCAACCCCTTACCCTGAGCCCCTTCCTGCACACTGCACTCCCCCCCCCCGCATCCCAACCCCCTGCCCCAGCCCTACATTCATGGCCCTGCATGTAATTTTCCCAATCAGATGTGGCCCTCGGACCAAAAATTTATCCACTCCTGCTTTAGCGCCACCAAAAAAATTGCCGTTGTACCCTATACATTAAATTAGCCTTCTTGGCTAGTCAGGCATCCATATTTCTGTCAGCTAGGTTCTCTGTAGAAAGTGAAAATATTTTAACCATAAACATGTTGTCTCAAACAGTGAGCTCTTTAGGAGGAGGGTCTTTCCCTGCTTGCGAGTGATAGGGAGGTCTGATTTTACCCCCAAAGCTTACAGCAGGTTAAAAACCCTCTTGTAAAGGGATTGTGGACCTTAATATTAAAAAAAAAAATGGAATTTTTCTGCTGTACTATAGCTATCAGCACTAATATTTTCTCATGTTATATCTTACATTTTTGTAGCATTTTTTAGCCCAAAATATTTTAAAGAGATTCACAAAATATAAGAGTGCAATGCAACAATAATTGCTATAAATCATTTGAAATGGCAGCCAGTACTGTCTTGAATCCTTTACTATGTTTCTGAATTTTCTTGGTTTCCTAAGGGGAGAGAACTCGTGTGTTTCTTCAGTCTTATTCTTTGCAAAGTGTCACTACAATATGCAATGTAAGAAAAAGTAACTAGAAGTAAATGACTGCTGATGATTACATTTCCAAGTAATTTGGAACTGGAACTGTCTACAAAAATTTTCCAGTAACTTGTTACAGTTATAACTGATTGCCTATTAAAAGTTACTTTCCCAGCATCGCCACTAAAAAAAACTAGTTGCCTACTAAGGCCCCGCCAAAAAGGGCAAAGTGTCTGTATAGTGAACAGGACATTTTTCTCCTTCTGTAGTACCATTCCGTGAAGCTTTAGTTGCTCTGATAGCAAACAGCAGAGGCAGGTACTTTGAGAGAGAATCCACTACAGATAGCCCCTGCACAAAAAGGATACTTTTTGTAGTTTACCTCTCTGGATTCCAAGAAGATATGTTTACATCCTATTTCATATCTTTGTATGCCTTTAACCATTTGGAAGTTACTTGCTGTGCACTCTTTTGTTTCCAACTGCGTCCTCGAGATTTTGTGCACTCAAATGTTCCACTCATCCAGTGCAAAATTACTAGGTATGCTGGAATCTTAGCAGCTGAGTTTTCTCTGGGCAGCATCTTTTCTAGCAGGGGAACTTGGTGGTTTATTTTCTCTTATTTGAGATCTCGTTCAGAAGTCTGATAGCCAAATGAAACCAGGCCACATGCTGCCCTTTGCTTAGCTTATCTGCAAAGAAAACTGATTTCCTGCTGTTTCTGGGGTTACTGGAGTATAGGGTCAGTAAAGACAAACATGGTACAAACCTCTGGATGTCACAAGTTGAATCTCGGAGAGCATGTTGTCAGTCCTGAAACATGGTATGGAAGTGAACACTCACATGTAATGCAGTTTTGTAATGTAACTTTTTTTGAGAGAGAGATAATAGGAAAGAATTTGCCTGTCATTCACTCTCAGAATCCCACTGCAAAACAAGATTTGAGAGAGTTTTCTTCAGACTATACAGTTTATAGCCACGATTCCCTCCTTGCTTCCCTCTTGCTCCAGGGGGTTAGTAATTGGCTGAAGACCTATACCAGCAGCAGATTATCATCTCCTCTCATGCTGGCCCTTCACAATAGGGGAGGAATAGGATGTGAAGTGCCAAATTGTCTTTTATATTTATTTTATCGGCACAGACCCAAGCTCCAGATCATCTGCTCAGCAGCAGAAGGTGAAGGGGGGTTCTCACTACTTTTCTGTCTCCCACTGTGGGCTCATAACCAGAAACAACATCTAGCCTTATGATTTGAGGCAAGCCTTTGCTGAATTAGATCTGATGAACTTCGAGTCTACACAGTAAATATGCAGTGGTTATTTTGGAATGACTAGGAATTGAGGTACACAGCGCGACACAGCCCTGATACAGCTGTAATCATAATTTCCATAATAAACATCAGAGTTTGAGGGTGTGAGATTTCACTGGGTTTCTGAGGCTTACAGTTTTTGCTTTGAATGTTAACAAAGGTCTTTTAGCCAAGGGCTAAATCTGTACAGTAACTTTGAAAAAAATCTTCCTTTTGTTCTTATTTTAGCCTGAAGAAAGAACTGGTTTACCAATGAAAGATGGCTAGGAGATGATGTTACATGTGTCTGTGCACATATTTAAAAAGACAGTACTGATAACTGTTGTTTACACCACAGTTCAGATTTTATGCTCCTCTATTCCTGGGGTTGTCTGGCCTCTCGCATAAATCGGAGCACCTTCGGGGTTGTTCTGACTTATAAAGCAGCTGGAGTTGGACCAGGGGTTTGGCTGACTGTATTCAATGTGTGATTGTGGCAATAACAGCTCCTTCTTGCTATTTGATATGTTAAGAAAGGGGTGACACTGCTGAGAATTGTCATCTTCGTAGCATTAGAATTCTTAGCTGGTATCCACTTCTGTTAGTCATTATTTGAGCCAAATTCTTCTCTCACCTATGCTCTGTGCAACATATTGGCTTCTTAGGAGTTCTATGTGCTAAAAAGTCAGGGCAGAGTTTGGCTCAACTTTAGATGTTTTTATTTTCCTTCAAAGGGTGCCCTATTTTAAATGACTTTATGCTCTGTACCATTCATCTGTTTTACAGAGAGATGAAGCTAATGTCATGGTACTTCATCTAGATTTTTTTAGAAGCAGATAAAGCAAGCAAAAATTGGTATCTCTTTTGTAGAACAACTTTATGGTGCTAAAAACCATGCTTATGTCAAAATAATTTTTACTGTTATGTTAGTAGGGCAGCCATAATAATGAAATAAAAACGGTTTCAGAGCTAATGGTTCATCTTTAACTTTTTATTCGCAGGTCCGTTCTTTGTTTTATTTTACAGGAATAATCTCCACTTTATTCTTTTTTTTTTGGTGGGGGTTGAGATGTTGTAGCAGCTCACCTTCTCAGTAATCTCCTTGACTCTTTTAATCTGTCATGTACTTTATAGCAGTTAATCTTTTAAAGTGTACATTGCTTGATAGAAAAGCTTAGAAACATTACAGCATACATCTAAGTAGTGTGTGTGTGATTTAAAAAAAAATATCATGCCAAATTCGTCCCTTGTGTAACTGCAGTGAATCAATAGATGAATGAGAGCCACGTTGTTCCTGGACCTGTTTGTCTAGTTGAATATACTTTCAGATATTTCCAGTGGCTATTTTTGCCCTTTTTTCATAGTTATCCCACTTATCCTGTGTTCATTTCTCAGATCTCTGCGCAGTGCTCATTTTCTATCTTCATGTTACAGTTCTGTGTGCCTTTCCTGACAGTTAATTTTCATTCATTCCACCAAGAATAGAGGGTAACAATTCTGCATGAACCCCTCATGTCCATTGACATATAGCATACATCCTAAGAATGGGGACACATTTTCCTGGTCTGGTGGCTGCATGCTGTTCACATCAATTTCCCATTAAAAGGTAATTTAAAGGTATGACCCCCAGGCAGACACAGGAGAGAGTTATAAAAAGAGTTTAATTAACAGTTCAGAGTAATATAACGTAAGGTTGACTAGTTTGTAACCAGATCATTTTTTGTTAACATTTGCCATTTCCTTTTAGTTGCAGATCAGACCAGGTGTTCTTGTTTAGTAAGAAATATGGTAAATCAGGGCTTCTAAGAAGCTTTATTTTAAGTGGTTTGAGGCTACAAGAACACTGAGTAAGGGAAAACATGTAGCTATGCTGCCCCCACATCAGACTAGGGGTGGAAGAAAATAATAGGAAAAGAAAATAATGTGCCACCCCTATATTTGGCACTGCTTACCTCACCTAGATGCTAGCTCAGCTGTGCTTGCTAGCTAGAACATCTGGAGAGATTAGAGCCAGGTTTCTGCTCACTCCATGCCCACCTGTATGGGAAAGCGTATAGTGGCCCTGAAGTGACTGGTCGTCATCGTCTAGTGTACAGACCAGTAAAGTAAGCAAGTAGCCAGTGCAGGGGAGAAAGAAGGCAATTCATGATTGGACCCTTGATATTTTGGGTTGGTGTTACTACTGTTCTAGTTCTTCAGTTCTTCTCCTCCATTATATTGTAGATGTGACTATCTTTGCAAAAAGATTTTGCTTTTGTTTCCTTTTTCTTTTTCTTGTTTGTTTTTAAGTGTGGGGTTTTGCACCCAGGCAGCCAAGTCAAGCATGCTAGGATGTGACTGCTAACAGCCTTCAAATCAAAATGATTTTCTGTCACACTGGCCTGACCTTTTCCTGGAAAAAATTTATTACCTAAAGGGAAAAAAAGACATGTAGGGGGATCTGAAGTGGTCTCTTCCTTCAAGCTTTAAGGATACACAGTACTTGTTGTCCAGCCACCTAATTCATTCTAAAATGCCAGCTACAAGTGCAGCGATTTGGGAACATGACACATCTTGCATGCTTGGTGCATTAGGTCCACAAGTCTGACAACTGTATTCTTCAACAGAAATCTGTCTTTGTTTTTTTTTTACCTAGCTCTAATGCCTGCTCTCCTCCAGTGACAGCCATATTGACTTTTTCTTAAGTTTCATTTCTTACATAAATCACCTTCAAGAAATACCATGGAAGCAATGACTGAACTCTGGGCTGCTTTGCTTTGTAGTCAAATATATTGGATTGCTCACAATTAACAATGTTGTGCTGGGACACATTGCACATAAGTAAAACAAACAAATGAAAAGCAGGTTGACTGTTAGGCTTGGTAGCTGTGCAATTTCTTTCTACTTCAGAGAAAATAGGGTGTAACTCTAATTATTTAGCCTGTTATTTGGACCTGCCTCTTAGGCATATTCTAATGCTGCAAAAAGAAAGCAAAACATTTGATCAGCCCTTTATAGATTCTTGAAATGACTACATCCAGTGGAAATTGCTGTGGAACTAAATCAACTTTTTCAGTACCTAATTATCACCATTGCAACATTTCTATAATTTGTTAATTGCAGCTGTGCTTCTCCTATTCCCTCCAGTTGTCATGTTAGGTAAACAGAAAGGTTTACAAAATACCTCTCTGGTTTACATTTAATTAATTAGTTTTCATTCTGCACCAGCGATGGGAAGCTGCAAAGGTGATCAAAATAAATGTTAACAATAGCTTTCTGAAGAGCTGTGCAGGCTTGTGAAACACGTGATATTTTATGTATCTTTGGTTTAAATATATAAACACAACGTAGTTAAAACTATTGAACTATGTTTTATGGAATTATCATCTTCATTTTTTGTTGTTGTTTTTGAGAGCTGAGATTAAAATGCTTAAATTACATTTTCCCCCGATAAGAATCAGAAATAACCCCTATGATTCTGATAGTTGGGATTTTCCACAGTGAAGTGTTTTTTGCCACCACACTCTGACTTGAAGGGTCTGTGGGGTTCATGAGTTCCAGAGAGTGGGTGAAGGAAACTTAAAAGCTGTATTTTTCAGTTGTATTATAGATAAACTTGTCTTTCATTGGAGGAATCTTTCATAGTTCTCTCCCCTTAAGAAAGGAAAGCCTTGTGATATTTAACTTGGTCCATAGCAGTCCTGTACACACCCTTATTAGAGAGTATGCACCTACATGGCATTACTCCCACGGAGTAGGAGATAAGTGTTGCTGTGAAAGTGAAGTTTACTCTTACTTGTTTCCTCTATTTCTTTGTCAAATTGAGGGTTATATGGTGCCTTTAGGTGCAACTCTAATCAAGGAGTTGTGCAAAAGTTGCACCACCGCAGAAATAGCCCTATGTGGTATTGGGAGTCAGGATATACCTCTGAGCCACAAGTCATCCCCTGTTTTCTGTCTGCTCCCAGGCAGTAGTAACTTACATCTGGCCTATACTAAGTTATTCTTCCTTCAGAACAGGTTTAGACATTTTCGCCAATGAATAGAGTTAGAGTCAACTCTTTGTCTATCTTCCCTGTACACCTGCTCTGGGAAATAGTAGGTAAGTAGTCCATGTTACTGCTTATGCACCCAGATCCAAAGTGTAGGTAGCCCATATAGTGACATAAAGGGAAAGAGGAAAGATTTCTTAGTTGCGCAGTCATGTATTCAAGTCACAGTCTAGTCCTTAATTATTTTTGGGCCAAACCTGCCAAGTTCTGAATGCTGGATAGATCTGTGTCAAATTGTCACCTCCATTTTGTAAGAGGGTCTTCATTTTCTTTTATATGTTGAACTCATGCTTGAACTGCGTTAAACAAGGTTACGGTGATGTTAAACTAGAAGCCACAGTGCCCACACCTAGATGGAGCTCTGGGAGAGTATGTGTAAGCAGTTGGAGGGGGGGCAAGTTGGGAGGTCTGAGGCACCGCTTTGAGGGGATAGCGTGTCTGAAGTGCAGAGTCCCACTACCCAAGGAAGGGCTTAGACAAGAGGTCTCAGCTGGGAAGCATGCCCTGGAGACCCAGAGCTAGAAACTGTAACTAGACTCGGCCCAGACCAGTAGGCTGGGAAGCAGGTTGGACCCAGCAGCAGGGTCCACTTACAGCAGGCTGGTTACGCTCCCCCGGGAGACTGGGCCAGGTTGTAACACTGAGCACTTCCTGAGGTTATGGTGAATGCCTTCAAATGCGCACTGATCTTCACATTCAGTGCCTCATAGGTTTAGGCCCTATATGTGCAGTTCTTGCATTTTGACAGATGTCCTGCCCTTAGTTTTTTAGCAGTTTTAATTGTTCTTGTCCATAATTAAAATTGTTCTAATTTATCTGAGTAAGTCCGAGTGTATTGTGTCTGATGTCAGACATAATTGCTAGTTGGCAAAAGAAACTTGACAGGTTCATTGCCTTTACATATTGCATGAAGAAGACTGCTGGGCTTTTTCAAGTTGCTAAGAGCACACAAAAGGGGTCAGACATGGTCACAGAGCAGCAGTTTGATAGACAAGGGCTTACACACTGTTACATGAGCACGGTTTCTCTATGTTAGATACATCTATCTGATCTGTCATATCTTTAAAAATGCTGGAAATAAAAAAAGATAAAGGTTTTATGGCTTTTGCTTTCACTTTGGAAGACCTATGGGTATCTGAGCACTGTGTGCTGTCAGATATACTAGGATATCATCTGTACAGAATCCTTACTGCTATAACTTGCTGCGTGTCATACTATTAGGTACAGATCCCAGAATATAGCAAATATAGGCGTCAGGAAGACCATACTGCTCAGTTAATATCATAAGCAGCGCTGCCACTTCAAACATATCTTCCTTTCAAGTAGTCAAATCTGGTGGTTTTGAACAGTGACTTTAGATAAGGATAATGTGTTCTTACATAAACCACACTGCTCTTTTGAAAATGAACTGAAAGACTGAGGAGGTTCATCCATGGAGACATTTAAATTAGACTAGGAAAAGCACTGGAAAGTGGGTTGGGGGAACAAAACTGCACTGAGAAAGGAATGGACAAGATGATTCAGTTGGGCTTTTTGTACCTCTTTCATTATTATGTATTAAATTACTTATTTGTATTGTGGTAGCACTTGGAGGCCCCAAACTTCGCATTTTTGACATTTTGTCCTTCCTCAGGGCAAAACTTTTTTTCAAGGACACGTGTTCCTGGAAAGGGATTCCCCTTTCTCAGCCAGCTCTAGTTGAAACAGAAGAGGCAGAAACGTGGCTGATGGCACATAATCCTCTTTCTAGTATTTAAAACGGAAAATACAGGTTTCTAACCTAAATGTAGGTTTGTGAAGATTTTGTCCCAGTTCATTGCAGCAATATGGTGAGAAATTGTGGTGAGTAAAATCACTGAAGAAACTATAATGGAATTCAAAACTCTGTACATTTTTAATGACCTTCCCTCCTGTCCAGCCAGCTCAGCATCAACTGAGTATGTTTTTAGCACATTTGGATTGATACTTCATAACAGGGTAGATGAAAAAGCAAATAAGTTAGATTTACAATATAAAGCAGCAATTGTGTGGAAGTAGAGAATAATACACATATATATTTTTTTTTCCCTTGGCAGATCTGATCAATTTAGTTGTGCTTCTTCATCTCCCCTTTATTTCCCCCTCAACCTGCCGAGATGCCTTAGCCCTAAGGACTTGTCTACATGGGGAGTTAATCTGGAATAGGTATTCCTTATAATCTCCCTCAACTAATTCAGAACAAGACACTTTTTATTCTGGAATAAGAGCATTCACACAAGCAGATAATCAGGAATAGCTATTCTGCTTTAAATTGACGCCTTTCCTTATCCAAATTAATTTTCCTGTGTAGACAGATCCTTAAAGATGACCCACAAGGTTAACTACAAACAATTAGCATATTTCTAAACATGATGTATCCTTGCCTATACTTAGGCTTGGCAGAAGTCAATGTTTATTTATTATAATGATGACAGATAATATTGATATTCATATTTAAGCATTTTTTAAAATTTGTATCTACTTAAATTTCCACAGTTGTGGGATTTATGGGAGTGTCAGACATTAAGGACTCAGTCAATTATTATTTGATGATAGTAGAGGTTGAGATTCAAAAGGTTAAAGCTTTATGACAGTTAAAACACAAAATTGTCAATATTGCATGTTGAAATATGCAATGTAAATATCCTTAAATCAAATGCTAATAAGTTCTCGAACAGATTTTTTTCTTACTTTGCCTATCTGTAAATTTTGATTATTATGATGGAAATATGTTTTCATTGGTTTGTATGTGTATGGTGAAATCGACATTTACCAATCAAACTCTAGTCCTTCTAAGCCTACCTAGACTAGATACATGTATTAATTAAAATGTGCTAACACATTTCTAACATGCCTCATATTCCCAATGTTGATGAGGCCTATATGAGTCAGAGGGCAGTGGCCTCCGTTAGACACATGGAAAACTGGAGGCAGAAAACAAAGAACTTTATCTGGGAT
This sequence comes from Lepidochelys olivacea, assembly GCF_965140295.1. Taxonomy (NCBI): domain Eukaryota; kingdom Metazoa; phylum Chordata; order Testudines; family Cheloniidae; genus Lepidochelys; species Lepidochelys olivacea. Next base: position 112,835,363 of record NC_140413.1, read on the forward strand.
TCTTTTCCCCTTTGATCTGCCAACATGACTTTTACAAGTGAAATATTTTGTTTTCATTCTTTCCTTTATTAATATATATATATGAGTTATGCTGTTTCCTGTATCTCTTCTAGATTTATATTTTCTTTATTGGGATTTGTACACTGGAATCCTTTGTCTGTCTCAGGGATCTTTCATGTTTAAGGCATTTTTGTATACTCAGAGGACAAGAATTTGGTAAGAGACTCTTGTTGACATGATCTGTGAGGCAGAATTTACCTTGCCATTGTCTGGGCTGTAGAAGTTAGTTTGTGGGATTTAGAATGTGATTGTGTATGGAGTTTGCAGTGATTATTATTATTGTTTATTATTTATGGTAGCAGCCACTGTCACAAAGCTAAGCACTTTTCAAACATTCAAGGGGGACATTTTCTGTTCTGCTGACCTCATAATCTAAAGAGAAAAGGTCAAGGGAAAGGCAAAAAACAATAAGCAATTTAGAGATTTCAAGTTGATACGTAACTTAAGTTTGATGCAATAGAGGATGAGGAACCTGCTGAAGGCTTCAAAGAGGGAGTGACATGATCAAATTGACAGGTGAGGAAGGTGACTGTACCAGCTGCATTTTGTATGGATTGAAGAGTGGCTCTGCATGTGTTTGGCAGTTCAGAAAACAGGATATTACAGTAATCAAGGTGGGACATAATGAGGGTCTGAAAAAAAGATTTTAGCTGTAGGAAAGAAAATGGTAAATCTTGGAGTTGTTAAGACAGAAGAAGCAGTAGAATTTGAGTTTGTTTCAGGTGTGTGGGGACGGATGGAGAAAGAAGTCAAAATTAACCCAGGGATTTCAAACCTAAACGAGGGCAAGGATGGTTGCTATTATCATCATTGATAGAGAAGTGGGAAAGTGGAGAAGGTTTGTGAGGGCAGACAAGAAGTTCTGCTATGGCCATATTAAGCCATACTTAAATACTTTAATAGTCACATTAAATTATTTAATGGAATGTCTTTCATCATCCTGATCTATCAGATTTGCAACCCACACAGCATATACAAGATCATATCCCTCACTGTGTACAATTCTTCAACAGAGTGGAACAACACTACACAGGAGTTTAGGGAAAGCAGTAAAGTTGAAACTAGAGGACAAGTTTAGGTAGGTGGAATGTAGTTACCCAAACTGAGTTAACAACCTAACTCTTGAGACCAAAACTGCGTGAACTTTAATAACCACAAATAGTCAATGCCTTGGCTTTAAACTTCAGTCAAACAAACAGAGGCACTTACTGGAACACAGTTTCTCCAATACAAGATCTCAGACCAAAATGCTTTGGGTAATAAATGTGCATTTTGTTAAAAATGTTCACCCCAGAAAAAAACACTCTGTAGCACATGCACATTGCGTAAAACTTGTTGCCAATATATGGATAAACCATATACAGAGCAGATTAACCAGGTGTAAGCGGGGGGAATAGTCCTGCTATTGTGGGGAACTTTCCTGGCTTCTGCACTACCCCGGTGAAGTGGGATAGCGAAAGGATCTGAGTCCTCACTCCCACTTCCTTTACCCAGTGGCCTCCCTGCCCTTGAGGACTCCCCTTCCACTCTCCTGTCTGACAGAGTCCTCGTAACCCCTACAAGGCTGGGCCCAGGATTTCTGGGGGGCTCCACCCCCAACCCTGCTGTGGTCACCTAGGACAGGGGTTAGAGTGTCCCCACCCCGGGATACTCTCTCCACACTGAGCACTTCTCTGAGCCACTGACCATTACATACAATTTAAAGCAAATGCAAGTTATTGAATCAACAATTAATTTTAAAAAGAATAAGGAAAAATGGGAAAGGTTAAAGGAAACACATCACCCCACTCTGTGGCAGGGAACATCACAAACAGTGTCTCTGCAATGTCAGGGCAGTTCAGTCTGTTCCTTGTAAGTCCTAGGCCTTCTTCTCCGGCCCTGGCTGTGCTGTAGGGATGCTGTGGCTTGGACACTCGCTCTGGTGGTGGCTACACGCTCTCAGGCTCTAAGTGGTAGGACCCTTCCTCCCAGTGTCGCCCCCGCCCTGTCGGGGTTACGATCCAAGCCTGGCCTGCAGAGCCTCTTGGCTGAGGTGTCTCCCTGTGCTGGGCCCATTGCTCAGGGTCCCCCTCGCTCTCCCCAGCTGCTCACTGCACCCATCTCCGGACTGCTGCAGCCCCAGCTTCAGCTCCACTCTGCCTCAGCATGGCTGCTGCTGCTCTGCCTCCAGCTCCCTGGGCTGCTTCTCTGGCCCCTCTGGCTCTGGTTGCTGCAGCTCTGCTCCCAGGACAGGTCTGCTCCGCAGGCTGCTTCTGTGACTCTGCTCCCAGCACTGACCTGCTTCCTGGGCTGCTTTTCTGGCCCCTCTGGCTCTGGTTGCTGCAGCTCTGCTCCCAGGGCAAGTCTGCTCTCTCTGGGCTGTGCCTCTGGCTTTGGGGCTGCAGCTCTGCTCCCAGGACAGGGGCTGCTTTTCTGGTCCCTCTGGATCTGGCCCAGCTCTGCTCCTCAGCTCAGCTCAGGCCCCTGTTTTCTCCTTAGCTTGGCCCCACTCTCACTGACCCAGGCAATTCCAGCTCACAGGAAAAATGGGACCTTCCTGACTCCCTGATTAGCCTGCCCGCCCTGTCATTCAGGCTGACCTGGAGCATTGGCCTCTCCCCATTGTTCCTGGGGGCTGTCAGTCTCAGGGTCCTCATTCCGCATCGACCCTTCCCCCTTTTTAGTACTGGGAGCTAGCAACTAAAACACCCCCACTGAATGTTAGTAAGGGGGCAACGGTCCCCTTACACAGGTCTCACTGTGTTTATAAAAATGGAGGTTGGCAACCTATCCCTTTCATGTGCGTATCACAGATACTCTGAATGCTAATAATTAACTTCTTCCTGATGTAAAATAGTATTCTAAGCCTTAGTCTTCCTATAATGCACTTAATAATAACACAAAAATATTTCCCAATGGCTGAAGTGAGTGTGGTTGAATGTTACAGCAAAGTGAAATGTGCTCTACTGCAGGGATTCCCAAACTCCTTTCCCTGAGGCCCACTTATGCAGCAGCAACAGGCATTATGGCTCACTATTATCATTTCTTGAGGAAAATTATTTATTGTCATTATTACATGTTATAGTATATATATATAACACCGTAAATAAACAATACACATGGTTCCTTTTCATTTTAATGTAAACAATTTTAATGATAGAAATCCCTAGCAATATGCATTTAAAGACATGCTTCAAAATCTTTGAAACCAAACAGTTTTAGTAAAACTACACTTTAAAAATATGTTGAAACCCAAAAGTAGAGTTCAAACAGGGAAAACACAAGGTATAAATTTACAGTGTATAAAACTGAACAGTAAGCAACACAACTATGTTAACAGGTTTCAGAAAAAGAAAAGGAGTACTTGTGGCACCTTAGAGACTAACCAATTTATTTGAGCATGAGCTTTCATGAGCTACAGCTCACTTCATCGGATGCATACTGTGGAAACTGCAGCAGACATTATATACACACACAGATCATGAAACAATACCTCCTCCCACCCCACTGTCCTGCTGGTAATAGCTTATCTAAAGTGATCATCAAGTTGGGCCATTTCCAGCACAAATCCAGGTTTTCTCACCCTCCACCCCCTCCCACACAAACTGTAAGAACACATTGTGTTATTGATTTTAAAAGAAAATAGTTGTCCAACATTAAACACTATATTGTGTTTTCAGTTTTTTGTGTAAAATCTGAATTTCTGTCCTGTGTAACTAAAGACCCAATCTTACTGTCTACTAATTATAAAAGTCTCAAATATTGTAAATAAAAATATAAAATAAGAGCTGTATTATAACACGCCGAGGCAACAGGTACTCATCTGATTCCAGTAAATGAGAATCCAGACTTCAAGAATGAGCCATCATATTTTGTTACCACTTTCTTTATTTTTTTGGCTGGCTCATTTTGTGTAGCTATAGATTATCTGGGACTTTCATTATCTTCTCCACTAGTGCACCCTTGTCATTTTCGAAAAATAAATAGATCCATGCCAGACTGAAATACTGCTTGCTGTTTTTTGCAATTGTCAATGGCAGATTGTGTGTACATTGCTAAGTTACGTTGCAATGAAATGCACCGTTGTACTCACGAGAATTAAACTTGACATATTGCATCTTGTTTTTTTAAAAATAAATTTTTTTTTCCAACATATACATCTCAAAGCATTACATTTATATAGCTTTTACTTAGATTACATGAGTCACATGGAGTTAAAGGTTTTCTAAGAGCTTGACTGGTAGAATGCCGTTGCGCCGGCATACCACTGGGACTATGTTGCGGCCCATCTTTGGGTCGCAGCCCACAGTTTGGGAACACCTGATCTACTATACTATGTGCTTTTATACTGACTCTTTATTCCTCCTGTTGTTGTAGAGTATCTCTTGTCTTGGCTCTCATCTCAATGTGCTACAGTTCTCTTCAGCGGTCTAGGGTGTCCATGCGTGGTGACCTTTTCTAATTCTTAAAACAACACTACGCAGAGAAATAACCCTTAAGCTTGTGTAATGGAAAAGGTAGGGTAGACCTTCTTGACGATAATGGTGCTTGCCTTCAAAGATGTCATGAAATGACAGGCAGATTTGCATTCCATGCTACATCTGCTTGTGGTGACTAGAAGGTGATGGTTTTATAGGAAATAGTGACCGCTGAGGGAGCACTGTCATAATGCTCTGAGAACTTGCCTGTTACCTTGTGACAGTTATAGAATCTAACACATAAGTAACCAGAGAGAGAGAGAGAGAGGTACACCATCAGCACTTTTCTGGTAGCAACCCCAATTCTTATAGTCACATAACAGTTACCACAAATAAAATAAAATTATTGAGCATGGAATTTTGCTGACTTACATCTGGTCTGAATTTGGTTCATTATCTTTTTACTTTAAGGTTGGAGAGAATTCACAGAGCTTCCACCAACTGCAACTAAAGAAACAATAGAACTCAAAATATTTTAACAGATAATTCCCCCCATGACAGAATTTTGGCCCCCAAAAAATTCAGCTCTCCAGATCCTGGCTGATATTGATAATTGCTTTGCTTTGAAGCTTGCTCAGTAGCAGATTTTAAAGTGTTAGTAACTCACCTGTTTTTGTTTTTTTCTTTTTTAAATTCTTCTTTCAAGGTATACACTGCAGGAGTGTTGGATCCTCTATTTTACCTGCTTTGCCTATTCCTCTCAACATATGGCCCCAATTCTCAGTCCGTTCAACCCTGCACTGATCCCAGGAATGAAGGGGTCAGGTAGCAAATGTGGCTTTCTGGGGACAATCTGGCATCAGTTCGTGCAGCCTCAGGGATGCTGAAGTACACTCCAATGAGAAGCAGAAAATAGCTGGCGCTCCAGCTAAATCCCTTCCTTGTCCCTTTTTGTCCCTTGATACACCCTTACACTGAAGGGTCCTCCTGCTCTATGCCAGCAGGGGAGCCCTTCACAAAGTGGGTATTTTCTCAGGGCCCACTTCCGCTCTCTTTAAGTTTCTTCTGTGCTGCTGGAGCAATGTAATAGGCTTCAGCAGAATGAAGGATCTGGCTTCTTCTTACTGGGAAGCTCTTTAAGTCTGTGAATGTCAGTTGGAGCCTTTCCTCAAAATTGGCAGCAGAGATGGGAACTCTGCACTGACTTACCCCATCCTGACTAGGATGGGGGGAAGGGTGTCACTCCCCAAGCTCTGCAGGGAATCCAGCCCAATGCAGCCTATTGTCCTGCCCCCATCCATTTTATATATCAAGCAAAAATTGTCCAACAATAAAATCTCTCTTTAGGGTTTCAAAAAGTGAAACCTCTGACATTTAATGGTGTCTAATTCTGCAATATTTTTTCATTTTTAAAAAAAGTTTGTAAACACAATCTTTTCTGCCATTTGTTCTCAATGTCAGCTAGTGTCTCCACCCACCATCTCTCTCTCTCTCTGGCTTGATTGCCCCTTCTTATGGAAATACCTCTGGGTCAGAGTATTTGTATATCAAGATTTATATGGAAGTGATTTTTTTACATAAGTTGTTATTCTCTGGATAAGGGGCTTAAAAGTGGAATGGCAACATTGACCAACTGGAACAACAGAAGTGCACGTTTGGGCACTTCCGCAGTAATGAAAATCAAATTTTGTTACACTTCGATAGAAAAGCTCTTGGCAATTTAAATGAGAACATATATTCTTCTTTTCTGTTTTGCATGAGTTAATGTTACCAGAGATTTAGATGAGACTTTGTATGTGTTGGTTAGGTATGAGTTTGGAAGCCTGTTTTTTCCTTCGTATCTGGGACTTTAAGAGGTTGCATAATGGAACTAGGCTACTATGATCAGTAAGTAGTGTATTTGTAGGAATCAGAAATGTAAAGCAGAGAACAGGAGGCATAACTGGAGGTGATATATTGGACAAGGTTCTTGAGACAGGGGAGTGGAAACAGCAAGTTAAACAGTGAAAAGTTGGTTCTTGCAACAGAATAATGGCAATTTTTCCCAAAAGTGAATTCTGAAATCCCAGTTATTTGTGAGATCTGGTAAAATACCTATGAACTTTGAAGTAGCATTCAAACTAAAATATACTATTTGTGCAGGCATATTACAGAGATAAGTTAGGATCTTTAGAAAGCTTGGAAGAGAATGGACCCATCCTTAAATATTTTATTCCATTTTCATACTTATTTGCATTGTGCAAAGGCCACATACAATGATAGGCAATGCATCCTGACCTGTAGTTCCTGTCCCCAAATGTGTCTATGTTCTTGGAATAGCTTCTTTATGGAATTTTAAGAGATGGTTAGAATTAGAAGAGAAAATTTCTACCCCAAACTCTTCCGGGTAGATGTCCACATGCTGTGCCCAAAGTGTGAGAAGTTGCCCCTAAATATTGAGGACAACAATAAAAAAAATCCATCTAAAGGTTTTTGAAAAGCACATAAGGATTGTTATGAATTTTTATCATAATCTTTAATGACATGGGATAAATGGTAATAAAACCTCACTGTCATTTTAAAAGTAACAAAACCCAATTTTCTTTATTCAGAGGCAAAAAGAACAAGCAAATGGGTAAGTTTATAAAACATATGGATACCCAGGTGTAAAGAAAACCTAAACAAAGTAGTTGGCTAGAACCCCTGAGGTGCCTTACATAAAAGAGTTCAGTGGAATGTTGCCAGTTTTCTTTTCTCTCCAAGAACAAACTTTCCTTTATATCACAAACAAGTAAAAACAAAAAAGTCAGACAGTATACATCTGGTGGTAGGGCAGAAATAGTCACTGCTTGATTCTCTCTCTTCATACTGGTGATTTTTGTTCAGCTCTTGGAATAAAATAGCACTTTGTTAAAAAAAATTACATTTAACCTCACTGGTAATTGCCTAATGGCACACCATTAATAGAGTTGGGTTCACTCAGTCTTGGCCATGTTTACCCAGCTGATGTTTCTGCAATGCACCGAGGACACTGCCACAGTAACCCACCTTCTTATAATGAAGATCTTATCCTGAAAGAATGTTTTTGCTACACTTTCCACTGTAATGACTTTATTGCATTTGCAAATAAAATTGAAATGGCTGAATTTACAAACATAATTCACGTATTGCTTCCCTACACTCTATGCAAATTTTTGTTAGTTTTGTGCTTCTGTAATAATGTGTTTTCTCTACGCTCCTCTTTTATGATGGCCTTTTAGACACATCAGTGGTGTAAAGGTAAACACATACTTTAAAATAATAAGAATAGATGAACAATTGTCTTTAGGTGAACGAGGCATGAACCAAGTAGATTACTTTAAATCAACATGAATCAAGTGCTGCAGTATCTGCAATATACATGACTTACCAAGTACTTCTACTGAGTCTTCTTCAAGGCTAAGTAGATCTCTTTGGTGGTTACAAATTAGATATAAACTTTGGTATAGCACATTATGTAAGAGCTGCTGCAGGGCTCCTTCACTGAATATTTGAATTTTTCGGAAATAGTTTTATGTTCTGGCATAGAGCTCATGCATTGTGATCTGCTGAATTGTGATCAGATCAGGAAAAGTGGAGAAAACGGCTTTTTATATTTTTTGTAGATTTTGTTACAAGAACAACTATTGGAGTTTTCCATCACCACCACCTGTTCAGTGATGCTGGAACAGTTTTTATAGTGGGGGTGCTGAGAGCCATTGAATCAAACTGTAAACCCTGTATATCATGGAAACCACTTCAAGCCAGGGGGTGCAGCAGCACCTCTAGTTCCAGCATCTATGCACCTATTCAGTGACTAAGGGACAGAGTTGGGATTTTCAAAGACAATTAAGGGAGTTTGCACAATAATTGAGAAATTGAGGTCCAGTTTCCATTATGTTCCTTTGAAAATCCTGGTGCCGGTCTTTAGTTATACTGGCTTTCTGCAGCCCTTTTAAATCTGAAGTGACCATTTGTGTCTTTTTTTATAATTGGATTGGTTGGGCAAAGAAATAAAGCTTGCTTCTTGCCAGGGAGTGGTGGCTATTTTCCACCCCCATGAATAAGATCCATATTTTAAAGGTTGGTCCTGAAGTAATGCAGTGTGGGATAGCAGTGGGAGGACTTAAAAATTAATCCGAAATACAGATGTGTCCACAGAAACTTATTTCCATGCTCACTGATTTGAAATTAATTTAGTCCACTTTTAAAGTGGGTTTTCCAATTTTCACTGACTGGCCAGTCAAATCAGAAGAAGAATTGCATTAAAATAACACCTCATCGCTACCCTCTGTGTAGACAAGAATTTACGTGGGAAAGAAAAACATTGATGTTTACAGTGATAATTTTCATAGCTCTCTGCAGTCAAGTAGTATGGTTTATAGTGTGTCTCTAAGTTACAGACACCATTGAAGTGTGTGCACATACACAGGAGGGATCACATACCAACTGCAACTCCAAGTGGAAATGTGGCTAAGACAGATGCAATTCCTCTGGGTGCACTGGGGCATGCACACAGCAGCAGAATCTGCTGCTATTCTGTACGGTATTATATGATGTGGTCCCTTCCTTATATGGGTGTTTTGATACAGGTTGCAGATGGAGGCAGAGAAATAGCCCTCATCTCACTCTTGCCCAATCCCTTAAGGTATTTTAGATACATTTTCAGATTCTGTTGTGCCTCAGTTTTGATATTGGAGAAGATTTATAAATGATGCTGTCAAACATCATTTATTAGGGAGGCAGCTTACCATGGAAAAGTGTGTCCAACTGTTAGTGTGAAACAAATAGCCAAATGACACTCAGCCCCAACCCGTGACTGAAAAGCAATTGGGCAACGTAGGCTTCATGTCACAATTTGTTTTGCCATTTGTTGGATGTAATTCATCTAATAAAGAGAAACTGCCCCCACTCCCCACCTCTCTTCTTTTGAAATGGAAATAAAAATTAAATCCAAGCCCAGTTCCCCAGACAGCCCTGGCACTCTTTGAACACTAAAGGCATTTCTAGTGTTTCTTGTAAATGAGGTAGAAATAATCTTCTTAAAGGCAAGTCCTGCCTTGTCCTTGTTTGTGTCACTCATTTTAACACGTTTGGTGTAATTTGTTCTGAATGTCACAAATGATCTTCACCTTTATTGCATATTAGTTGGCACTGGGGTTGGTTGATATTTTTCTCTCTAGATTTCCACTTGAACGTCAGACTAAGTTTTGAATTGTACAGGAAAAATGGAAAGCCTTTCTTTGTTATGGTAAAGTCTTTTACAATATTGGATTTGGGGATACACAAACAAGATTGGAGAGAGAAATGCAGTGAAACCAACTTCAGGATTTCTGTGGATTCACTACATTTCACTCTCCAAACTAGGTTTGCTGCAGTTAGAAGGGAATCCTTCCCCTTCTTCCATAGCCCCAGAGAATCCCAGAAACAAAGGAATCAATGTGATTCTGCTACTCTAAGGGCTTGGCTACACTTGCAGATGTAGCGCGCCGGGAGTTAAACCAGCCCTCAGAGACAGCAGCAGGGAAAGCGCTATCATGTGTTCACACTGTCAGTTGCAAGTGCAGTGGCGTGACCACATTAGCAGCGCTTGCAACGCCACAGAGAGCAGTGCATTGTGGTAGCTATCCCAGTGTGCAAGTGGCTGCAGCGTGCTTTTCAAATGGACTGGTGGGGAGTGTGACAGGGAGTGTGTTGTGTGTATGTGGGGGGAGACTCGACAGTGTGTTTTGGGGGGCAGGGAATGTGTCAGCATGCTGTCTTGTAAGTTCAGAGTGTGACGGGGGAAAGGGGAAACCCCGACATCAGCCCCCATCCCCTGCCTCTCACACACACACTCACACACACAAACGCCTTCCTTTGCTGCAGGAGCATTCCACAATAATGGTTTGCTTTGTGTCCTAGAGCAGCTAAGCATGCCAGTTGTCAGAAACGGAGCTTTGAAAGGGGATATCCGCATGCCTGCAGCTGAGTTCAAAACAATGACCAGAGAGGCCACTTGACTTCAAGGGATTATGGGACGTTTCCAGAGGCCAATCACAGCGCAGTAATGCAACATGTCATCCACACTGACACTCTGGCATTTCATCCAGGGTGCAGCAATCTCTATGCTTCTCACGGAGGTGGATTACCAGGGACACTCTAGCTGCGGAGTCAAAGTGCTCTTAGTGCCTTGTCAGTGTGGACACTTCAGGAGTTAGGGTGTCCAGGGCTGATTTAATGCACTCTAACTTGCAAGTGTAGCCAAGGCCGAATGGTTGGAAGGGTTTGGGGAGCCCATGCAAGGTATCCATACCATTTCCATTAGAACAGCCCCACTCTGCAGGTGTCCCTGTGCATCCCCATGAATTAGGGTCTGAAAGGTGGGGTAGGTGATGTGAAGAGCCAGGCCGAGGTGGTGGATCTGTTGTTCAGTGGATTCACCAGATATTACATATCCATCCCAGTACCCCACAGAGTGAGGGAATCAGAGGTTGGGAGCTACTGCTGAATAGAAGGAGGATGTCTCTTCTCCTAACTCCCCATGAACTATTCTGGGTCGGTGTGAGAGACTGGATTTTTAAGCCCTTCTTACTGTAAAGTATCCCAGACACTAAAAGAGTTTGTCTTATGACTGTTTAAATATAAATTAAAGTATTAAAAACAAACAGGAAGGAATGGAGAAGCTGGATAGGACAATGATTTTATATAGGGCTATGAATGAAGGCAAATTTTAAGATGACTTGCTTAGCCAATTCTTACTAATATATTTGAATCTTTCTAGCATGTTGCTGCATTTACTCTGAATTTTTAGCATAAGAAATTCTAAGTAATTTATAGTATTAATTTATAGTAATAATTATAGTATAATTACTATAAATATATAGTAATAATTAATTTATAGTAAATTAAATAATTAAAATTATTAGAATATTGTCATGCAAAAATAAGAATTATTACAGCACCTGGTATTGTAACAGGTAGTAGAATCAATGTTTTCTGTGACTTTACTCTTACAAATATATCGTTGATTTTACTTAAGGATTTGATCCTTTGTGTGTGTCTCCTTATAGTTGCAGTTGTTGGTTTCTCAATGGATGAAAGAGCTCTCATTTATGTGATGTCAAGTAGCTAATTCAAGCCAGGAGCTGAAGGATGCGTGTGTTCACAAATATACCCACATACACTCACTCAAAACACCTTTCTTCATCTTCTTTTCCATCCCCCTAAGTGTGGACTTCCTTGTATTAACTGAGTGGATGGGGGGTGAGTAGGAAATGAGAATTGAATTAATGCAGAACATCGTCCAAAGGAAACTAGATGAAACCCAGAAAAAGGTAGGCACTTGTATTGTTAAACTACATTCCCTTTGAGTCAAACCATAGTTCATGATCTGCTGGTATTACTTGTTCTACTAAAGGATTTTGTAAATCTCTGATTCTTCAGACCAGCATTGTATTTGCAGTCATTTGAGATGAAGTGGAACACAGTGGCTATCAATTTTTTTCATCTTCGTTCAACTTGTAAATGGATTTGTTTTATTATTTATTATTATTATTTATTTATTTATTTTATTATTAATAATCATTTAAAAAACACTATGACATGAATATCGCCGATAAATCCAATCCTTTATATGCATGTGAGACGGTCGGGAAATATATTTTGAAATACCTTAAAATTAATCACGTATACTCCCTCCCCGCCCTTCTTTTTCTCATCAGAAAAGTTATCCTTCCTATTGTTGTAGAATTCCTTTGGGCATACTAAACCAGTTTTGAAGTGTACTTGAAGGATAACTTTAGATCTTGAAAATCTCATCAGTAATTTGAAGGATGGTGAAAGTAGCAGAAGTGCTGTATGGGGATAATAGGCCTGACTTAAAAACAGAGGCTCAGTTCTAATCGGAATTGCAATCAAATTATGTTTAGCCTGAAGCACTTCTGAAGCAGAGCTCAAAGGCATATACTCTCTTCTCAGTCTATGAGCACAAATCCCATTAACGTCAGTGGTTTGTGCACAGCGTATGGCTCTGAAGTTGCACTTACACATTCTTCTCCCAGTGCTGGAAACTTCCATTTGCTTCAGTGCTAATACTGGGTGTAGAGGGTTTGTAGGACTGGAGATTTAATAAATAAATGTCCCCTTCCAGTGCAAATATTCTTCAGATCACCAAGTATTTTGAGTCCCCCCCCCCCTTCCCTTAATCAAGGTCTTAAATCATTTTTCCACCAAAAAAGACTTGATAGCTATTTTCATGTTAAACATATGTATGTAAAGATAGGAGCATTGCTTTTCAGTACTAAAAGCTGTATATACTATCATTGGTTTCCTACACAGGTTACATTAGTCCTGGTTATTGGATCCAGCCGAGCAGTGCTTGATGCTGACCCCAGGGGCTGACAGGAGCCTCAGGATCACTCTAATTTATGCCATCCTTCAAGGGCTCTCAAGGGGCCACTGTGGTAGCCATGGATTGTGAGTAGGGTTGCCACTTTTTAAATTGTTGGAAACTGGATCCTCGAAGCCTTGCACTGCCTCTTCCCCAAGACCCCGCCCCTTCCCTACTTCTTCCCCCAAACCCCCACCCCCATCGCTCACTCCTCTCCTCCCCTCCCCTCCACATATTGCTCACTGGATCATCTCAAGGAGCTTGCCTTGGGTGACCAGATCTCCTGATTTTATAGGGACATTTGTGGCTTTTTCTCTTCTAGAAGCTATTACCCCTGACCCCCGTCCAGATTTTTCACACTTGCTATCTGGTAGCCCTACCCTGCCTGCAATTAGGAGATGGCTCCAACTGAGCAGCAGCTGGTGCAGGTTAATGACACGGTGCCTCCTCCCGACCCATGGTAACCGGACTTCTGGTTCGGGTGCCATTTAGGGTTGCCAGGTCCCCTTTTTGACTGGACTTTCTGGTCGAAAACTGGATACCCGGACACAGAAGCCAAAAAACACTGTCCGGGTAAAACCTGTATAGGTGGCATCCCTAATTGCGAGAGTGCAGTGTGTGTCAGTGATGCTCCCATCTGCCCTAAGACACGTCCTCAACCTGGGCGGGCCAGCAGGAATGCCTAACATTAGTATCAGCTCTATGCCACCTGAGGGCCTCCAAATAAGGGAATCCCCAGCAGGCCACCTAGGTCAGCTTTAAGGTGCTTTGAGCTGCCGGAGTGCAAATTATTCTCATTTGGGCTGAAGATCTGGCCCATTGATTCTAACATTTTTTGTTTGTTTCACTACAGGGAGATTTGCATCTGTTAAGCAAACTATGGAATGTGGTTTGAGTCTATTAAATGTAGTGTGTCAAAATTATTTATGATTACACGGAGTTAAGACTTGGAAGTAAAACAATACCAAGGAAGAAACAGAACAGATGCAAACAAAACTTTAAACATGAAAGCCACTTCACAGAATTAAACTAACTAAAACCTGGGCACACTTTAAATTGCCTTTGAATTTGAAGAATAGAAATCTCAGCCTCAGTGCAGTCCTTGAACTTCAAATCCGCTCTTTTTCAGGTATTCGGTAGAATACTCGCCTTGTCAGAAAAACTGTCATGTCCTCCAGTCAGCTAGCACTCTATGTACAAAGCAAGAGCGAGACTGAAAAAGACTGGAAGGAATTCACTGACTGAAGTAAAAAAAAAATTAAAAGATCATATTAGTCAATGCATCTTACTATGTAAGATTGTCTCATTCACATTTTATGTTTCTGAATCATAGCTCCAAAATAATGTGACTTTACTTGACTTTTAAGATGTGTATTAAACTATTTAATTAAAACCACTTCTGTCATATGCCTCTGTAAGCAGTGTCAGGATGAGCTCCACCCTGACATCTGGTGGTGAGGTGTGGCAAGTTGTGGAAAAGAACTTCAGGGGCCGATCTCATTTGCATAGGCACACCCACCACGCCTAGAATGAGACCATAGCTGCCCAAATGGTCACTTTGGCTGCTGTGGGATCCCCAGTGTCTCTGTTATTGGGGCAGGAAGAATAAATTGCTATTACCCTGATTATGGGAACTGTGCTTGGAACTGTACGTGGCCTTTTGTTATGATGGAGGGATTCACCATCAACTAAGTAGCACTCGCTAGGCAAGGGTCATGGGTTCCAAAACTGTGTGAATGGAGAGAGGCTGGGGACAAGTATTAATACTTGGTGGCATGGGCCCCTTGGTGAGGGCCTTACATGCTGATTGCACTTCCTCCTCTCTCCACTGTGGAATATCAGAGCTAATTTTGATTTCATTAGAAGTCTAGTTATAGGCTGCTGAGCTCACTTTGGGCTGACAGTGCACCAGCACTGGGGCTCCCCTACTATAAGCTGAATTCACCTAAGAGCTGAAATCACTGAGTGTTGTGTTAAGTAGTGGGGGAGCCTGAAGATATATTGTGGAGCAATTTGCGGGACGGCTGGTGAAGCAGTTCGACGCGGAGCAGTGTGTGGATGGCAGGAGCTGCTTGTGGGCCGTGGAGCTGAGTGAAGGAGTTCATGGGGCGGCTGGCGGAGCGGAGCGCAGCTGAGTGAAGGAGTTCGTGGGGCGGCTGGCGGAGCGGAGCGCAGCTGAGCGAAGGAGTTCGTGGGGCGGCTGGCGGAGCGGAGCGCCGCTATGGAGCTATGGGGCGGTCAGCTTCAGATCACGTAAGGTGCCTCTTACCCCTGTCCCATTTCCACCCAGATTGGGAGGTAAAGCTCCGCCGATAAACTTTCGAACTCTGGGGCTGCCCTGACCAGGGACAGAGACTTTTGGGGCATTGGACTTTTGGGACTTTGGGTGATTTGGGGTTGCTGGACTCAAGAACCAAAGGGAAAAGGGCATGCCCCAATTTGCCTGGGGTGGGGTTGTTTTTGCTCATGGGTTGTGTTATGAATCCTGTTGGTGGTGTTTCCCCAACATAATGCCACATTGTTTCTCTCTGTTATTAAAAGACTTTTGCTACACTCAGACTATGTGCTTGCGAGAGGGGAAGTATTGCCTCTTGGAGGCGCCCAGCGGGGGTGGTATATATTGGTCCCAGGTCACTGGGTGGGGGCTCGAGCCGGTTTGCATTGTGTTATTGGAATGGAACCCCTAGATATTGAACCCGGCCCTTGTTGCTGCCAACTCTGACGGGCAGAAGGGTTACATTTTTGGGGGCTCGTCCGGGATCGCCTGGGTCAGTACCCCTCGCAAGCACCTGTTGAGTGATCCACTACATTGGGAAACAATTTATATTTTTTTTTGTTTGTGCTTATATTTTGAGGAAATTACTGTTTGTATAATGGCTAATATGTCAGGTTTGTTGGGCCCTGGCTCAGCAGCTTCTAGCTCAGAGGCTGCAGCCTCGGCTGATGATTGGACAAAAGCTCTGGGGCAAATATTGGAAAAGGTTGTGCTTCCCCATGCTGAGTCAGACTCTTGTCGTAAGTTAAGATTATTTGCTGGGGAGGAGGAGTTTGAACCCTGGTTAGAGCATACCACTGAAATGCTGCAAGAGTGGGCCGTACCAGATGCAGAAAAGCGAAGATGCCTTATAGAGAGCCTTGGCGGCCCAGCATTAGATGTGATTCGCACCCTGAAGCTCATTGACCCTGGGGTCAGTGTGAAGGACTGCCTAGAGGCCCTTGAACACAACTTTGGGAGCGTAGAGGGCCCTGAAGACAGCTACTGTAAGTTCCTTAATTCCCGACAACAAAAGGGCGAGAAGGCTTCAGCCTACATACAGAGACTGGAGAGACTGCTTCAGAGAGCTGTCATGAGGGGAGCAGTGACTGCTGAGCAGATGGATCAGACCAGACTGGCTCAAATTGTAAGAGGAACTCAGTATCAGAACCCGATTCTACTTCATCTCCGGCTAAGAGAACGACGGGAACATCCCCCAAGTTACTCCCAGCTGATAAAAGAGGTCCGAGAGGAGGAAGAAAGGCAGGCTGCCAGTGAGTTTTGGGAAGCCCAAACATCGGAGCCAGCCAGCACAACACCACTGCAAATGGCCAGTGTACTGATGGTGAGCACCAGAGAGGAACTTGCCCAACAAATGCAGGTCCTGACGGAACGGATAGCTGAGCTGCAAAGTACCGTTGACCGAGTTAAGACTTCTAGGAATAAGAAGCCTCAAACTGTGGCGATTGAGAAGCCCGCACTTAGAGCCACCATCCCCCCCAGGCGAAGGGGGAAAGGTCAATTCTTCTGCTACCGATGTGGTCAGGATGGACACAGTGCTGCCAAGTGCCGTAATGAAGAAAACCCCTCCTTAGTGTATGGAAAGCTGAGGATCAGTTGGGAGAGATCCGGTAGCTGCCAGAGGGTCTGGGGACGGGGACCCCCCAGGTCTGCAGGATTTGAAGATTCCCCCAGAAAAGACTGTCCAGCTGGGATCCCTGCAGGACTGATAGGGCCTCGAGCAGAGGTCATGGTGAGGATCGAAGGGGTGGAGTGTAAAGCAGTGCTTGACACTGGATCTCAAGTGACTATTATATTTCAGTCATTCTACCAACAGATGCTTAGGCACCTGCCTATACAGCCACTGACTGGCCTTGGCCTATGTGGCCTCAGCATGGATGAATACCCCTATCAAGGGTATGTCATAGTGCACCTGGAATTCCCAGAGGAGGTTGCTGGGGTAAGAGAAGAGGTAGACACAGCTGCCTTAATATGCCCTGACCCTAAAGGGACTTCTGATGTGTCTGTGCTGATAGGGACCAACTCCAGTCTCTTCAAGGTACTCGCGGATTACTGCAGAAGGCGGGCTGGGGACCAGTACCTGAATACCCTGATGATCCATACGCTTTGTGCTGAAGCCTATAGGAAAATTGAGAGCGCTAAAAGGGACACATCTGAGCTACCGCTTGGGGCACTGAAGTACGCGGGCACAACCCCCTTAGTAGTGCCTGCAAGGACGGAGCAAGAAGTGCTTGTCATGAGTACCTGTCTGAAAGGCAGTAAAGGGACGTTAGCAATGATAGAGCAGCCGATGGGAGGAGAGCTCCCTGAAGGAGTGCTGGTCCCCAGTGGAGTCATAACCCTACCTGCTGAAGCCCAGGAAAGGGTGACTATATTGATTGCTAATGAAACGAGTCGTGATATTTTTGTGAAGCAAGGACAAAAGATAGCAGACCTCTTTGAGCCTGAGTCGATTGTAAAACCCCAGTATGAAACTCCAGTTTCGGCAATAGACCCAGCAAAGTTTGACTTTGGAGATTCACCAGTGTCCGAGGACTGGAAAGATCGCCTGAGGAAGAAACTTTGTGAAAGATCCAAGGTGTTCTCACTGCATGAGTGGGATGTGGGATGTGCAAAAGGAGTAGAGCACAATATCAGACTACATGACTCTCGACCTTTCAGGGAGAGATCTAGGAAGATTGCTCTCTCTGAGATGGAAGATGTGCGACATCATCTTCAGGAGCTGGCTGCGAATGGCATCATTACAGAGTCCCGCAGCCCATACGCCTCACCCATTGTGGTAGTCCGCAAAAAGAATGGGAAAATCCGGATGTGTATTGACTACCGCACCCTAAACAGCCGTACTGTGGTCGACCAGTACACTATGCCTCGAGTGCAAGACGCCTTAGACTGTTTGCTGGGAAGCCAGTGGTTCTCTGTGTTGGATCTTCGAAGTGGATACTACCAGATCCCTCTGGGAGAAGAAGATAAGGAGAAGACAGCCTTCATCTGCCCATTAGGGTTTTATGAGTTTGAACGCATGCCCCAAGGGATTTCTGGAGCACCTGCCACCTTTCAACGTCTCATGGAGAAAGTTGTGGGAGACATGAATTTACTGCAAGTGTTAGTTTATTTGGATGACCTGATTGTGTTTGGAAGAACCTTAGAGGAGCATGAAGAAAGACTTCTTAAAGTGCTTGATAGGTTGGAGGATTATGGTCTGAAGCTTTCAATTGACAAATGCCAGTTCTGCAGAACCTCAGTGAAGTATGTGGGTCACATTGTGTCCCAAGAAGGTGTGAGTACTGATCCTGATAAAATAGAAGCACTCACTACATGGCCACGTCCAAGTAACTACAGAGAACTCAAGACCTTCCTTGGATTTAGTGGCTACTACCGCAGATTTGTGAAAAACTATGCTACGATTGTAAAGCCTCTGAATGATCTTACCAGGGGACATCAGTTCAGCAAGAACAAATCTAAGTCCAAGAATAAGGGGAGGTCCCCAAAGCCTCCTGTGCAGAGACACAATGGCCCCTTTGCACCATTTGGGCCACGGTGGGATGAGAGATGTGAAAGGGCTTTTCAAGAAATCATTACTTGCCTAACTCATGCTCCAGTCCTAGTTTTTGCTGACCCAAGCAAACCATTTATCCTGCATACTGATGCCAGTTTGGAGGGTCTGGGAGCAGTCCTGTACCAGGAAGTGGAAGGCAAATGTAAACCTGTAGCCTTTGCCAGCCGAGGATTGTCTGATAGTGAAACTCGCTATCCCACCCACAAGCTGGAGTTTTTGGCCTTGAAATGGGCCATCACTGAGAAATTTCGAGACTACTTGTATGGTGCTCAGTTCCAGGTGTGGACAGATAACAATCCACTGACTTATGTGTTAACAAGTGCTAAGCTGGATGCTACAGGGCAGAGATGGGTGGCCGCCTTGGCTAGCTATGAGTTCAGCATTCAGTACCGATCAGGGAGAAGCAATGTAGATGCAGATGCATTGTCCAGGCGTCCGCAGGCTCCAGAAGTTGCTGTGATACCCACAGATGGAGTGAGAGCTATTTGCAGTGTGAGTCGCCGAGAGCCAGAGGCCCGTGAAGACTTTCAGGGATGTGTTGCAGAAGCTTTGGGCCTGCCCCCTGAATGCATGCCTTCTGCTTCGGTGAACTATATTGCATTAGACCAATCTCCTTTGCCCATGCTCAATGCAACTGACTGGCAAGAAGCCCAGCGGCAAGATATTGACATTCGTGATACACTACTTGCCAAAAGGGAGGGGCGAAGCCCAACTGCGGTTGTCCCACCTAACCCGGAGGGTAAACTACTATTGAGAGAATGGACCAAACTAAAACTGATTCAGGGAGTGCTACACCGAATGACCACTGACCCTTTACAAAAACAACGAGCACAACTAGTACTGCCAAAAAAGTACAGAGCCCTGGCCATGAGGGCCCTGCATGATGACTTTGGGCATTTAGGGATGGAGAGGACCCTGGAACTTATTTGTAGTAGGTTCTATTGGCCCCGAATGGCTGAAGATGTTCGCAGGAAATGTGAGACTTGCGCTCGATGTGTTCAAAGGAAAACTCTGCCCACGAGGGCTGCATATCTCAAGAACATCACCAGCAACAAACCTTTGGAGTTGGTATGCATTGATTTCTTGTCTGTAGAGGTAGACAAGAGGAATGTTGGAAACATTCTAGTAGTGACTGACCATTTTACACGGTATGCACAAGCATATCCCACACGTGATCAGAGGGCCACCACCGTTGCTCGAGTATTGTGGGACAAATATTTCTCAGTCTATGGATTCCCGGCTCGGATACACTCTGATCAGGGGCGGGATTTTGAGAGTCACCTTCTGAAGGAGGTGCTGAAGATAGCAGGAATTAAAAAGTCTAGGACAACGCCTTATCACCCCCAAGGTGATCCTCAGCCAGAGAGGTTCAATCGAACCCTATTAGATATGTTGGGAACTTTGCGACCAGAGCAGAAGGCAACCTGGAGCCAGCATGTCGCATTTCTGGTGCATGCCTACAATGCCACAAAGAACGATGCTACGGGAGTCACCCCATATCTCTTGATGTTTGGGCGAGAACCAAGATTACCCATAGACTTGTGCTTTGGTGTATCAGAGGATGGAGATAGCTATGAAACTCATCAGCAATATGTATCCCGACTAAGAGAAAAGCTGCGGGATGCTTATCGCTTAGCTACCGCTGCGGCTCAGAAGAACGCAGACCGCAACAAACATCGATATGATGCTAGAGTGCGTTCGCAGGAGCTCCAGCCGGGGGACAGAGTCCTGCTGCGAAATTTGGGTATTGCTGGCAAACACAAGATAGCTGACAGATGGAAGGCAATACCTTACCTGGTGATGGAAAAGCTGGGAGATCTGCCGGTCTACAAGATCAAACCTGAAGACGGTCCAGGGCAAATAAAGACGGTGCATAGAAACCTTTTGCTCCCTGTGGGGGAATTGGTAAGCACCCCTTGTGAGATGGGCCACGGCAGGGCCGCCGGGCAGAACAGAGGTGCTAGACCAAAGCCGCCATCCAACACAGACAGTGGGCCCCCTGCAGCTAACTTACCCCTATTCTGCACATCTGAGAGTGAGTCTGAGGAGGAAGACACAACCCTGGTGTATCCTGGGATGGAGACAAGATTTCAGTCTCGATCAGCTGAACCAAACGAGAGTTCTCCCTTTTCCGCCCTAAACCCATTGGCGGAACTATTTAGGCCCCTTTCTGATACCCCGGTGCTGCTGATGAGACCCCCCTGTGATGACAAACACAGGTTATTGGACAATGGGGACAGACAGGTAGAGGATGTCCTGGGCACCTTGGACCCTCCAGCGTTAGAACTAGGAGTGCAGGGGCCTACGCCAGTAGCCGAGGGACCCTCCAGGGAAGCCTCTCCATCCGTCACTCAAGAGGATGTTCCCCTTACTTCGGCAACAGAGATTCTCAATAGACGAGACAGGGTGATAAGACCAGTGAAACGGTTAACTTATGATGCACCTGGGGTGACTAGTGAGGAGCCAATACATTTAGCACACAGGCTTGTGGAAGCTAAAGTGGGCTTCCTGAGGCCCTTTGGAGGAAACCAATGAGTTGGTATAAAGGGAGTGTGATTTGTCGGGACGACAAAGTCTCGGCTGGGGGGAGGATGTAAGCAGTGTCAGGATGAGCTCCACCCTGACATCTGGTGGTGAGGTGTGGCAAGTTGTGGAAAAGAACTTCAGGGGCCGATCTCATTTGCATAGGCACACCCACCACGCCTAGAATGAGACCATAGCTGCCCAAATGGTCACTTTGGCTGCTGTGGGATCCCCAGTGTCTCTGTTATTGGGGCAGGAAGAATAAATTGCTATTACCCTGATTATGGGAACTGTGCTTGGAACTGTACGTGGCCTTTTGTTATGATGGAGGGATTCACCATCAACTAAGTAGCACTCGCTAGGCAAGGGTCATGGGTTCCAAAACTGTGTGAATGGAGAGAGGCTGGGGACAAGTATTAATACTTGGTGGCATGGGCCCCTTGGTGAGGGCCTTACATGCTGATTGCACTTCCTCCTCTCTCCACTGTGGAATATCAGAGCTAATTTTGATTTCATTAGAAGTCTAGTTATAGGCTGCTGAGCTCACTTTGGGCTGACAGTGCACCAGCACTGGGGCTCCCCTACTATAAGCTGAATTCACCTAAGAGCTGAAATCACTGAGTGTTGTGTTAAGTAGTGGGGGAGCCTGAAGATATATTGTGGAGCAATTTGCGGGACGGCTGGTGAAGCAGTTCGACGCGGAGCAGTGTGTGGATGGCAGGAGCTGCTTGTGGGCCGTGGAGCTGAGTGAAGGAGTTCATGGGGCGGCTGGCGGAGTGGAGCGCAGCTGAGTGAAGGAGTTCGTGGGGCGGCTGGCGGAGCGGAGCGCAGCTGAGCGAAGGAGTTCGTGGGGCGGCTGGCGGAGCGGAGCGCCGCTATGGAGCTATGGGGCGGTCAGCTTCAGATCACGTAAGGTGCCTCTTACCCCTGTCCCATTTCCACCCAGATTGGGAGGTAAAGCTCCGCCGATAAACTTTCGAACTCTGGGGCTGCCCTGACCAGGGACAGAGACTTTTGGGGCATTGGACTTTTGGGACTTTGGGTGATTTGGGGTTGCTGGACTCAAGAACCAAAGGGAAAAGGGCATGCCCCAATTTGCCTGGGGTGGGGTTGTTTTTGCTCATGGGTTGTGTTATGAATCCTGTTGGTGGTGTTTCCCCAACATAATGCCACATTGTTTCTCTCTGTTATTAAAAGACTTTTGCTACACTCAGACTATGTGCTTGCGAGAGGGGAAGTATTGCCTCTTGGAGGCGCCCAGCGGGGGTGGTATATATTGGTCCCAGGTCACTGGGTGGGGGCTCGAGCCGGTTTGCATTGTGTTATTGGAATGGAACCCCTAGATATTGAACCCGGCCCTTGTTGCTGCCAACTCTGACGGGCAGAAGGGTTACACCTCTTAGGTATTTTTTAAAGGAAAATCAGTAGATTTACAAAGAAATAACCAATCTTTATCACTGAAAAGAGTAAAATAATCCTTCGATATTAATTGAATATATATTTAAAGAACTCCCTATAGACAACCTTCTACTATAAAACAGCTGAACATTTCATAACAACTGGTATAAAGGATACATCTTTATGGTTGGCTGATTAACTGCTGGTTTTGTTTCCTGCCAGACCTCTTGCTACATGTCATAAATCTTAATGTTATGCTCTTCCTTTTTAGGGTTCTCTTTTCATTCTTCTTTTTTCCTTGTCTTTTCCAATAACCTTTGCACTACTGTGATTTTTTTCTCACATCTGATATGAGCTATTTCAAACAGAAGGTTGAAGCTTGGCGCTCTGTAGAAAATGGTGCGAGTGCACCATTAAAAGGTGACAGAAAGATGCCTCTGGATCTGGTTAAGTGAGGCACAGGTATTGAAGAGTAATAGAATGAAACGTTCTAATTCCTTTTTTTTTCCTTTATAGTCTATCTGATATTCCTTCCTTGTAGATTCCCACCCTCCTTTTATACTTCCTCTGTGTCTTGTATGTGATTAGTTGTGAAGTAGAGCTATATATAGTTTACTCTCCTATAAATGATGTATTGTTGGTTTAGGAACAAACCAAATATAAAAAAACAATAAGGGAAAATGTAGCCATTGGATGTTTTTCATCCTAGATGTTATCTATAAAAGGTTTTAATTTGAAGTTGAGGATTTCTACAGAATTTATCCAGATTATGAATTTTTCCAGTAGGATCTGAAAGGGCTGTATAGATTAGGAGCAAATCTTGCTCTGGCTGCATTGATGCATTAGTAAGGGGAGAAGGGATAGAGAGATCCTTTCTTTAGCCCCTGCTCAGAAGAAAGACATGAGTCCCAAACTTGCTGGTGCAATCACTAGGAAAGGAATGAACTAGCCAGCTGAACACAATCCTGAAGGGGTGTTTGCAGTATGTAACATGCTCTGGCTGGGAAGCACATAGAGTTTTTTGTCAAATGAGTGGCAGCATGTACCCCCTACCATGTCCTGAGTTATCTGAGCCATCCTGCCCTGTGTCAACAGGTTTGCTCTTGTAATTAATGTGCAGCTGGCTTTGCTCAGCTACTCCACTGATCCAAGAGCAGCTTGTACCAGTCAGGGCAGTATTTCATCAGGTGTATATGTATAAAAGATCTGTTCAGCCAACATGAAATGCATTAACTGCTTACACAGATCATGTCACATCCCCAGATAAATACCGGCAAAATTACATCCAGAATTTCTTTAAAAGTGCAGCTTTGTGTTGAAACAGAAATTAGAAAAAAAGTATTATCATGAGTAAGTGTAGAACAGTAATCTTAATGGGAAGTTCAGAGTATTTCTCTGAAAAGACAAAACTTTTTAAAAGGAAAATTGTGACCTTCGTTTAGGCCCAAAATGAGGGACTTTGTCTTTTGTATCACCCTCCAGCTAGTAAGTATCTACTTTTGAAGCCTCTACTTCACAAAAGAGAAAAAGAAACTTATTTCCTTCCTCCCTTTTCTCCTTGCAGACTTCTTGTGGGTTTTTAGTCTCCATGTCTCAGAAAAGAGAGAGAGACATATTTAGAATCCAATATGTTAGAATACTGTGCTAGAGTTCTCAAGTTGCGTTCGTTTGTCTCTGGTGATGCTATACCCATGTGTATGGAGCTAATAATTTTGAATGATGAGTGATTTCGATGACAAATACCCATTCCAACCAGTTATCTCTCAAAAGAATCATTACATTTCTTACCTATTAAATATTGTATTTATTTTTTCCATAAGTTTATAATTCATTGGTTAAAATGTAAAATCCATGTGCATTTCAGTATGTTTTCTGTAAAGCCAGATATTTCCCCCATCTGTTTCAGAAGTAATGAGAAGGTGCAAAAAGAAATTTTTTTTAAAATTTTTACAGCTATAATGAGTTGCCTGGTCACATAAGAATCAGTAGAGGCTTACAAGGGATAATTCAACACTGAGGAGACACACTCTTAATAAACATAGAACACACAGTATAATTACAATAGCTGTAAGGAACTTTATACAACTCATCTGCACTGGATGTTTACCTATGGGGGCCTGATCCTGTGAGACACTGAATATTTCTTACATGGTGCTAGGTGCCCTTAGCCATAGGTAAGGCTACAATTTAGTCATGGGTATTTTTAATAAAAGTCATGGACCGGTCATGGGCAGTAAAAAAAAAAAAAAATACAGCCTGTGACCTGTCCATGACTTGTACTATATACCCCTGACTAAATCTTAGTTGGGGGGCCGCTGCTGGGAGTGGGACCGGGGGGAGCCGCTGCTCAGGGGCATGGGCCCAGCAGCACCAGCTACTGGAGGACTGCTGCCAGGGGTCGCCAAGCTGCAGCTGTTCCTGCCACCCTTGGGACCGCTGCTCGGGCAGTCCCCGGGGCCAGCCGCACCAGCCGCTGCTCGGGCAGTCCCCGGGGCCAGCCGCACCAGCCGCTGCTCGGGCGGTCCCCGGGGCCAGCCGCACCAGCTGCTGCTCAGGCGGTCCTGCTCGGGCGGCCCTGGGGCTAGCCACACTGGCTGCTGTAGAAGCCACAGAGGTTGCGGAAAATCACAGAATCTGTGACTTCCGCGACCTCCATGACAGACACAGAGCCTTAGTCATAGGTGCTGGAACAATTTTTGTGTGTGTATGTGGGGGGAGGGGGGGGTGCTGAAAGCCACTGAACAAAACTGTAAACTCTGTATATGATGGAAACCGCTTCAAACCAAGGGGTGCTGTCCCTCCCCCAGCAACCATATTTCTAGCACCTATGCCCTTAACTTGCACTGATGGCAATGAGAATTGAGGGCACTTGGAACCTTGCAGGATCCTGTCCTCAGAAGAAGAGAACCAATTGTTTCCTCCAAAGCAGATGCCAAATTTGATTCATTGTAATGCAGATATCAGGACATTTTCTGGGTCAGATCACTGTGTTCAGCCTCTAGCATTTGCCTAGAGGGCACGAATCCTTGAATAGTTCTTCACCCCATCCTCTCACCTGCTGGTACATTGAGCTGCCACAGCACAACAATATCAGGTAGACAATTCAATTTAGTATTTCCAAAAAAAGAAAAGAGTTTATTATTTTTTTTTAAAAAAAAAGAAAGCAAAAGTAACAGAAAACACACAAACACTTCATTTTATTCTTGAAGGAATTTGAAGCAGATATACTTCTATAATTAATTTCTGTTAAAATTGCCTGCACCATCTCCTTTTTTATAGTTACAAAAATTACACAGGAAAAATCCTGTTACAGTCTGTGACAGCACCAGAACCACTGTCACTTGAAACATATCACCTCAGGCTCTGCTTTTAAATAGATTTTGACCTAATTGGCATCTCTAATGAAGTGGGGTGGGTGAGGGTGGATGTGTGCATGCACATCCTTTACTCTCCACATTGTAATGGAAATGCAGTGCAGGATAGGAGGGTGCCCATGTACAATCTTTCACCTCTGACAACATGAACTGCATACCGCACACAGCTGTCATGGTAATGACAAGTCTGGTGCACCAGGATAATTGGGTACTTGAAGAAGATTCATAAGGCAATATGCTGCACAGCACTATGTTATGCCCTGGGGCAAGGAGAAGAAGAGAGAGAGGTACCAGAGAGGGTTGGAAATGTGTTCTTGATAAATAATAATCTAGTTATGACAAAGCAGTGTTGTCTACAAAGTAGCTTCCTACACACCCTTCTTTCCCACAGAATTATTTTGAAGAGTTTCAAAGTTGTTTTGTACTACATATAAAATTGGGTTCCATTTTATAAGCAATGGAATCAAAATATCTCAGTGGAAACCAAGGGAATAAATTTCATGTCTATTACACGCCTTTCAATATGAGGCACTTTGATGTCAAAGCAAACTCTATAATCCTGCCATCTGACAGCTCATTATTAAGGAACAACAAGACCTGACTTTATTACTGTAGTGTATAGTTGGCTCATCTGCAAATTAGAGTTTTTTTGTTTACTTGTGACAGTTTGTGTTTGCTTTCGTGGCATGTGTTGTGGAATGTTAAATAGGATTGCATTTTAGCAGTTTAATGTGACAACAATTAACCTCTGATCCCTTTTTCAAAAAAGTCCCCTTTTTAGTTTTATTAAAGATATTTATCATAAAAGGGTGATAGGGATTATTAGACATAGACCTCTTATTAGTTAGGTAGGTAGCCTATCACTACCACATATTTAATAGAATACACTCATTCAAATTTTATCATGCTTTCTTCTTAAAAAAAGAAAGGAAGTGTGGTCTACTAATTAGAACATGGAATTAGGAGTTAGGACATCTGTCTGTGTCACGGACTTCCCTCTGTGACCTTTGGTAAGTCATGTAACCTTTCAGTAGAACGGGCAGTATAACACCTGCTGTACTTCACTAGGGTGTTAAGAGGCTTAATTAACATTTGTAAAGTGTTTTGAAACCTTTGGATGAAACATGCTATAGAAATGCAAAGTATTAATAATAATATTAAATACTGCATTTTGTCTGAAGACTTTTTGTGGCATCCTATAAACAGATGCTTCACAAAAAATTCTGAAGTTCCAAGATGACAGCTTTATCACAGTTAATTATATCGATAACACAGATAACATCAAGAGCCTAACACAGTAGCAGCACTTTTAAACAAGAATCTATTTGCAGTTATCTAGGAAAAGGTGGTATGAATGATGAAAAGCTTTTCCAGCATTACCAGTTTAAGCTGTTTATAGAAAATGAATCTTGTATCAAGGCATGCTTATCCCCTTGAAAATAATGAGGCTGACATGGGCTATACAGAGTGCTCCCTAACCATCTAACAGGTGAAGTGGACTATGCTCCCTTTTATTCCTTATATGAAGAATAAAAACTTATGCAGCTTATTTTGCAGAATTCAGCCTTCAGGAGGCCACTCAATGGTAAGACAAGACTGCCCCTCAAAGCAATCTCTTCATTAGGATGCTGAACTCTTCCCCTCCAAAATAACATAACATAACAGAAATGATATTTGAGTAGTTATCTTACAGCCTTGCAGCTGAAACAGCTGGTGAGGAATATGTGCTCTGCTGATTCTGTTTGTATAAGAGAAGTGAGTGTTTTTTTTCAGTGATTCCAGTTATCCTCATGTGATCCTATATGTGGCTCATGGTTCTTTGAAAGGTGCTCAAATATTCAGTGCCTTACAAGGGCTGCCATACAATCTGATTGAGCTCCCACCGCAGTCAATGGGAGTGTTTTCACTGAGACGGGTGGGAGCTGGATCAGGCCCTATAGGTTTGATATCGCAAGATACTTTGCATTCTCAAT
This sequence comes from Lepidochelys olivacea, assembly GCF_965140295.1. NCBI lineage: Eukaryota > Metazoa > Chordata > Testudines > Cheloniidae > Lepidochelys > Lepidochelys olivacea. The sequence continues at coordinate 112,863,287 of NC_140413.1, forward strand.
TCCCACTGCCTTCAATGGGAGTTGGGGGTGCTTGACACCTTTCAGAAGGTTTCACCACCTTGCAAGACTGAGCTGTGTAAGTGCATGAAGCAGAGACTTTTAACTCAGTCAAAGCCATTATACAAATGAATGTCTTGATCCCTGTGACCACTGAGCTGCTCTATAATCACTGAAATTTGTTGGCTTTTGATTAAGCCTGTTTTCATTTGTTAGTTATCCAACTAGATAATCTTGCTTAAATCCATGTCAGATTGTCTTCATTAACATATTAGACAGTCCAATCAATGCCTTGTATGCTCATGAACACCTTGTTGAGAGAGTAGGTGGCCTTTTGGGTACACAAGCCCTCTTTCAATTATTGGGCAAGTTTTCCTTGTATTAGAAAACAATCTCTTTTTGACTTTTTTTGAGGTCCTCAAACCTAGCTATATTTCTGATGGTTATTTTCAGTGTACTAGTGAAACAGAGGGTTCAAGCAGGATTGTTTCATATCAGTTAAAATTAGGTCTACATGACACTCTCAAGTAGCTCAGCTACCAAATGAGGTTTTGGCTTTGCTTTTTATTGGTTCAGGCCAGACCATCCTTCTGACCTGCCCCTGAGTTCTGACTTTTGGATTTAGGTATTGTAGGAAAATCTCACTATTAGGTACCCAGTTCTGGTATCTAGAGGGTTTCCAGGCTGATATTGATGTCTGTGTACTGTTTTTAAATGTATCTAGCCCCGGACTTAGTTTAGGAAAATTTCAGCCAGTTTTGTAGCATTAAAAAAAAAAAAATCCTTAGTGCATAAATAGAAAAAGAATTGGTAACAAATGTAATGTTTTGTATGACATAAAATTCATGTTTGATTTAGAGGTGAAATAAAAGATCAAATAATGAAAGAAGTTCCTAACAAACCAGCCAAAAATGCATTATCATAAAGCCATTGCACAGAAATTGATTTTTGAAAGCATTGTTACAAACATTACTCCTCAGAACCCCCATGTGTATGTGCAAAATGCTGTGAGTTAAATTTTGTCCTAATGTCTGTACAACCTTACTAACATCAGTGGGATGTGGGGTTGTAACTGAGGGTAGAAATGTAGCCTTATCTATCTGAAAATAGCTTTCAGCTGAATTAGTCAGAACAACATTACATACATGACTGGGAGAAGAAGGGCAAAGATGCACATCTGTTCTATTTAGAGAAGAGTTCACAGTTTAAATTCCAAGATTCCAGCAGAGTGTCTGCACAGTGCTTTATTACCAAGCCTATGGGAATCCGTTGTAGTTCTTACATGTTGTCAGTTCTGTCAACATTTCTAGTACCCTGGTGCAGAAAGCTGTCAGTGTCATCCCATATACACTCTATTGCATTGGTGGGGGGCAAACCCCCAGTGATTCTAGGTGCCACTCAGGATTTAGCTCTGAGAATTGAGAACATTGTGTATTAATTCTGATGATGTCTTCTGGATGGGTTTAATGGAAAATTAAACCATCTTATTTGTTGGTTTTATGCTAGTTTCTTGATATTTCAGTTTGGTTTTGTTAATTATATTGAAAACATCAGAAACGTGACTTTGTCTTGCTGGAATACGGTTGCCAACTTTCTAACCGCACAAAACCAACCACCCCTACCTTGCCCCTGTCCCTGTCCCTGCCCCTGCCCCAAGGCCCAGCTGCTGCCCCGCCCCTTCTCTGAGGCCCCACCTCCTGCACGCTCCATCCCCCCTTCCTCCATCGCTCGCTCTCCCCCTCACTCACTTTCACCAGGCTGGGGCAAGGGGTTGGGATGCGGGAGGGGGGTGAGGGCTGCAGCTGGGGGTGCGGGCTCTGGGGTGAGACTGGGGATGAAGGGTTTGGGGTGCGGGGAAGAGCTCCAGGTTGGGACCAGGGTTGGAGTGCGGGGGGTGGTATGGGCTCTGGGCTGGGGGTGCAGGCTCCAGGTGTGGCCAGAAATGAGAGGTTCAGGGTACAGGAGAGGGCTCCAGGCTGGGGCAGAGGGTGTAGGGGGTGAGGGCTCTGACTGGGGGTATGGGCTCTGGGGTGGGGCCAGGGATGAGGTATTCGGAGTGCAGGAGGGGTCTCCGGGCTGGGGCAGAGGGTTGGGGTGTGGAGGGGGTTTCAGGATGCGGGCTCTGGGAGGCAGTTTGGGTGCAGGAGGGGACTCCGGCCTGGGGCGGGGGATTGGAAAGTGGGAGGGGTTGTGGGGTCTTGGGGGTACTTACTGCGGGTCCCAGGAAGCGGCCGCCAGGCCCCTGCGGCACCTAGGCACATGGGCGGCCAGGGAGCCTTCATGCGCTGCCATCGCATCTGCAAGTGCGGCCCCCACAGCTCCCTTTGGTCACCATTGTTCCCAGCCAATGCGAGCTGCAGAGCCAGCACTCGGCGCAAGGGCAGTGCGCGGAGCCTACCTGGCTGCCCACGCACCCAGGGGCCGCAGGGACCCGGCTGCCACTTCTGGGAGCCGCGAGGAGCTAGGGTGGGCAGGTAGCTTGCCTTAGCCTCAGGCTCCCACTGTGCCACTGATGGGACTTTTAACAGCCTTGTCAGGAGTGCCAACCAGAGCCGCCAGGGTCATTTTCAACCAGGTGTTCCAGTCGAAAACCAGATGCCCGGCAACCCTATGCTGGAAAGAGAGGTGGGTTAATTTGCACATACGTGCCATCCATCTTCATGCCAGTGTTTGTCCCTTTTCTGATGTCCTTGTTCTTTTCATTTTCTGTTCTGTATAGGTTCTTATACCAACCTCGTCACCAAGTATCTAAGTATTAAGGGACATAACTGACATCTGTCATGTACGATTTGTCCTCTCTTTCATCCTCTCCCCAGGGGAGAATTACATGTGCAGTGCAGTGTTTTGTATTGGTGGGGTTTTTTTTTTAAAATGTACACATTGCTATGTGTTTTTGTTAGACAAGGATACATAGGAGTAGTGCGTCTTGCACTTGGAGTGGAAGGTCGTGAGGTATGTGTGATGGTCCTTAGTTCCTCTGGGACTTGGTCCCACAGTTTTAAATTGACCTCTTACAAAGCTCTCTCTGCTGCACAGACTAATTTAATTCTTATGATAGAAAGTTCCATTGTGCCAGAGGAATGAAGTTATTGACCACAGACCTCATCATAAAGCTTTAGGTAATCATTTAGATAATGTGGACCCAGGCCACTGAGTGCCTTGAAGAATGCAGCCTTCAGAAAGTGGCAAGATTTGTCCTCCAAAGGTCCAAGACTTGGCCTGCAAGATTTAGGAAAGCTGTGCTATATCTGAATCTTGCTCTTAAAGACTTAGAGTGAAATTCTGCTCTCTCACCACTTCATCCCCAATGCTTTCAGTACTGTCTATGATGCCTGCCCTAGGGTTTTATGTGTGTAGCCATGAGCAGAATTTGATCAATTGTCATATCATAGGATAGCATTAGTACCTTGTGTGAACGTAGCGAAGGCTGGTGAAGTTTGAAAGTGGGTAGACAAAATTGACCTATAGAAGTGGACTTGGAGCAAACTCACGAAAACAGGAGAAGATGATAACCCAGATGTTCAGTTGTGCCCAAGGTCCACTGGAGAAGAGCTGGCTGCAGCTCCATGATTCCAGGACGAGGTCTATGCTAGCCCTGGCATCTGTATCACAAAAGCATGGGAATGCTGAAAAAGATATGGCATCTTTGTTTAGTGTTCTACCTTTCATTCAACAAAAACTGAAATGATGGATGTGCTGCATTTAAACCGTAAGCAACTTTGTTGTGGGATTTGGGATTCTCTGTCCTCACTTACTTGTGCAAAATTAGGAAGTTTTCAGAAGTTAGCTAGATTCCGATTTAACAATGCTTAAGTTTTTGTTCTTTTCTTTTCTTTTTGTTCCCTCACTCTGGCTAATTATAACAGAACTAGCCTGTGAAAGAAATTAAAATTCTGCTACTTTTACAAATAATGTTCTCACCAGATTAATTTATGTAACAAATAATCATGATCTTTAAACCTTATATAGTGGGTGTGGAAAAACATTATTCACATGGGTATATTGCTCACTTTAGACTTTTTTAAGGCCTGTTTCCTGTATCAGAAAGTAGTTGTAAAGCATTACTGCTTTTATTGTTAAGAAGCTGTTAATTTCTAATCCAGAAGAATAGCCTATAAAAACTATAATGTAATTTAAATTTACACAACAGCAAGCGGTAAATCACAAAGTACTGTTTAGTAACAGCACAATATTTGACATCTAAGTTATAGGGATTGCTACTCTGACCAAAGGATGTAGAAATAATCTGTAACCTAATATTTTCATTTTAATAAAAACCAAAGGAACAGGAAGGGGTGAAATGAGTTGATCTTTTTAGTAATTTTTAGTAATTTTTATTAAGAAAAATTAATGTTAACATTTGTTGCAGTGACTAGCACTTTATTTGATTATCAGCATTTTTCAGCATTTTTGTCAAGGATAGACTATCGGTAATCCATCCTCTCCCCGTTTTATTTTACAAGCCCTTATTGCATCACCATGTTGTGGAAATGAGGGTCAGGCTTCATGTAACATCAGGCTTCCACAGGAGCTAGGAGCCTTGGGGTCATTTACAGATCTAGCAGATTTCCGAATTAGCCCATGTTCTACAAACAATAAATGTAATATGTGTCTGGACATGTTTTTTTCTTTGTTTGTTTGATAATAAATCATTATGGATAACATTTTACCCTCCCATGGAAAAACAAGCAGTGTTTTACTTCACGGAGTTGCTTCCTAACATTCCCCTTGGGGCTGATGAGCATGTGGGGGGAGGGGCTATGATGGTGGCATGAACACAGACTTCAAAGCATATAGGACAAGGGGATCTCTGGGAAACTCTGTTTCCTAGTTGACAGATCCTAAAGCATTACATAAGAACAGCCATACTGAGTCAGACAAAGGTCTATCTAGGCCAGTATCCTATCTTCCAACAGTGGTCAATGCCAGGTGCCCCACAGGGAATGAACAGAACAGGTAATCATCAAGTGATCCGTCCTCTGCACCCATTGGGAGGGCGGGGGAGAGCTGCTCCCCTGTAAAGGTCTGCGAGACTCCTTTCTTCTCAGTACTACACTGCTAACTCCCTCAAGTTGTGTTCCCCTTGGCTGCTTCCTGACATGGCCATGAAGAAAAAGCCATAGTGGAAACATTGCAAGATATGGATATCCATTGGGCTCAGGGGACATAAGCAAAGTAAAGGAACTCCCTGGCTATTCTGTCTCCTGCCATGGACATGTCCCTTCCTGACATACTGCGGGTTGACACCCGGAGTGGTGATAAAGTAGAACATAGGGAAGCATGCTGCAGAGCTACTGCTCCCCTTTCCTGTGTCATGCCATCCCTGGCCTTTCCCACTGCAGTTACAACTGATCTGGTTCACTTTCACTTGTTTTATACAGGAGCCCTGAGTCCAGTACCAAAAGGAAGGATTTAGAAATATAGTTATGACCTAAAATTACTCTTTAATTATTAGTCTCCGCATGAAGTAATTTTTTTTCAACTTTAATGAGTTGGGTGCATTTGATGAGGGGACAGGCAAAGAAGGGAAAAAGACAGCAGGAAAGGATGGAATTGGGACTGACTCCAGGCAGGTAGTATGCAGTGATGTGGTATCTGTGTTGGTCCCATGATTTTAGAGAGCAGGGCCAGCCCTAGACCTAATGGCACCCCAGGTGAGGAGAGTCTTTGGTGCCCCCCACTTGTTAAACTTTTGAATCTCATTTTTATTGCATTTGTAGCCCATTTCATGATTTTGATGCATGATTTCTCCCTGTTATATAAGACAATAAATTTGTACACGAGGACCTGTACACCAAAAACAGCACCCTGAGCCTGGTGCCCCCCAAGCCCGGCACGCCAGGCAGTCACCTGGGTTGCCTGCCCCTACATCCAGCCCTGTTAGAGAGACAAAGTGGGTGAGGTGTTATCTTTTATTGGACCAACTTCTGTAAATGAGCGAGACAAGCTTTCAAGCCTACACAGAGCTCTTCTCATTTTTGTGATATCCTTGATATGCATGGCAGACTCTCAAGTAATAGAAAATTGATTCTTAGAAGAGATGGCTAAGGCTCCATATTACTGAGCTAGCACTAGTTAGGGCAGTATTTAAAAGTAAGACACAATGAAGCACTACATCTTTTAAGAACAATATTATTGGGAATGGTGATGGTAAATGTGATTTGCTGGTGGTAAATTGAAATCACTGATAAAATTATATCTCTGGCTAATAAATTCACTGGTAGAACAGTCCATAGCAAACACCAGCACAGCACAGCCCTCAGGCATAAATAAAAGTTATTTAATTGATGAGGAATATAAATCAGGATAGAAGCAAGTGACTTGTTAATGTGTTTGTGTAGAATTGTTCTAGCTAGTGAAAAAAGATCCTTGATTTTTTCATGCACAAAGCAATCCGGAGTGCCTGATTCCTTTACTTACTGAACTTTATGTCCTTAAAGTTTCTTTTGCTTGTTGGTTTTGGAAGGCTGTTTGTAGAAGGAGGGGCAAAAGCACAAGTTTTGCATTGTAGTTAGATCACAGTGAATCCATTGGGCCAATGGGGGCTGGCCGCCACTTCCCGCAGCCCCTATTGGCCTGTAGTGGCAATGCCAAAGGTTGCCGATCCCTGGTTTATAGAATCCTAGCTTGTGTGTGAGCTATTGCGGAGCTATGGTAGCTGCTTCGGCCCACATGGTCATATCACTTAAACTTGTTTATACAGAAGGCAGTGGGTCTGATTACCCAGTCTTGGAAATCCGACTCCAAGAGAAGTCAGTGGAAGTGTGGCTACCTAAGTACTTCTGGCTTATGCTCAGAATAAAGCCAAATTCTGACCTACTGTACTAGTATCTTTTTAGGTTTTGATTCCATTCTTGGGCAAATAGTCATGCTTCACTCCATACAGTATCATGTCAAATATGCTACTCTTCATGGATGTCCAAGTGCAATAGTTGACTTTTCAAATACTGCTTGACATATTTTAAATGTGTTATGAGAGGCTTTCAGGGAAAGAGAAAGAAACTATGATCATCACAATTTTTCAGAATAAAGGAGGAAAAACAAATCAGTAATTTCACTTAGAGTAACTATGTATTAAAAATAGGGACTCCTACTTTAAGAATCCTCAGCGGATAGGCAAGCCTTTGTCATCGGCAATTCATTGAAAGTATTCACAAATTTCCAGTAAAATTTTGTTCATCCTTCAGAAAAAGATTAAATTCTGCTCTCAGCAACACTTGGTATCCAGAGTAGCTCCATTAAGTTTAGTAAAATTACTTTGGATTCACACCAGGAGTAACTGAAACCAGAATTTCTCCCACAATCTAACTGATGACTATTAAGTCCAGTGGGTAGGCACTTCAGACTGATTTTATTATGCTGCTATTCTGGGGTGGCATATGTATTCAAAACGGCACTTGCTGTTTTTCAATTTTTATTCATGGTCTTTCTGCAGTCTACACCTTAACCATATATAGTCATTTCCAAAAAGGCTGCTGTAAACTTAAGTCAGCTTCAGTAGTAATCCTAGAAGAGTTTTCAGTTGGCTGTAGTTAAATCAGTACATATGACACCACATGTCCTATGTAAATCAAAATGTGAAAAAAGTGTTATTGTAGGTAATTGTATATGAGGAAAATAACAAAAAGCCCTTCAAACTTGACACTGATAAACTCTGAAAGACACTGCTGTCTTCACCACTGGCATTTTGGCTTTTCAAGCTCTGAGATCAGGGTGGTGCAGTGCAGGCAGAGAGAAAAGACATTCCTGATCTGTGAGACTGAAGTGACAGAGTTTGCCAATGAAGCTGGAGGAAGTATTGGATCAACTTTCCATCTCTCAGTGGAATGGATTAGGAAAAGATGTAAGGGTTACTTTTATTAAAACCACTGCCTACCTTCTCCAGGGATAGACTAACCAAAGAATCAAGATAAGCTTATTGAATCACTTCACCCGCCTTGTTGAGCTGGCACATCAGTTAAATGGATGCTGGCCAGCATTGCAGGGCTCCTCAGCACAGTGTCACTGATTTCTTGTCACCATTAAATGTGGCTTTGGGCTCTGATGAGTTTGTAAGAGGAAGCAGATGGATATTGTGAAGAATGATTGTACAGCATCAGGGGATTGGGTGAGGTGTGTCTGCACTGAAAAACCGTAAGTCTGTCCCAGCCAAACCTTGTAGGCATAATGGCACATGTGGGACAGCACCAGGTTTGTGCCTTTGAATTAAGTAATTTTCTTATGTCTTACAAAGTGTTCACCTATCCTGTGGATGTTCATACATAAAGTTTATATTTAATTATGGTATATATGCACATCCTATTTCCAAGTGTAGATATATAAAGCTAGGCATCTAAAATTATATTTAAGCGCCTAAAATAAATTGCCTGATTTTAGAGGTGCTGTGCACCAGAAGGTTCTCTGTGCGTGCGCATAGATGTCCTCATCCTGTGAACACATACACATGTTGAAAGTCGCACATAATTGGAGAGCCTGTCTAATGTTCTTTTTATCAAGAAATTCCTACAGTTAGAAGGGTGCAGAGTAGGTCTGAAACACCACAGTGCTGGGGAGGTGGCTCCTTGTGGGCTCTAAATACGAGTGGCATGGGAGGGGATAATTGGAGATGGTCATGGAGGAGACGGATGGATTCTTGCTTATATAACTGGAAACCCCCACATGCAGTATGTGAAAAGCAGCACCCCACTGACTACTGTAGAAAATGAGAAGGGCCACAGAGTCTCCCTCCACAGTGGGTATGGGTTCAAGCCCACATCATTCCCTGCACAAAGCCCATTTTCTCTGCCTTTGTGTGAGAGGTGGGATACATTTCACCCATTAATGAATATAGCTATCCCTTCAGTGCTAAATTGCATTCCTTACTGTGAATGACAGTATTAGAAAGTTTCCTGAGATTATTGTCAGGGGTATACGGTATCACATGCCTTGACATTCCTATTCAGGGAATTAGAACTACAAAAAGAATGTTTGATGAGTTTATTAAATCAAATAAGTAGATTTTTAATTCTCCTTAAAAATGACTAAATAGCTCACCTTTTTAACACTTTAGAAACTAAACAAAAATCTCCTGCTATCTTTCAGAAAGAATAAGCTAATGTTCATATTAGAAATATTGGGGGAATTGAGGTGTCTTGCTGTGTGATTCAGCCCCTTTGCATTACAAGCAGAAAGAATGCCAAGATACATTTTGTGTTAATCAGTCAAAAAAGTAAAAGCTAAAACCCTACACAACAACAGAAGCTATTCCCTGGGGGATGTTTCTGTGGAATTGCTTGGGTTTTGCTATTGCAAAACCCAGCTGTCCAGCTATTGATTTAAGTTTAATTATATGCTCTTTAGTAATGCTTTACATATTCATTAAAATGGTTTCAGTGCTTAAGTAAGAAGGATTAGGGACAGAAGTGAGGCATATGTTTTTTGTTTCTTATTTTGTATCTTTATAAAATGTACAGAAAAATGAGTCGTCATATTCTAGCCAACATGTGGAACGCTGTAAAAGCAGAATTAATATACGCTTGTATTCTGGTCTGACTCTGCACACAATACAGTTATAAAAATACTAGGGTATACTTCACCAATATTCTAAAACACTAAGGATAAATCCCATTTTCAAATATCAGTAGGAGTCAGATGCCTAGGCTAAATATTATTAGTACCTTCCTGTGGTATTTTAAAATTTTTCTACTCAGTAAAAGTTAATGGGGGAAAATTTGTATGTGCCTATAGCTTTCTCAGTCTTTCAGGACTTCTGGAGAAAGATGTGTTATTTAATCAGGGCTCTTGTTACATAGACATTTGACCATTTTTCTAGATAATATGCTTGTACTTTTTTCTTTGTAATTATCTGTCTTCTTCGAGTGCTTGTTCACGTCCATTCCACATTAGGTGTGCGCGCACTGTGTGCGTGAGCATCGGAAACTTTTTCCCCTAGCGGCTCCCATCGGGCCGGCAGGGCCCCCCAAGTGGCGCCATTGTACCGTGCATATATACCCCTCCCGGCCCGATCCCCTCCAGTTCCTTCTTACCATCCGTGATGGCGTTGGAACAACCTCTCTCTCTCTCTCGTAGAAGAGCAGTCCCTTAGCCTTTAGAGTAGCTGTTATCAGTTCGTTAACATACCCACTGTGGACACTTAAGTCATTAGGTGCTTGGAGGCTTCCAGCACTGGCTGCAGGGCATGCCGTGGGCCCACGGCTTCAAGGCTTGCACCACGTGCCGCAAACCCCTATGCCAGTTAGTGACCCCCATGACTCGTGTCTATGTTGCCTGGGGGACGGACATCAAACTGAACAGTGTAGGATTTGCAAGGCGTTTAAGCCAAGAACAAGGAAAGAAAGAGACTTCTATCTAAAGCAGCTGTTGATGGAGGCCGCATTGCAGCCGCTGGGCCCGGAGCTCCCAATGCCGGCTCAGACTGCCTCGGTGCATAGTGCTCCGGAGCCGTCGAGAGACCCGGCACCGGTGAAGCACCATAAACTGTTGGCCCCAGAGCGCCAGGCTAGGCCCTGGCACTGCTTGTCTTCCCTGATGTGGCCCACGGTGCAGCCGACAGGAAGCCGCGGTCGTTCCCCACACAGGAGGCTGGCGTCTCCCAAGGCCCTGAGCGCTGATCAGAGCAGGAAGGCTGCCAAACCAGTGCTGACAACGGCGGTCCCGGCAGCACAAGCCCCACCAAGCCCAGACCTAAGTGAGCTCAGTGCAGACGATGGGCTTGAGGGCATAACGGATCAGCCCTCTACGCCTGGCACCTTTGAGGCTGCAAAGGACCTCATCGAGCTGTCGGCAGCGAACCCCCTCCTGTATGGGGAGAACCCTCCAGCACCCATGCCTCAGGTGCCGTCGAGGGGTAAGCCGGCAATGGTGTGCCACTCGAGGACACCGTCCCGGCACTGCTCCCAGAGTTGTTCCCAGTTGAGCTCCATCTCCGCGGACTCACAATTGCCAGCGGCCCAGAAGGAGGTTGTGGCACAAGCAGTGGGTCGGCGCAAGGAAGCACCGGAAAGGGCATGCCGCCAGAGATCGGCACCGGGAGGAGTTGAGACTGCCCTCGCCAGAGGACTCCTGCAGACGATCCCGGTCCAAGAAATGCCGGCACCCATCCTGGTCCTGGTCCAGATCCCGGTCCCGGGGATACCGGTCCCGTTCCTGCTCCCGCTCAGCCAGGAGCTGCTCATTCTCCTGCCGGCGCAGATCCTTGGCACTGCTATGGCCTTTGCGATCGGCGTTGCCGCAGTCTGGCACCGACTCCGGGTGCTATAGCTACCCGCACCGGGCCCTGGACAGCAGGGACCCTCAGGTGGGCTGGTAATCCCAATGGGGGCTGCCCGGCCATTGGCCCTTCTGGACCCCCTGGGCCTATCAGGAGCGCCAAGGGGCCCCATCCAGGGCAAGTTACTTGGTGCAGCGGTTCCGGTCCCTGCACCGATGCCAGACGATGCCGGAGGCTACAGTATCCAGGCCTCCAGCATCCCTGCAGGATAAACAGGAGAGAATGGCTCCGAGTCTGGTGCTGTTCCATGGACTCCCGCCCCAGCCTGAGCCGGAGACCCCTCCCATGGAAGAAGGGGAGCAGGAGGACCAACCGGAGGGGGGTCGAGCAGCAGCTAACCTCCTCGTCTTCCCTGGATGAGGCTGTGGCGGGTACAGAGGTATCCAGCCCTCCACCGATAGACCATAGAGCCCACCAGGAATTGCTGTGCAGGGTCGCCCAGAACTTGGGGTTGCAGGCCGAGGAGACGGTTGAGCAGGAGGACCCCCATGGTGGACATTTTGAGCCCCGAAGGTCCATCCAGAATAGCGCTCCCTCTCATTAAGACCATTCAGTCCAACTATAAGACTACATGGCAGACCCCGGCCTCCAGCACTCCAACGGCCAAGGGAGTGGAGCATAAATACTTTGCCCCATCTAAGGGCTATGAGTTCCTGTTCTGCCACCCGAGTCCATGCTCCCCAGTGGTCTCAGCGATAAACGAAAGGGAGTGCAATGGACAACAGGCCCTGGCACCTCAGGCCAAGGAGGCAAAATGCCTGGACCTTTTTGGCAGAGGCGGGCCTTCAGTTGAGGATTGCGAACTAGCAGGCCATCCTCAACAGGCACAATTTCAACTTCTGGGTGGCAGTAGAGAAGTTTAAGGATAATCTTCCGCAAGGTTCCCAACAGAAGTTCATGGCCCTGGTGAATGAGGGCAAGGCAGTAGCCAAGACTGGATTCGGCAGACGCAGCAGCTAGAACAATCGCCTCAGGGGTGGTCATGAGGCGCTCGGCTTGGCTCCAGGAGTCAGGCCTGCCGCCTAAGTTCCAGAATACACTCCAGGACCTCCCCTTCGAAGGGTCCAGGCTCTTCTCGGACCAGAAGAGCTACACGGACTCACGAGCTACGCTTAAGTCACTGGGTATGCACACCCCAGTGACCCAGAGGAAGCCCTTTAAGCCGCAACCTCCCCCTCAGTGCCAGTACCAACCTCGCCATAGGCATGAGCCTTACCATAGGTGAAGCAGGGATAACAGGCGATGGTGCAACAACAATAGTAACAATAATGCGCTGGGCCAGAACCAAGGCCAGCACAAACCCTAGAAAGGCACTAAGTCAGGCTTTTGAAGGTGCGCTCGAGGACAGCATACCAGACCAGTCACCGGATCCGTCCCTTTGTTTCATGAACTGCCTGTCCCGTTTCTCCTGTGCGTGGTCCACCATTACATCAGACCATTGGGTCTTACGCATGGTGCAGAACAGGTACTCGCTGCAGTTCACCTCCCTTCGCCAGTCCCACCCGCCTTCCTCATCCCTCTTCAGGGAGCCCTCTCATGAGCATCTCCTAGAGAAGGAGATCCGCTTGTTGCTAGAGGCGGGGGCGGTAGAAGCGGTGCCGTAAAGCCTAAGAGGGAAGTGGTTCTACTCCCAGTACTTCCTCATCCCCAATGCCAAAGGGGGCCTTTGCCCCATCCTAGACCTGAGCAGGCTCAACAAGGTCCTGGTCAAGGCCCGTTTCCACATGGTCTCTCTGGGCACCATCATCCCTTCCCTGGTTCCGGGGGACTGGTATGTTGCCCTCGACATGAAGGACGCGCACTTTCATATCGCCATCCACCCAGCACATCGGCGCTGCCTACGCTTCACTGTGGGCCAAGAACATTACCAGTTTGCGGTTCTCCTGTTGGGTCTAGCCACGACCCCAAGGGTGTTCACGAAGTGCATGGCAGTGGTGGCGGCCTTCTTACGAAGGCAGAGAATCCTGGTGTACCCGTACCTCAACAACTGGCTCCTGGTGGGCCGATCCGAGGCGGAAGTGCAGGGCCATGTGGAGGTGGCCCTGAGATTGTTCCACGAACTAGGGCTCCTGGTCAAGTCCCCAAGTCCACGCTCATATCCACGCAGAGAGTGGAATTCATAGGGGCGGTCCTGGACACGGTACAGGCCAGGGCAAGCCTTCCAGTATCCCAATTCAGAGTTATCCAGCAAGTGGTGGCCTCCCTGCACCAGCTCCAACAACGGCCAGGTGCTGCCTGCGGCTGCTGGGTCACATGGCAGCATGGACGCTTGTGGTCAGGCATGTCACTGAGACTCAGGACTCTGCAGGCATGGCTCGCTCGGGTGTACCGCCCAGGCAGGGACCCCCTGAACTTGGTAGTGACCGCCTGAAGGGCCGTGCTGGACTCCCTGCTGTGCTGGCAGTCCCAGCCTGTGGTTTGTGAAGGTATCCCTTTGCCGCCCCACAATCGGACCTGACAATGGTGACAGACGCATCAGACCACGGATGGGAGGCTCACCTGTGGGACCTCAGGACTCCGGGCTTGTGGTCTGGAGCAGAGCGATCATTCCATATCAATGTGAAGGAGCTCAGGGTGGTTCGTCTTGCCTGCCAGACCTTTCATGCCACTCTGAATGGTCACAGCGTGACAGTTCTGACAGACAACACTACTGCCATGTTTTATATAAACAAACAGGGTGGTGCTCGTTCCTCGCCACTCTGTCGCGAGGCTCTCCTCCTCTGGGACCTTTGCATAGCCTGTGCAATTCACCTCGAGGCGTCCTATCTCCTGGGGGTGCAAAACGAGCTGGCGGACTCCCTCAGCAGGTTGTACCGCATGAATGAGTGGACGCTTAGGGCAGACATCATGCTTTCGCTCTTCCGCAGGTGGGGGTTTCCCCTGGTAGACCTATTTGTCACCAGGGCCAACACCCCGTGCCCGCGGTTCTGCTCGTTCCAGGGCTGCAACCCAGGCTTGCTCGCGGACACATTTCCGATCCTGTGGAGAGGGGGCTTGGTGTATGCCTTCCCCCAGCTCCTCTTGGTGCACAAGGTCCTGCTCAAGGAGCTCAGGGACAGGGCGGCAGTGGTCCTCATCGCCCCAGCCTAGGCCCGCCAGCACTGGTACACATCGCTCCTAGAGCTGTCGGTGGAGGCCCCAGTAGTCCTGCCCCTACACCGGGACCTCATTACACAGGGGGCCGGTGGCTTCTCCACCCCAACCTACAGTCACTGCACCTGACGGCATGGAGGCTTTGTGGCTAAATGCCCTGGAGAGCCAGTACTCCCTTCCCATGCAGCAGATTCTGCTTGGCAGTAGAAAGCCCTCTACCAGGGCGGCCTATATGGCCAAGTGGAAAAGGTTCTTGTGTTGGGGTGTACCCCGACAGGTGTGGCTGTGCCAGGCCCCAGTGCAGGCCATCCTGGAGTACCTCCTGCACCTCAAGCAGCAAGGGCTAGCCCCGTCCTCACTCAGAGTGCACCTGGCAGCCATTTCCCCTTCCATCCAGGGTTCTTGGGGGGCTCGGTGTTTTTCCACCCAATGGTGGGATGGTTCCTTAAAGGGTTGGAGAGGGTGTTCCTGTACTCCCGCCCCCCAGTAACTCCATGGAACCTTAACCTGGTCCTCTCTAAACTCATGGGACCCCCTTTCAAGCCCCTTGCTTCCTGTTCTCTTCTCCACCTTTCCTGGAAGGTGGCATTTCTGGTTGCCATTACCTCGGCCAGAAGGGTGTCTGAACTGAGGGCTCTCACCTCTGAGCCACCGTATACAGTATTTCACAAGGACAAGGTGTAGCTCTGGCCACACCCCAAGTTCCTCCCTAAGGTGGTCTCCCAATTCCATTTGGGCCAGGACATTTGTCTGCTGGTGTTCTTCCTGAAACCCCATACAGACCTGAGTCACCGCAGCTTGCACACCCTGGATGTGCGTCGAGCGATGGCGTTCTATTTGGAGCGCACCAAGCCCTTTCGCAAATCCGCACAGCTGTTTGTGGCTGTTACCAAGAGGATGAAAGGCTTCCCAGTGTTGGCACAGTGGATTTCGTCTTGGATTACAAGCTGCATCCAGGTGTGCTATGAGTTCGCAGGTGTTCCTGTCATGGCCCACTCGACCAGGGCGCAAGCGACTTCCACTGCTTTCCTGTAACAGGTACCGATCCAGGAGATCTGCAGAGCAGCCACTTGGTCTTCGGTGCACACCTTCACGACCCACTACGCGGTCAACCAGCAGGCCAGAGAGGATGCGGCGGTTGGCAGAGTGGTCCTCCAAGCAGTTGTTCCGTGACTCCTACCCTCCTCCAGAGGTAAGCTTGTGATTCACCTAATGTGGAATGGACATGAACAAGCACTCAAAGAAGAAAAAACGGTTACTTACATTCTCGTAACTGTTGTTCTTCGAGATGTGTTGTTCACATCCATTCCACCACCCACCCTCCTACCCCTCTGTTGGAGTCGCCGGCAAGAAGGAACTGGAGGGGGTCGGGCTGGCAGGGGTATATATGCATGGCACAGTGGCGCCATCCAACCTGATGGTAGCCGCTAAGGGAAAAAGTTTCCAATGCTCATGCATTTGGCGCACGCACACCTAATGTGGAATGGACGTGAACAACACATCTTGAAGACCAACAGTTACGAGAAGGTAAGTAACAGTTTTTCTTTATAAAATGTTTCACAAATAAGCTAGTTTTCTCAGTGAAGTCTTTTACATAGATTTAATTTTGTAAAGGCAAAGCAGCTTAGACAATAAAGGCTTTTAAATGTTGTACCTTATGGGCTGTAGGTGTGTTAATTAGTTCATCTATCTCTCTCTGGGGAGAAGTGCATTGCAGCATCACTGCTGCCTTGGGGTCGGCAGGGCTTTAGATAATCGTAGCCCTGTGAAGTGTTGCTTTAATCCTCAAACAGATAGGTGAATTGCAAAATATGAGTTTAAGGGAAAATTTTTCCTTTCAAGACTTCTCAGCAGGCCATGCCTCTAAAATTCTTCTTTCACCAAATTTGTTTCTCTGTATATAAACAACAGCATTTGACATATGATGGGGGCTTGTTGTACCTTCAGCTTCCGCTGCTTTGCCAATAGCATGAGGTGATCTGCCTCCTCTCAAACGGTGCTAAGGGAACTAACTTGGCCAGGCAGCATTATTGGTGCAGAGATCAGCTTTGCTTCACTTGTAACATGATTGTGCACTTCAGAGTTTTCAAGCGAAAACAGCTGCCAGAAAGGAAGGGCTGTGTTTGTGATAAAGACCATTTCATGAAGACAAGAGTTTGTAGATTGCCTCTTTCTGCTGAATTAGCACTCAATTACGCTAAAGAGGGGAGTCTTTAAAGAACAGCCAGGACAAACCATAAACTGGATATTGGCAGCACAATAGCAGAGCGCAAATCTCATTCTGGCCTGCCGGTGTTCTGCCAAGATGTGCACAGCTACTTTCTAGACTGACTATGTGGAATTCTACTCATTCCGCTGATCATAGGGTGACCAGATATCAAGTGTAGAATAATCAGGACAGGGAAGTGGGGATAGTTGCCTATATAAGACAAAGCCCCTAATATCTGGATGTCTGGTCACCCTAGCTGATCATCAACTTGTCTTGTGCTAAATTATTAATCAGGCAATCAGGCAAAAAGTAATTTGCTAGAAAAGCTCTTTTGACACATTGAAAGGAAATGAGACCTTTTGATCATCACTTGGAGAAGTGACTTCCATCCTAAAATACAGTGAACCACAAAGGAAATACTGTAGATGCCAAAAGATGCCATATAGTATTGCTAAAACATTGACACCCGGCGAGGCAGAGAGGCACTCTCTTTGGCCCTATCTCTGGCCAAAAGGGGTGTGTTTTTTCATTTGTGGTCATGCAATGGGGCTAGCTTATTATGATTGAAAAGTCCTCCTAACACTTGTTAGGATGTAGGCTAACATGTTTGAAGTTCTGTTATATGTATAGTTAACATGGATTCAAATGGTCCATAGTATTGTAATATGTTATTTGATTGCCAATTAAGACTTGTTAACTAACTATCGTAAATGGTACTGTAAGGTTTTTCTGGACTAGACATGTATAGCTAAGACTTTGTAAATGCTAGTGTAGGACTACATAAATGTTTGTTCCAAGACACGCTGGCAATCGATTACCTCCAGTTAAAAACTACCACTGACTCTTCACAAGTATTTGTTCAATGACACAAACTTTTGTTCCTGGTTGTGGTTGACCCAAATAGCTGGGGGACTACCCCATGCCAAGGGAATTCCCACCAATTGTCCTGTGAGTGGTTTATGCTTCCTTGTCCCTGAGCAGCACAAAGAGAATGGAAAAGGGCCAGGTAATCTCGCTAGTAAGTGCTTCAAAGAATAGATGTAGATGCAAATGATTGGACTCTTGTTTGTAACCATTAAATATAGTAACATCATAGCGTGTTGGAAAAAGAGGAAGTAGAATAACAAGCAGACTTGTGGTGTTACAAGCAATTATATGAAAGCCTTGCATTTCTTGAAAATTGTAAAACGTTAAACAATGAGAACACTAGTTCATGTATTTATTACAGAAGCTAAGTTTCCATTTTATATAGTAGGGATGGCCAAACTATGGCTTGTGGCTCTTTTACAGTTAAAGTGAGGCTCTCAGAGCCCTTCACGCCACCCCCAATTCTCCGCCTACCAGACTGTGGTGGGGGCTTGGGGCTACTGCCCTGCAGTGGGGTAGTTGGGTTAGGGGTTTGCAGAGGTGACTGGTGCCTGCTGCACGTGGGGTGGGGGCACAATTTAAAGGTTTGCCCCCCAACGGCTTGAGTCACACACATACCCCCCGGCATACATCCCCTCTTTTCCTCAGTGGCCCCTTCCTTCAGATGTTAGCTCTGTGTGGAGAGGAAGTGGCAAACAGCTGGGAGCTGCAGGACGGGGCCTCTGCTTTAGCTCCTTGGGGATAGGCAGCAGCAAAAACAGTGGCTCTCCCTGCAGCTCCTACCTGTTTGCTTCTGCCTCTGTAGAAACAATCCAGAAAAATACAGAATACTCCTTTGACCAGAACTTTGTTTTACAAGGAACAGAATGGAAGCCGCTATTCTTTTATTTGTGAAGACTTCCTGAGCTACCACAAATTATAGTGCTGCTGGGGTTGTGTTGTGGTGTTTGAGAATATCAGAGTATAATTTTCTTTCTACCATATATCCATCAGATTGTCAACACAGTACACTCCAACTCTGTCTCTAATGTTAGATAATGAATCTGGAAAGGTACAGTGTGTTTGTGTGTGTTTTTTTGTTCAGAACTCTGGCTCCTCTGCAGATACTCTGTGTGTGTTCATCTCTTTATGTAACAATCTAGGTGTGGTTTTTTTAATTCCCCCCAAAATCCTATCATCAGAATTTTCTCGTTCTGAAGAATGCTATCAGTATACAGATGTTTGTTTTTTCCTCTCTAGATTGATATTCCTAAATGTCCACACATTAATCAAGCTATGTTTCAACATTTTCTGAAAGAGTAGCCATTTTTTTCCTCTAAACATTTCTCTGTTTTATTAGTACAAACCACAAGGTTGGTAACTTTGGAAGATTTTGCTCCACTCCAGAGTGCCTAAGTTGTTAAATATGTATTTTTCTGCACATGGTGTTCATTTAGCTCCACAGAGACAGAGAGAGCTGAATCCAGGAAGTGTTGACAAGGGTGACCAAAGTGATGGCCCAAGAGCTGCTTTTATAAATCAGTTTTTGTGTTAGTCTTATTGCTTTAAGTAATTCATATTAGTCAAAAGGGCTGTTGAATGAAGAAACAATGTAAAAATTTTAAAGAAATTGCTCCCCAGCCAGACTGCTCAGAAAGACAGCTTCCTTCGTGACAAATAGTCTTGAAAGAATTTGAGTTTTATCTGTAAATGTTGATTTCACTGTACACACACAAGGCGATGAAAAAATATTTCCATTAATGATAATCAAAATGTACAGAGAGGCAAAGTAAGAAAAATGCTGCTTGAGAGCTTACTAAAATTTCATTTCAGGCTAATATTTTGACATATGATGTTAACTGTTTGTGTTTTAACAGTTAATAAAACTTATACTTTTTGAATCTCATCATCTGCTGTCCTTAAATAATTGACCACCTAACATTATCTGGCTCACCATAATTTCCTGCAACTGTGAATATTTAAACAATCTTTAAAAATGCTTAAAAATAAAATCATCTGTCAAAATGCTAAATAAAAATCAAATTGTGACAAGACTAGTGATAGACAAGCTCCATCTCATGCTTTTCTTTCTCAGGCTGTTGAGGAAGAAATGGGCTGGGTTGGTAGCTTTGTTGGATATTTATGTGAAGAACTTTATATTCCATTATGTGCTCTAATTGATGGAATATATGATAAAGAATATAGGATGTGCAGTTTTAGGTATTGTTCATAAATGTGAATAAATATAAATTAATAGCCAAATTGTATCCTGTTACTCAGAACCTTCTTGACAACTGTTTGAAATAGGCCATCCTGATTATCACTACAAAAATTTTTTTTCTCCTGCTGATAATAGCCCACCTTAATCAATTGGTCTCGTTACAGCTGGTATGGCAACCCCCATTGTTCATGTTCTCTGTGTGTGTGTGTGTGTGTGTGTGTGTGTATATCTATCTCTTCCTACTGTATTTTCCACTACATGCATCTAATGAAGTGGAGTGTAGCCCACGAAAGCTTATGCTCAAATAAATTGGTTAGTCTCTAAGGTGCCACAAGTACTCCTCGTTCTTTCTGCTAATGGGGGCCAGGAAACTCAGGTTTATCTTGTGACATTTCCTTTACATTGTTCCTTTCATGTAAAAACATTTGAAGTAGCTCAGAAGTGTCTTGGATGTGATCTCCCACCATTGTGGATCCAGAGAATACAAGGGGAAAGGAGACATCTTTTAGTAGCCTTGCTACCATTGAGCAGGCATCTTGCATTTATGCAAAACACTCCTCTCTGAGGGATCAGGTTATAAGTGTAGAATTTAAGTTCTTCAAAGAAAATAAATTTAGGCTTGAATATCTGAGCAAAGATCTGCATTGAGGGAGAGGAGAATGTTGTGGGGAATGGCTCCTTCCTATCTTGCCCATATTGCCCACCTCCAAAAACCCAACAATGTACCATAATTGCAGTACACCTACAGTGCTTCCACAAAGGTATGGGAATAATGTAGTGGGTGCATCTATATTATTTTATTATCTTAGTGCCCAGTCATGGACCAGGACCCCATTGTGCTAGGCGCTGTACAAACACAGAACATATGTATCTATATAACCAATCTGGATATTTATCTTTGTTTCCTCACTCTCCTCTCCATGACAGGAGTCATGTCTCTCCCCTTCTAGTCCTCTTATTGGAGAGATGCCAGAATCAAGAGCCCTTTAGAAGTAGAAGAGATTATCTGGAATTTGATCTGAAATATATTTTATTTATTTTTATTTTATTAAATAATATTTTGTTAAAAATAAAATACAGTAAATCCCATTATTCAGCAAACAAAAGATGGAAATAAAATGTTACTCCATCTTGAGAGTAATAGGCTAGAAAGAATTGACAGACATGACCTTTAATATCTTTTCGCTTAAATGAGATGACACTTTTAATTAAACCAAAAATCCTTAACCCTAAATTCCTGTGTGCTGTTAAGATAGTCATTACACCATTTGGTTAAAGGCTAGCTTCAAATATTATGACTAAGAAGTGTAACTTTTAAATCTAGTTAAATTCAGGGTGGTTTTTTGCTTTGTATTGTTTTTAATCAGTATAATTTAAATTCATTAGCACAGTGTCAATACGTCTAGGCCAAAAAACTGACCTACCTATCACTGTGCATTTAAACAAATTTAGTTATTGCAAGAATGCCCCTCTTGGAGTCTCACAAAGATGATCTTCAGTATTAAGCTTCAGTCAAGGTATGCTGATGGTTCTGTCAAGGTTCAATATTTTCTGCATTTTAAGCAATATTGAAAAGAATGCACAAACAATGGATCAGCCTTTAGTGCTACAAAATAAAAATATGCTTATACATTTGGCTGAACTTCTGTGAAAAATGATAATATAATCATCAAAATCATAGAAATAGAGGGCTGAAAGGAACTTCAAGATCTCATCTAGTCTATCTTCTGCACCGAGGCAGGATTAAATATACTTAGATCACCCCCAACAGGTGTCTAACTTGATCTTGAAAAGCTCTAGTGATGGGAATTACACAGCTTCCTAGATAACTTGTTCCAGTGCTTAACTGTTCTTATACTTAGAAAAAAAATTCCTACTATCTAATCTAAGTCTCCTTACCTGCAAACCAAGGGCCAATTGTTTTTAGTCCTATCCTTGCTGGACATGGAAAACAATTGATCACTGTCCTCTTTGTAACAACCTTTTATTTGTCTTCATTTGAAGACTGTTATGTCCCCTTCAGTCTTCTCTTTTCTAGTCGAGTATGCCCAATTCTTTCAATATTTCCTCATAGGTAAGGCTAAGATTTAGTCAGGGGTATTTTTGGTAAAAGTCATGGACAGGTCATGGGCAATAAATAAAAATTCACGGCCTGTGACCTGTCCATGACTTTTACGAAAAATACCCCTGACTAAATCTCTACTTCTGGGGCCCCGCTGCTCGGGGGGGAAGATAGGGGGAAGTGCTGGGGGTTGACTGCCCCACCCCCTGCCGCTGCTCCTGGGGACTGCTCTCTGGACGGCCTATGGGAGCCCCAGGACAGCTGCTACTCTCATGGTTCCTGGAGCCAGCCACACCGGTCTCCGTTCCGGCAATCCCCAGAGCCGGCTGCCCGAGCAGCAGCCCGTGCAGCTGGCCCTGGGGACCATTGGAGCAGCTGGCCCCAGGTCACTCCTGAAGTCAGCTGCACCAACCGCTGCAGAAGTTGCGGAGGTCACAGAAAGTCATGCAATCCGTGACTTCCATGACCTCTGTGAAAGAATCGTAGTCTTACTCATAGGTCCTGTGTTCTAAACCTCTTTTTGTTCACGTTTTTCTTAAGCTGTGGTGCCCCAAACTGGTCACAGTTCTCCAGCTGATTAGAGCAGAACATTTACCTCCCATGTGTTACATACAATACTCCTGTTAATACCTCCCAGAATAACTTTTGCCTTTCTTTCAACAGCATCACATTATTGCCTCATATTCAGTTTGTGATCCACTAGAAATGTGAGATACTTCTCTGTAGTACTACTGCCTTGCCAGTTATTGCCCATTTTGTGTTTTTGCATTTGATTTTTCCTTCCTAAGTGTAGTACATTGCATTTAGCTTTATTGAATTTCATCTTACTGATTTCAAACCAATTCTCCAATTTATCAAGATGATTTTGAATTCTAATTCTGTCCTCCAAAGTGTTTGCAACCCATCCTAGCTTTGTGTCATCCACAGATTTTATAAGTGTACTTTCCACTCTATTGTCCAAGTCATTGATGAAAATATTGAATAGTACTGGATGTAGGACAGACCCATGTAGGATCCCACTTGGTACATCCTCCCAGTTTCAGTTTCAATCCATTTTGGCTATTACCTATCACCTCCTTATCCTTCACATTTGAACAAATTGATTGTTCCAGTATCTATTGGAGTCCTCAAAGTTAAACTGACTGCTCTATAATTCTGGGTATTAAAGTTAGGCTTATTGGTCTGTAATATCCTACGTCCTCTGTTTTCCTCTTTTTGAAGATAGGTGCTGTGTTTGCCCTTCTGCAGTCCTCTGAGACCTCACCCTTCCTGAGTTCTCAAAGATAATCGTTCATGATTAGGGCCCTACCAAATTCATGGTCCATTTTGGTCAATTTCACGGTCATAGGATTTTAAAAATAATAAATGTCATGATTTCAGCTATTTAAATCTGAAATGTCATGGTGTTGTAACTGTAGGGGTCCTGACCCCAAAAAGGAGTTGTGGGCGGGGGGTCGCCAGGTTATTGTAGAGGGGGTTGCAGAACTGCTACTCTTACTTCTGTGCTGCTGCTGGCGGCAGTGCTGCCTTCAGAGCTGGGCAGCTGGAGAGGGGTGGCTGCTGGCCGGGAGCCCAGCCCTGAAGGCAGAGCCGCTGCCAGCAGCAGGAGAGAAGTAATGATGGCATGGTATGGTATTGGCATCCTTACTTCTGTGCTGCTTCCTGCAGAGCTGGGCCCTCAGTCAGCAGCAGCAGCCGCCAATCTCCTCTCCTCTCCGGCCACCCAGCTCTGAAGGCAGCAGCACAGGAATAAGGGTAGCATGGTATGGTATTACCACCCTTAATTCTATGCTGCTGCTGACAGGGCGCTGGATTCAGAGCTGGGCGTCTGGCCAACAGCCACTGCTCTCTGGCCGACCAGCTTTGAAGGCAGCGCAGAAATAAGGGTGGCAATACCACAATCCTTCTAAAATGTGAGCCCCTTGCAACTCCCTTAGGGTCAGGACCCCCAATGTGAGAAATGCTTGTCTCCCTCTGTGAAATCTGTATAGTATAGGGTAAAAGCACACAAAAGACCAGATTTCACAGGGGGAGACCAGATTTCATGGTCCGTGATGTGTTTTTCATGGCCGTGAATTTGGTAGGACCCTATTTGTGATTCAGAGATTATTTTGGCTGGTTCCTTAAGTAATCTAGGATAAATTTCTTCAGGCCTTGCCAGTTTAAATACATCTAATTTATTTAAATATTCTTGAATCTGTTCTTTCCGTATTGTAGCCTGTGTTCCTGCCCCCCTTGTTAATATTAATTGTATTAAACATTTGGTCACAGTTAACTTTTTAGTGAAGACTGGAGCAAAAAAGATGAACTGAGTCTTAATGTGTCTTTATTATTTGTCTGGTCTCTTAGTTTTAAGGTTAGTGATTTTTAAAACATCAGGGCTGGGCACCACACAATACCACTTTTAAATTACCGGTGTGTTTTTCTATAATTATCCCCCACTCTTCTAAATTTTGTTTTCAGAATTCCAAAACAGCATATTGCTGAAACAAAAGGTTTTGAAATAAATGTGGAATTTTGTTTTTATTCATTGCCAGCAGTACCATCAAGGATGGACTCATATTTTTTATTTATTTTAACTTTAATGTATAGTGTACCTATCTTTTTAACCACTCAAGCATTTTTGTCCTCTTATTTATGTGTTTATGGACTTTAACATTTCAACCCTGAATGTTCTTAATTGCAATCACAAAGATGGTGTTGCTTAATAGGCAATACAAGATTCATCATATGTGAGTTGCAATTTTCCAGTCTATTTTTGGCAAAACTTCTCAATATTTTATGTATTTATAATTATAGTGTTCTTAAAAGAGAATTTGTCTGGTACCGACGAATGTTATATGTAGTGGTTTCCCCCTCTTCTTTTATCTTCTAATAGAATACTTCTGGGGATAATGATGTCTGCAGTTCATCCAAGTGTAAAAAAAGAATAGTATTAGGTTAGCCAAAGTTTACCCAATGAAAAGTATTTTCCTAACCTTCAACAGTAAGTCAGTGCTCATTCATTGCCTTGATCTACTTTACAGGCATCCTATGTGAACCATTACATTTTTAGAGACCTTGATCTCATTACTTAGAAAAGATGAGGAATTTAAGAAAGTTTGTTTTTGGAGAACTCTTACATAGAGAGGGTTTCTTGCTCTTTTGGGATGCTGGAGTAATAGTTGTTTCCATATGTTCAAGAACTTAGGCACATAAACCCCAGATTTAGCACCATTGTGAGCCACAAAACCCCTCCTTAGCTGTCACCTAACCCTCTAGGTGCCTACATTTTGAGGGTAAAAGTTCCCGAGGTGCCTATATTTCTGCCTCTGAGCATGCTGCTGCTGCTGCCATCCAGACACCTACCTACCACCTAAACCCCAATGTGATCCACAAACTGGGGAAAGATAGGTTTTTCTCCACCTATCTTCCCATTGGGACCTGATTTGTTAGGTATGCTCTGAGGAAGCTTAGTGGATCTGGCCCCATTCAAAACAAAGGAGGAGGCAGCCCATCTTATAACTTCTAGGCCAAGGGTTAGAGCATTCTCCGAAGATATGGGAGTCCTGCATTTAATTACTCCCTCTGCCTTGGGGGGGGGGAGAGGATTTGAAACAGGGTCTCCCCTTTCTTAGGATAATGCTCTAACCACTGAGCTATGGGATATTCTGATAAGGCACTCCCTCAGTCTGTTCTGTTGAAGTTCTTCCACTTTAGATAAATAATTAGTCATTGGAGCCAGAGGATGGGACTGTGGGTCTCCTACTGCCTGGGTGGGTGCCCTAACCACTGGACGACAAAGTTACTCTCACTCTGTCTCCCAATAGATGTTTCATTATTTATCCACAATGGAACAGCTTCAACAGGAGAGATTGAGGGAGCCTCTACATCAGACTATCCCATAGTCTAGTGGTTAGGGTAAGGTAGGTAGGAAACCCCTGTTTAAATCCTTCCCTTCAGGGAGAAAGGGGAATTAAAACTGGGTTTCCCACATCACAGGTGAGTGCTCTAACCACTGGGCTAAAAGTTATAAGGTGCAGGGGGCAGACCATCACCACCAATGTGGTGTGAGACAGACACTTAACTCATTCTCACAAGAAGCAACGTGTTTGCCTAAGGCTATGTCTGCACTACAGAGTTAAGTTGACGCAAGTTACACTAACAATCATAAACCACTGTAATTACATCACTTGTGCATTTTCACACAATGCTTCTTGTCTTGGCAGAGCGCATCTACAGTTCGTGCTCTAGCATCAAAAGAGAGAGCAGTGCACTGTGGGTAGCTATCCCACTGTGGAACTCACTACTCTCTGCATCTAGGAGTTGTGGGAATGGGGACTGGATTGCAGTGCATCATGGCTGCAGGCTCAACATCACATGATGCAGTGTTTTCTGTCCCATCATTCTATGGGCTTCCAACTATGTTTCATGCTATTTTTCAACAGCCCTGTAAACTGTGCGCCCGCCATCTCTGCCTGAAAGCACTGCCCTCTCGTCTTGTTATGAACACAACGCTGCTGATCAGGCGGTATTTCATGAGCTTTAAATCTGAACAGGAGTCCGTGGAGCCTGCCCTGCTGTGTGCCATGGAAAGAAACAATTCCAGGTTACTTTTGGCATTCGTGGTGGGCCGTTGCTTTTGAGCTTGGGAAACAAGCACAGAGTGGTGGGATTGCATTGTTATGCAGGTCTAGGATGACGAGCAGAGGCTGCAGAACTCTTGGATGCACAAAGCCACTTTCCTGGAGCTGTTTGCAGAGGTGGTCCCTGCCCTCCAGCACAAAGACACCAAAATGAGAGCTGCCCTCTTGGTGGAGAAGCACATGGCAATCACTGAGTGGAAACTAGGAACCCCGGACTGCTACCGATCAGTTGCGAATCAGTTTGGAGTCGGGAAGTCCACCATGGGGATTGCGTTCACGCACATGTGCAGGGCCATTAATCACATTCTGTGACTCCTGGAAATGTGCATGAAATAGCAGATGGCTTTGTGGCAATGGGATCAGACACACCCTCTCATCGGTCAGCATCTCTCATTGGTAGCTTAGATGGCTCCCCATCCAGAATAGTTGCTTTTATGGATCCCATTTTTAGGTTTTTCTCTCTCCCCCCATGCATTGTACAGGGAGCATAGGTACCTAATTTAGGCTTTGTGGATCCAAATATTGTTCCAGTGAGTTCTGAGACATCTAAGTTGCTTTGTGGATCCAGACCATAAGGTTGGATCCTCTGCCCTCTGAAGTCACTGGGAGCAGCCTTCCATTGACTTTGATGGGCATCAGTTCCAAGATTTCTGAAATTCTCTGTTGTTAGTCATTCCTTCTGGAAGTATCACAAAGTGATAAAGGAAGAACGTGCAATTTCTCAGAATATACATTGTGAAAAGAATAATTTTAATATGGATTTAAAATTGAGATCAATCTTTTAATGACACACTCTGGTAGATTTTGGATGTACAGACACCACTATTCATGTTGATGGGATCAAGTTCCTAAATTCTCCAGCATCATGCTGAAAAATTACCCCGTTCACTTGCAGATTTATAGGGTATGATATTATTCCAGTTTAGTCATGGACTTGTGTTGTTAACTTTCACAGTGAAAATTAATAAAGGGGAAAAGTATATTTCTTTCATAATAATTTATATTTTAAAACAACGTTCACCTGGAACAAATAGCTCAGGCTTGTTGAAATTTTTATTTGTTTGATTAAAAAAAAAGATTCCAATCAATACTACTATGTGTGAGACAAATTAAAATGTAACAAGTAATTGTCATTAATCTGGCATGTTAGAATTTTAAAACTTTTTTTTAAATGAGTTCTCAATAGAGCATTAAATATGTCTAATAACTTTGCCTCTGAATGAAGAAATGTCTACAGTATATGCAAATATAGGGCAATACATCCATTGTTCTGCTGCTTTTCTGCCTAGGGGGGCACTTTATGAGGTGTCTGTGATTACAGGTGTTTTCATTTCAAAACATAATTTCCCCTAAAATAGCAACAATCACTGCTGACAGCAAAACAAAGCCATGCCAATATCAGCAGCATAAATGAACTCAAGAGCCCTTCTCATAGGGATAACTGGTGAGGAGACACATTGCCCTTGGCATTTTAAATTTGTTGTATTGCTTTCTGTGGGAGGTGAGTACGGTGCTTCTCACAGAGTCACTGTGAGAGGCACTGCAGAGTGATGAGGCTACTATTTCCATCTGCGCTTGAAAACGCGTTTGTGTGAGGAGCTCAGGGAATGAGAACCTTTCTACCACCATGCACATGCCGTGTGCAGGCCAGCAAAGGCTGGTGGAGGGGGCCGTGAGAGTTGTCAGGGTAGTACTGCAGCAGGAGCGCAAAACTACCTTTACTACTAACATGTGCATCTCTGTGTATCTGTTAGATGTGTAGCCACATTGTATTTTGTTATAAGATTTTTAACTAAATTTAGGGGAAAAAATCCCAAATGAAGATCTTTAAACTGAAGTTAGGGCTGTATAGACATATAAATTACTGCAAAGTGGGGAGGGGGACTGTAAGAACACTCCGCTGTAATATATAGTGCTTGTCAGCAGTAGATCTCAAAGTGCTCTACAAAAGAAGTCAGTGTCATTATCCTCAATTTACAGATGGGAGACTGAGTACAGAGAGATGAAGTGATTTGCCCAAGGTAACCCAGCAGGCTACTAGCGGAGCCAGGAACCCAGGCCACCTGTCTGTGTAACCGTTAGTGCTCTATCCATTTGGCAACACTGCTTCAATTTTTTTTTTCAATAGGCACTAACATTGCTCTGGAAATTTGTTAGACTTTTTTTTAAAGTAAAATGTCTATTTCTTCTTACCTCATGTCCCCACCATCCACTTTTCCCCTCCTTCTTTTACTCTTTAACTCCTCTTCAGTTTCCCAGACATTCTTTTAAATCTGTTTTAACCTGCCCCTCCCCTTTCTTTGTCCCCAAACTTTTCATCTTCACTGCTCAGTGAAATGATGCCCCCATGGATAGTCTTCCCCTCATGCCAGTCAAACTTCCACCAATTGAGCATGTCTCTCAAGTGATCTCCACCTATTCTGAACTCTTGCAGCTCTCCTCTGTCCCATTATGGGAAGCTGCGAGAGGGAAAGGGGATGGTCCCCACAATTCTACCTTGCAGGATTTAAGTTCAGAGTGCATCTGTTTCATGCCTTTTTCTCCAGTCAAATGACATCTTGCAAGAACCAGTGTTAGGTTTGCCAACCATCTCGAATTCTGAGAGGTAGTCCCAAATTCCATGGCAATGATGTATTGATCTGATTGCGAATCCCAAATGTCCTTAATTCACAGAGTAAATACTTCCCACCCTCATTTATAGGAATAGCACAAATAATAGGTTACACGGTGTCTTTGCTCACACAGTAATATGTACTTTAGAGAATCCAGTGAGAGTAATCTTCATTTGGCTGGACAAACAGGTCCACTTCTGACTCCCTTTCATACACAGCACAGGCAGTCATCCCTGAGTCCATTCAGTGCAGTTGCAGAGCCTGTAAACATGGCCTCTGCTGATTCCTTTTGCTAATGGGGGTGAAGCCAACCCTCTTGCTCCATCCACTGCTGCTCCTCATTGAAAGAAGAAGGGGAGAAGGTGATCTAAGGGACTAACCTGCTCCCAATTCCCCTTCTCCCCTTCTCTTTCCAAGAGGGAGTTGAGCTGGAGTCCATCTTTTCTCCTTTCACATCAGGTAGTTGGTAGCCATGGTTACAGGTTCCAGAACTACAGTGAGCTGCACCAGGAGCATTCGAATCACAGAGGGGGTTCTGGGGAATCCTCTTGTAACACATATTGGACAGCCACTGCTTTAGGATACTAATATTTTGCAAAGAAAGTTAGAAACATCCTTTATGGGTAAGTGCTATAAAATATAATAGGGATTAATCTGCGAGGCTTAGAAAATATTCTAAAAACTTAGAAATAGAAAACTGTAATTTTCTATCAATGTTTATTATAGTTTCCCATAAGAGATGGTTGGTGCCAGGAATGAGGACATGCAGTGCGCCTGATGAGTCTCCAGGCAGTTTATGAGCAGAGTGAGCCACAGCAAGGCCACCTGATTGACCACTCTGCTTGATTGGCCAAGGAAGTCAGCAAGACTGCTCTTAAACCCAAGAGCAACAGCTAATCTTTGGCTACTCAATGCACATGCCGGCAGCAGTGGTCTCCCCTGTGCCTATCCTGCTCGTAGCCTTGCTTCAGCCCTTATCCTGCCTTGTTCCCAGCCTTGCTCCTGACCTCAGTCTGCCCCAGCCATGCCTCCCCTAGTTGGTTTCTGACTCCAAATCTGAGCCATGGCTCTGACTCCTGGTCCCTGACTCTGACCTTCAGCACTGCTTGTGGCCTCAGACTCCAGCTCTGTTCCAATCCCTAGGCCTGACCACCTCTGTTCCAATCTCTAGGCCTAATTGCTCACATCCTGTTTTGTGACAGTTGGAAGCCCAAGAGGATGTGAAAGTAAAGGTAAAAAATTGGACTTGATTTTCCAGAAGAAAATGTTTGTAAATATGTCCAGCAGCATATTTTTTGTCAATGTGGCATGAAGCTTTGAGCCAAATTGTGCTACTTTAAAATAAACTAAGCAAAATCTTAAATCAACAAAAACTGTGACTGCCCAATATGGCATTGGAAAAACCATTTTCAGGTTCAGGTGATGTGTCAAAGGAAAAGTAAAATTGTTTCCTTTAGTGGTAAGGAACTCTTCTAAGGGCGTTGAATTTCTGTCATGATGCAGATGAATCAGCAGATGCAGTTTCCATAAAGATTAAATCAAATGTGGAAGATCATTCTTTGAAATGCCACTAACAGAACATCAGTGAAGTACAAAAATTATCATTCTGCCTTCATTATTTAGAAAGCTGCTCAGCATAACCTTCTGTAAACTAATTGCAACTGTCATTGCACAATATGACCACAACATCTTTTGATCATGGTTTAACAATCCAACGTTCCAGTGAGTTTTCTACATCCTCCAAGTGGTTCGAGGTTACAGTAGCTTGGTGCACTGCATTATTATAATCCAACAACGGTTACGTGGTCAGAAGAACTAGAATACTGAGTCCATTTTTTTATCACAATGTTCTCTTTGATCTGGAAATTAATCTCTGCTCAGGAACGTGGACTTACTGTTGACAGTTGCCTCTCTTCCTGAGCATGTAATGGTGGTTTTTGCAGTTATGTGAGCCTAATAATCATAGCAATCAAAATGCTGGAAGATGAACCCACACTTCTACTGATATGTGCAATGAGGTGCTAAGGTTAAGATTAAATATGAAATCACAGCTGGATCACAAGTGTTTTTGTTTTGGGGTAACGATTATACAAAGGAAACTAAGGCTGTCTGATCAGGAAGTTACTTTCTTCAAAGCAACTAACATTTTAATGTATTCTACATATAGTTGAAAAGAGATTTCCATCTGAGACCACACCTCTGAAGATTTTTTTCAGTGCTTGGAGTAAAAATCTCATATGAAGATTGATGGCAGCTGCAGAAACTGTCAAAGTGCAGTTTGTTGGAGAGTGCTTGTAGGACATGCCTATCCATACCAGAAAGGAGTTGTAGATCATGAAGAACCTGTGGATTTGTAGAAGTAGGATACATGTGAAGCTATGAAATCAGAACTCTGTGTTAAAGTGATCTACACAATGGCCTGTTGTGACTTTGACTTGTTTTTTAAAAAAAGATCTCATAACAACCATAGGGTACAAAAGTATTCCTTTAAGATGAAGACAGCTTAAGGCTGTTTCCTTGATAATTTGAATTTCCTGCCTAACTAAATGAGTTGCAGGCTGAATTCCAAGAAAGCTGAAAACTACTCTTTCATTGTTTGAATTTGTGTTATCAATTACTGATCATAGATTTAATGAATATTATATTTGACTTTTATTTTTATATAAATGTACAAGGATTTATGGATGAATACCTCGGAAAGTTCATTTGGACATTTAAATTCAGCATATAATATGTAATGTTCAGTTCTTTGAAGTGGAGTTTAATTATATAGAATTATGCTATATATATATTTTCTTGTCATTAACAAACTTTAAAAGCAAACTAAATTAAATATCCTAAGCTTGAATTCTTTAAACCTAATCCTATATGTTCTTGAGATTTGGCAGTCCTATTCAGTTCACACTCTATTTCCCACGCACCATTAGCCACTTTGCTTTACACATAATACTGTGCATATTTCTCTGTATTGCTGCTTCTTCTACCTATGAGATCTTAGCAGGAGTCACATTGTATATCAGAGTGAAGATCTGGGATTAGGGGAGCTTCTGCAAAGGCAGTTCTTCTGTGAACCACAATAGTCCCATTGTATACCCCCCTATGTAAACAGTCCCAGCCTCAGTCTAATGTCTGGCCTGAGTGTAAGCAGTCCCAGCCAGAGTCTGGGTATTGGAGTTGGGAGCAATGAAGGATGCAATGCAATGCCTTGAATTTCCTTCCTCAACAAGAAAGCTCACCCATAGCATAAGGTATCACAACTGAACAGAACAGGCCACTGGATCTTTGCTGGATCTGAAAAGAGTTTGTTACAGATTATTTTTCAATTGTGTATGTGCCAAATGTACCTCTTAGTTTGAGTGGTGAGCGCATTCAACAAATATTATCAAGATACATTATTTTTATACTACTGCCCAACACTACCTTTTATAAGGCACACCTGATCTGTTCAAAACTGTGAAATGTTACCTTTATGGGTTAGATATCTGTCCTTTGTGTGAGATTTGCCATTCCCCCTCTTTGTATTCTCCACCTTATTTAGAGCAAGCCCATTTGCCACCTTTAAGGGATTGAGTTACACAGAGGTGCTTGGTGCAAGAATTTTCAGTGTAACATGCACATGTCAGGAAAAAATACTGTGATGTTGTTTTGTATAGAATCCAACTCAGTAGGCTGTAGTAGTAATCCAGTACCAGCTGTGAAAGTTCAAGGCAAGGACAGACTCAAGACAGAAAGTCTAATATGTGGACAGAATTCTCCTAGTAGTGTGATACGATACAAACAGAATACCAGATATCTAAAGGGTATGCAATAAGCCCCTACAAACTGCATGCCATGTATGACAGAACGTTTGGAGAGATGTGCATGTCACTGATAACCTGGTGAACATCAGGTGTTTTAATTATTTTCTTTTCAATGGTTGTGCACTTTCAGGCTTCTGAAAATTCATTTGACTTATTATCTGGTTGAATGTGATGAGTTCTACAGGCAGCTTTGCACAGCATGGCATTTTAAAATAAACTAAGCAAAACCCTGTCAAGAGATTACCGTGAAATAATGGAGATCAGATATAAAGCAATTCTTCGAACTACAGTAAAATGTAATATTTCAAAAAGCAATATTAGATTTGAGAACAGAGCATGTAGCAGACATAGCCTGTTTTGCTTTGTAATTGAAATTTCCTGGGCATCTGAACAGCCATATGACCCTAAAGAAGAGAATTAGTGATTGCAATCATATCCAGCTAATCAAGCCTGCTGAAATGAGCCATATTTGAAAATTCTCCACGTACACAGGATGTTTCAATAAGATCCTAAAATTTTCTCACACATTTCCACAGTGGTTCAGTGTTACACATTTGCTAAAATTCCTTAATATCATTAAGTGGAATGTGGAGGAGGGGTAGTTTATTGAGGGAAGAATAAGGTTGGAGAGTTCTGAAAGCCTCAGTTCAGCTGCTGTTACCATTTTGTATGAATGTGTGGTCTGTACATTGCTCTTATGTAATAATTGAAAATGCACTGAGGTACAAGTTTAATGTAGCTTTTGAGTTAGAAACAATGCCTGATCCCATGAGAGAAATACGCACAGACTTCCCCCCCTACCCCCTCCCCAAATTGATTTTTCATTTAATGGGAAGGAGGATATTGTGTTAGATATGCCTGAATAAAAAAAGCTTTATTTTTTAGAAAAGTTAATTTTTAAGCAACATTCTTTACTAGACTTCTGTTTCAGACCTCTTAACTCTGACCTACATAAGTACACAATATGTTTTCTTCCACAGTCATGCTGTAAATTGCACTCACACAGTAAAAGAATAATTTCTGTAGGTATAGCCTTTTAGGAGCAATGTTTGAAAATGTTTTACCATAAGGAAAGAATTAATTATTTAAAAATGATTTAAACATATTGTGTGCTAGGTCTTTTTAATCGTAACAATTGTATCACTAGAGGAAGAGGATGTTTGTCTGCCTTTGCTGGTTGACTGCAGTAAAAGAAAGAGGCACCAGCTAATATTGCTTTATTTGCACTAGAGCATATCCGGCTTCATGGCAATTTTTCCACGTCTAGTTCTGTGGATTGAGCAAGGGGCTAGAAATCAGGGATTCCTGGATTCTCATTTCAGTTCACCTACTGATTTACTATGCAACATTTTTGGCCTGTGTAATGCAGAAAGTCAGACTAAGATGATCACAATAATGGTCTCTTCTGGTCTTAAAAACTTATGAATAAAATGCTTACCCTCTCTGTATTTCAGTTTCCTCATTTGTAAATTGGATTAATACTTGCCTTTAGAGCTCATGGAGGGTGCTAGAGGATTATCAAATGTTTCTATAGTTCTTTGAAAAGATAAAGGAAAAGTATTATATAAATTCTTAAATACTGTTATGGACTTTTCTTTAAACATTTACTAAAGCACCATACAGCTATGAGTTTGAATCTAATACAGTTAACACTTTATATCGATGTGATATATAATGCAGACATTTCTCTACACACTCATAAAGGATTGCTACACATTAATTTACATAGTAATCCACAGGGGTCTCCTGTGCTCTGTGCATATTTGTGGATATGTGATAAGGTATTGGTGGGCTGGAGAGGCAGCTAGATTCATGCTCGTTAAGTCTCAGAGTCTCTGCCTTTCTCCCCTGCTAGCAGTGCACAACGTGCTGTGGTTTTGTGATTTGGAACTACATCACTGAAGGAACTGAGCTGAAACCACCGGTCTAATTTCACTTTGGTCTTTTTTCACTTGACTGATCAGAATGATTTTCAGTCACTCCAGTCAGGGCTGGAGTCCCAGAGGTGAAAAGTCAGCAAGTAATCCATTTAGCCACCAAGTCCTCCAGGTGGAACTTGAAAACTATAACAATTTTTGTTTTCTCTTCTCTCTTACCATAGCATTGCCATAGTTAACGTTGTGTCAGAACTTCCATTTTAACCTGTGTTTTGCATGAAGTTTAGAATTTGCTAGAAAAGTTTCCTACAAGCTGAAATTTGGCATAAAATGTCGTAATGTAGGAGCCTTTTTTTCCTTTTGGCTCCAATTTAAAATGCAGCAGTGTTGACAAACAATAGAATTATTGGGCCAGAACGTCCCCCTTCCTCTCTCCCCCCCGCCCCACCCCGCCACGAGATCCATGCACAAAGGAGAACTTGGGTAAGTGAGCTTCTCTTTCTGTGTGGAAAATGGGGGCTCAGCCGTGTGTGGCAACTTTCTCTTCCCAACCTCTCCATACTGGGTGAGGATCTCGTCCCCCTGTCTGGGATCTGTGCTGGTCAAGGGGATGTGTGTAAAGCAGGAACAAAGCTGGCAGAGGAAAACATTGTAAACAAATATACTATCAATTTAAACATAATTTGTTTTACAAAAGACACAATTCTTTACATGCTATATGTTACCAGCAGCTCCCTAGGTTACTAAACTGGGGGGGGGGAACCCATCTCTTTATTCTTTTTTGCTCAGCTTTTGCATTTCTTTCAAGTTGGACAAGAAAAATCTATTAAAACAGCTTCACTTTTGTTTACAAACAATTTCAGCTTTCAGATACCAACTCCTGTAATGTTTGTGCTACAAATATTGTAGGGAAAATGTTATTTGTTTTAAATCAACTGGGGACATTACAATTATTTTTTTAAAATAATTTCTATGTTTTAGATTTTGGAAAAGCTTGGTTCTTGGGACAAATTTGAGTTGACTGTCCTTTTAAAAAATGAATATGGTAAGTCACTTAAATGCATCTTTAATGTAACTGCATCCAAAAAACAATATTTTATGATTGATATTTTAAAAAATAAAATTAAAGAAAGAAACCAAACAGATAATTCAACCAGCTGAAACTGATTACGTAGAGTATCTAATTTGAGCAATGGAACATTCTGAGCCTTCCAAAAGCAGCAAGAGCATGCTGAATGAACTAAAATTGTGACTGTAGTGTTTCTGACTCTTGCAATTTTATCATGAGTCTCGTAATATTTGATATTTTTATTAAAACCCCAGCTCCTGGAGTCAAGTGATTTTTCCTCCTTGGAAAGAAAAATAACTTGGTAGCCCTCACTTGTGGAGAAAAGCTTGAAAATGTGAACTCTAAACGCTCAAAAACCAAAGGGCTGATAAAAAAACAGATTTTTTTTTAATCACACAGTTTTAAAGCCAATATCATGCTGTTTGGAGCCTGATTCATAATTTATGTTTGGGGGTTGGCAGTATCGTGATTGCTGAAGGCTTGAGGCACTAATGAGATTTGAATGTTACATTACTTTCACTATTTTATTGCTACAAATGAGCTCAGAGTAACATTGTGGAAACAACACTGGAATCAGAGTGGAGAATGAGAACAGGGTGCATGGAGGAAGGGGGAAATCTGGGAGAGGGTGACTTGGGAGACAGAGAGACACAGGAGAGGAGCTTTCCTTCCTTCCTTCCAATCATTTTCCTTCTTCTCATCTCAACTGGCTTCTCTTTCTCCCCTCATGTTCTTTCTCATCCCAACAAGAAAACATGAGAGGATTAATGACCTCTCTGTGCCCTGACAGCATGATAGTTCTGGATGCATAATGATGTTATCCCACTCATCCACCCACCCCCAGTTGTTGTTATGCATTATTCTTATTGCTCATTTCAAGTGGATATCTTGTGAGGGGCCTTTTTTCAGGTTCCACCCCTTCCACTTCTCCCTGAATTTTCTAAGTGTTGAGTGGTCATTAATCCTGTTTAAAGCCCTTGGTAGCTGTGCAGCCCTTAGAAAATGTACCCTCCAAAGCAAGAAAACTCATGGGTAATTTTATAGTGGTGGGTTTTCTGTGGCTCCTGTGTGACTCCCATAATTTTGCCCTACATTTCCAATACACAAAGTGAAGTCCATTTAATGATATGCTCAGGTATTAGTTCTCTTAAAACGATTATGCTCAAGTATCAAAATGTCAAAACAGTCTATGTGCTTGTTTTTTGGGGGGAGGAAATTTTACTTATTGATATTTTGAGTCTTTAACAATAATAAATCATTACAATTCCATTGACTTGATATGAATAGGTACATATCTTAATACAGGGCACAAGATATCCACAGAGTTTTTATGTCTGAAATTGAGCACTATGAAAAAGGGACAATTATTTGAAAGACATTTATCAGTGCTGAGGCTAATGCACACTAGGAAAGCTGGCTAAGCATTTCAGAAATAAAAGCCCATTGTTTACTACGAATCTTTAACTAACTCTTGTTGTTTTGAAGAGAGATGGATTCAATTATTTTAAAGTTGACAAACTGTGATCAATATTCAATTACTGGTGTGTTAATTAGCAGATGATAGTTTGTCTCTATTATTAGCATAGGCTAATGAACAACTTTTTGTTTTGATTGCTTGGCCACCTGTTATTAGTGACTGTGATAGATTTTTTTGGAACTTTCGATTATTACTTGTACCACCATATTCTCAAGTGATGGGAAATTCTGTCAAAAATTGGGTTTTAAATGTTTACATTTCTATGTGCTCAGTTAAAATATAGTATCCTGAAGTGCTCCTTTGCATTAACATACTGAAGGCAAAATCATAAGGGGTGCAGCAGCACCTTTCTGGACTTTTCTGTTAGGCCCTGCTATGCTCACATTGTTGACGCCAGCAAAACTCCCATTGACTTCAATGGGAGCAGGCTTGACTCCTTAGTGCTCATAGTGACGAGGAGTTTCAAGTGTGAAAGTGACCATATCCTAATTTCCAGCCTGCTATCTGTGGTCATGCTTCAGATATTAGCAACCCTAGCTACATGATGAAAACAAAGTTTGTATATTTCCCTTTGTGCATACACTGATGATATCCTTCTCGTTCGATTTCAGAGTGAGGACAAAACAAGAACTGGGATTATTACTCACTGTTACATAACACTAATGAAATCCTAGAGAATTACATCCTCTGCTGTCACTGGAGATGTTGCCAGGATGAATAACATTACTAAAACAAAGCTGCTAAATTTAGGACATGATATTAATCTATTGTCTGTTCCTGAAAGCTCAATTATTTAGGGTGATGGAACATTAATGCAAAGTTTAATGGACTATTGAGTCAAGGAATATTGGTAGAGAGAAAGTTTTTAATGTATTACAACCTCATTTTAACTTCCCAAATGTTGGTACATGTCGGGGAGCTATATTAGCACACTTCCAATGAGCCCATCAATTTCTGCAGAATATATACTATACTTTACTTTTTGTAGCTCTTTTGGTTGTAAGGAAAACTTTCCTATCGCAATAGGATATATTGCTCTCTGGCCTACTCTGCAGACAGAGAACCTGAAATAATAGTTATGGTGAAGTTTGAATGGCCCAACATTCCATTTGAAAAGTGACTCTGATGCCCAGTGATGAATACTTATACGCTAGCATTTTTAAAGATGCCCAATCTAATCATTTCATTAGAAACACCCAGTAGCTCTGCAGCAAATCTTGAGTACCACCACCTTTCCA
Organism: Lepidochelys olivacea; assembly: GCF_965140295.1. NCBI lineage: Eukaryota > Metazoa > Chordata > Testudines > Cheloniidae > Lepidochelys > Lepidochelys olivacea. Next base: position 112,901,682 of record NC_140413.1, read on the forward strand.
TCCCCAATCTCATCCCTGGCAGTTCTAGCTTTATTATGTATCCATTTGACTGATATGTCTGTCTTTTTCAGGGCTTTATTCTTATACCTCTAAAGACACATTGCACTACTGCTTTGTATTTTTGAGAAATTAAATATGAATTAGTTCAGATTCAATCCAGTCCTGCTCATTATTTTCTTCTTTGTTTTGTGGTTTTGTCTCTCTCTTTCTGTACAAGAAAAAGAAGCTTCATTTCAATCAAGGTTCCATGCTAAAAAGGGAAGGGCAGCTAGGTGAAGGTGAGCAAGAGCAGGAATGAGTGCTTTTGCTCATCAGAAAACCGCTGATGTGTGACACACCCCTTAGCTTCAGTACATTTTCAGACAGAGCCTTTTACCTGGCTGCTAAATCTTTCTATCTCTGTGCTGAACTAACTCTTCTGTATTCTTCCCACCTCGTTGTGCCTTTTCAGTACGATTTAGCTGGGCAACACTTAATTAAACTCCATTTCCTCTCTTTACGCTTCAGGTGTTATTATGCAGCTCCCTTCAAGAGATAATTTGTGGCTGTTTATTGAAGCTATGAATTTAATAATTTCAACTCTGTACTGTTGCATCGTGGCTGTAATGAAATGTATTGGCATTTCTTATTAACAGGATTTTTCCTCTGTAAACGTGTTGTTTAGGCAGTGAATAGGGAAAAGGGTTGATATTATAGTCTTTCAAAATACAAAGCAGCAACTCAGTTTAGCAAGATTATTCTATTTACCTTGCCTCCTTCATAAGCAGTTATAGCTACCTAGAAAATAGAGCTACAGCATTGTAATTGGTCGTTCCCTGGGAAAAGTGCTGTTGGTCATACCATTATTTAATTCACCAAAATAAATATTTCTGGAGATACCACAATGACAGACAAAAATTCAGCTACCACATCATGGTTTCTGCTTCCAAGATTGTTAGGTACCAGCTGAGCCTCAGGAGCACCAGTTCCAATCTTTGGAGATGCAGTCGTCCCTGCTGTGATTTCATTGCAACAGTAGCTCTTTTACCTAATCTAGAGCCAGATGGAAAATGGATATTTTTCTGCAAAAAATTTTGACTTCTCATTAAAAAATGGAAAAAATGTGTGGGTTTGGGGATTTCAGGTTTTTGCTGGAAAATCTAAATGCTCCACAGAAAATAAACACTTTCCATGGATATTTTCATTTAGTCAAAATCCCAATTTTTCCATCAAAAAAGAGTTTTGATAAAAATGTTTTTGACCAGCTCTACTTAATACATTAGATGGCTCATAGAACTATTTCAGGGTGCCTCTCTGAGAAATCTACTCATAGTGGGCCTCCCTTCTGACTATGAGGTGCTGAGTGCCCTCAGTTTCCCTTGGTTTCACCTCACAGAACATGTTCAACACTTCTCAGGAGGGGATTCTATTCACCAAAACATTTCCTTCCACTCCCTTACCAGCAAGGGTTTATCATGTTACCCAGACAGTTTTCTCAGAGGTTCTTGGCTCTAAACTCAATGTATTCACCCATATTACTTTCATTGCGCTACATAGTTGCACCATAAAGCTGGTTTCTTATGGTTACGTTGTCTACCCTCTGATACATCCTGATTAGCTCTGACTTTTGTATAATTTGAACATACAGGGGGTTCTTCTTACTCATATTGTACAAATAATTTCTTCTCTTTTGGCATTTAGTGTTACCTCAGGAAGTTTGCATGGGATTGAAAAGAGTTGTGTGCACAGTATAGCCAAAAGGGAAAAAGGAAAGAAGTATGAAAAAGGTTAGGAACCATTCAAGTGAGCGATTTTCAACACATACATTCCCTTGTGTGTTTTTTTAAATCTTGAGAAAGTGGCAGGATAGGGGAAGGATCAGTGCATGGGAATATGGGGATTATACAATAATATTGTTCCAGGCTCCTTTAAATTTAAAAGCCAGAACATATGCAGTGCACCTGTGTAAGATCTAGCAATTCTGACAACATTGCAGGGGTTGCACGAAGAATTCTTGATTTTTTTCACAATGTATTAGCCACACAGAGAACTTTTCATTAACGCCGAGCTTTTTCTTTTTCTTGTTCCGCCTTCATTTTATTTGTTGCAAGGAAACCCCCACTTTTCCTTAATGTATGAATTCTCTGTCATTGCTGAGAATTATCATGTTTAACATTCATTGTTCATGATGTTTGTGTGAGGAATGCGGACTGAATAGCCACACTGGCACAATAAACATCCAGAGAGCATCCCTTTTCCCATGTCCCAAGAGTTCCTCCTTTTGTACAGGCAGCTGGAAAGGAATTCCCAAGATGCTTTCATAAACACCCCCTTTCAAAAGATTTGTTTTCATTCCTGTGTTTGGAAAACATTGGGGGCAGAATTCACTGTACTCACTTTGCTGTTCAGGAGATCTGTGAAGTTGAATGAATTTATACAGTAACCTAATAATAAAGCTTGTGTTACAGAGTTAGTTATATAGTATACAGTAGTATACAGTATAGTCAGTAATATTGTATCCATTATGGTATGTAATATCTCACTGGAAAACTAATAACTCATTGATCGTTAATTCCTTTCATGATGTATGTACAGTCAACCCACAAGAACTTTACAGATGGGCTGGAAAATTGTGACTAAAGGGTGTTCAAACCAGGCACATCAGAAGGGAGGTGATAAACAGATTTTCTCCAGACAAAGGAAAGAGGCCAACACTTCAAACCAGGTGTGACCAAATTCAGTGAGCTAGTCATTTGTATCAGAGGTTTCAGGAAGAGGTTGCATTGTAAAAATCACCAGCCAGGGAGAAAACAACATGCCTACGTCAGACACCTCGGCGTCTACACCCAGCGGGGAAAGGAACATTATCTGCCGATACCCTTCAGTTCAAAGGCTTACTGGACTATAAGAGACAGGGAGAGAACCTTTATGTTATCCTTCACTAAGGAGACAAAGGAACCGAGCACTCAAAGCTCTGTGAAGCGTCCTCGCCAGAGAGTCTGGTCAGCCATACTGGAAAAGAGAGTTGGCGAGAAACACTTTTGTGAACAAGAGACTTGAGTCAGGTTTTAGTCTTTGAAGCATATTTTTACTTATGTTTGCTTGCAGCCCTTTCTACCTTTATTCTTTATACTGGTATCACTTAAACCTACGTCTTTTTGTTTAACAAAATTGTTTTACTTTTAATATAAACCAGTTCAGTGCTGTGATTGAAATAAGAATGTTTGTGAAACCCCAGGGAAATTAATGAGTTGCAGTGTATTGTCTGTTCAAAGGAGCAACAAACTTAACTTCTGTGAGTATTCTATGAGAGGGCTGGATATTGCAGTGAGATATCTCTGGGGAATTTGGTAAGTGGAGTGCACCATAGTGTACCTGCAATGCAAGGTGAAGACTGGCAGAGTCTCGAGGCATTTGCTGGTGAGGCAGACAGGCTGGTCTGACAAGGAGCTGACACACAGTCTAATCTCCAGCAAAGTTCACTCTTGCTGTGGCACAGAGGTAACAGAGTGGCTCACAGTTCTAGGTGTCCTGAAGAGCATGTCACAATCACTTTCCCATGTAGATGTCTCTTCATACAGATGCTGGTTGTGTGCAATAAAAACTGTCTCATACAGGTCCCCAGATCACCTGAATTTTGTGTCATAGCCTATAAATAATTTCTAGACATGCTACAAGTCTACCCAATAGCAATTTTCATCTGAAATAAATGTTGGAAGGAAATAGTCCTGAGGCTATTCCTGTGCAATATTAAATCCATTATGCAGTTTCTTATGGGTCTACAAATTATTCACAGGTGAAAACATAAATTCATTACACGGAAAGACTCTTTACTTTTCACTCCTTATTTTAGAACCTGAAGGCTTATCTGATAAAGAAGGCTTAGCTAGTACTATGGACTTTCTCATTAATCAAATGTTTAGGTTTGTTGAAAAAGTGTGAAATAAGGCAATTTACTGTCAGCAGTAAAATAAATGAAATTAAGTTGGACAATCTAAGAAAAAACACCAACAAAAACAACATCCCACTCTTTAACTTATGTGTTTTTAAGACTACAAAGCTTCTGGCCATTTATTGTATTATTTATACATATACATACAAATACTGACAAGTGCTTATTTTTAAATGACAGGTTTCAGAGTAACAGCCGTGTTAGTCTGTATTCGCAAAAAGAAAAGGAGTACTTGTGGCACCTTAGAGACTAACCAATTTATTTGAGCATGAGCTTTCGTGAGCTACAGCTCACTTCATCGGATGCATACTGTGGAAACTGCAGCAGACTTTTTTTAAATTTTAAAATTAAATGGCATGATAGGTTTCACCATCTGGTGGATAATATATACCCTTCCAAATTTGCTTCTTACTATACAGTAGCTGAGTTGAATATTGATGCTACCTCCATGTTTTCCCCTCCATGGTACCCTATTCTGTGCCAACGTCACCTACAGAAGAGGAGGACATAGAATCATAGACTTTAAGGTCAGAGGGGACCATTATGATCATCTAATCTGACCACCTGCACAATGCAGGCCACAGAATCTCACCCACCCACTCCTGTAACAAACCCCTAACCTATGTCTGAGCTATTGAAGTCCTCGAAGCGTGGGTTAAAGACTTTAAGGTATAGAGAATCCTCCAGCAAGTGACCAATGCCCCACGCTGCAGAGGAAGGTGAAAACCCCCCCGGGACCCCTGCCAATCTGCCCTGGAGGAAAATTCCTTCCCGACCCCAAATATGGTGATCAGCTAAACCCTGAGCATGTGGGCAAAACTCACCAGCCAGACACGAAGGAAAGAATTCTCTGTAGTAACTCAGATCCCACCCCAGCTGCTCTCTTCTTCCTACCCCTGCAAGGGATTCTGTCCTCTTCCAGGGTGGCCTGTATATAACTGCTTCCCTCCTGTACAATAGCTGTTGTTTAAAGGAGGAAACACCATTGGAGTAGGAGGGGAGAAGCAAGAAGTTTGAAGGGTATTATGAGGTTGGTGGTGGGGAAAGAGTGTGAGTTTGAGATTTGTGGGGACAGGGAGAAGGGTGAGTAGAAGAGGGTGAAAAATGGGGAAAATACTGAGAAATTGGAGGGAAGAAGTACTAAAAAGGGAGGAAGGAATCATGGAGATCTGTAAGAAAGAAGGAAGGCACTACTTGGAAGAGGGCTTGAACGAACCTGGATGAGGGACAGAGAGATCACGACAGGAAAAGTGAGGAAAGTGATGTAGTGGATGGCAGGATGTAGGAAAATGAGTGGGGAGGGAAATAGCACTATAAAGTGAGGAAAGATATGAGGAGACAGAGATGAAGGAAGAAAACATTCAAGGAAGGTGAAGTACAATAAATTAAACAAAAATTGTTTTAAGTAAAAAAAAAGCTATAATAAACAATTTAAAATATTATTTAAAAAAAACCAAATGGATGTGGTGATTTGGGTTGGACACACACACAAATTTACTAAGGGCAGTGCATTGTCTATGGAAGATCCTCAGTAGCCATCCTATATCTCACCATTTTAATTTTCTTTTGTGAAAAAATTCTCCCACCTAGTTTCCCCCAAACATTTCTTTTTTAAATAATGTGTGGTAGCACCTATTATTGGTCGAGCTGCATAGGGAATCATGATCTGTGTCAAGGCCCTTAAATGTGAGAAACAACATAACAGAGCAATTGCTGAAAACAGAATGAAAGAGCTATAAGGTTTTTTTCAGGAAGTGGGGAGCAGGTGAGTGGTTTTCACTCGGAAAGCTGCAGAGATAATTGGGATTGCTTCAGCAGTCTAGTTTTTACAAGTACTGGGAGCCCCTCCACTGGGTGATACACATATTGTTTGATGTGAGGGTTAAAGTTTGTAAATGAAGCTATTTATTTTTACAGTTCTCCCACTGATGATCAAGCAAAGCATGACAAGACATTAGGGCCACCTTTTACCCTGGTGTGATTGGAACGATTTTTTACTTATAGCCCACCTCTCTACATATCAGGCTTTTTTGCTGCCCTGTTAGTTATCTCACATCTGCTCCATTCAGAAGCACAAACCAAGATTTTGCCAGGAACTTCTCTTCAGAACTGAGCTGGCTCAGCTGTGTTATCTGCTGATATGTTCCCCTATAATATATAGAGACAGTCCTGTATATAAAGGGGAATTCAAGGGCTGGCTGCCCTAATAGTTGAGCTACCCAGAATTCCTAGGCATATCACACCCCAAACACAGGTTCAGTCTACCCTAATCTCTGCCAAAGCAACAGGTATCTTGTCTGAGCAAAACAAGAGGCTATCATATTTGTTGGTCACTGAGGCCAACTTATGCGCATGTGTAATTTTTACATCTATGAGTAAGTATTTAGGCCACTTATCATGATCATGACAACACATACTGGCCATTAAAGTGCTAGCTAATGCCACCATACATGATAAATCAGAGGCAGTACTGTTGAATAGGGAGGGAATACTTTCATATTCTGTAATTTATCTTCCATCTAAATACTTAAAGGGAAATTTTTGTAGAGTATGTTATGTTCTTGGAGTGAAATTCTGCCTCCATTGACTTCAGCAGAGCCAGGATTTCACTCTTGGTTTTCAATTTAATCAAGCCAAACTAATCCACATATCTCACTTTATTCTGGCTAATTACTCTAGGAGGCCTAATACTTCAATACAATGGAATCTGATTTTTACCTGAGTTTTCTGGTGGGCTTATGTCAACTTTGCAAACTGGCTTCATATGATTTTTTTTCTATCATCGCATTTTTTTCACTCATTGCCTTTTCATAAAATGTTTTTAAACGAGTAAACAGATGGAGCTTCTAAATATCCACTGCCTTTTGGGGCAGTGGTGAGGAAATTCAGCAACTCTGTATTGTTGTTGTCAGTTCTCCTCACTTTTATTCCAAGTGCATGGTGAAGTTCAGATTTGGGGAGAGAAAACCCTGAATAACCAAGTTTGTTGGAGAAGGGGGAAGTCAGCAGAGAAACAAGTTTGACTCACCATTTTAAACTCTATTTTCTTCTGCCAGATCTTGCTGGAAGTCATACCAGAAATCTAGCTTCCTTGAGCTTTCATGTTTGCTTTGCGGTTTTCTTTTACATTGTTGTATTGCTTAGGAATGTCAGTTCACTCATAGGTAGTATTTGAGCTCAGCAGTGGGTTTCATTGCTTGGCAGTTGTATTTTTTGGTGCCAAGAAATCAAAATGGAAGTTTGGGGTTTCATAATAGATGCAAATACAGTAGCTTTGGGCTAAACTAGCCACCAAGTCATCCACCATTGCGCTATCCCCTAGTGCCACTCAGAGCAGGCCTATGTGATGGACACCTCAGATCACCTGGGCACGGTCTACACGATTGCTCCCATTTGGCGTAGCTGCACGAATGGCAGTTTGTCAGTGAGGAAAGTTCCTGTCAAGGTTCCTTCCCCACTCTGAACTCTAGGGTACAGATGTGGGGACCTGCATGAAAGACCTCCTAAGCTTATTCTTACCAGCTTAGATTAAAAACTTCCTCAAGGTACAAACTTTGCCTTGTAATTGAACCCTATGCTGCCACCACCAAGCATGTTAAACAAAGAACAGGGAAAGAGCCCACTTGGAGATATCTTCCCCCCAAAATATCCCCCCAAGCCCTACACCCCCTTTCCTGGGGAAGGCTTGATAAAAATCTTCACCAATTTGCATAGGTGAACACAGACCCAAACCCTTGGACCTTAAGAACAATGAAAAAGCAATCAGGTTCTTAAAAGAAGAATTTTAATGAAAGAAAAAGTAAAAGAATCACCTCTGTAAAATCAGGATGGTAAATACCTTACAGGGTAATCAGATTCAAAACATAGAGAATCCCTCTAGGCAAAACCTTAAGTTACAAAAGGACACAAAAACAGGAATATACATTCCATTCAGCACAACCTATTTTACCAGCCATTTAACAAAAGGAAATCTAACGCATTTCTAGCTAGATTACTTACTAACTTAACAGAAGTTCTGAAGAGCATTCCTGACCTGGTCCCGGCAAAAGCATCACACAGACAGACAGACAGACCCTTTGTTCCCCGCCCCTTCCAGCTCTGAAAGTATCTTGTCTCCTCACTGGTCATTTTGGTCAGGTGCCAGCGAGGTTATCTTAGCTTCTTAACCCTTTATAGGTAAAGGGGTTTTGCCTCTGGCCAGGAGGAATTTTATAGTTCTGTACAGAGAAAGGGAAGGGTAACCACCTTTATAATTATGACAGTTCCCAAAACACATTTGTGTAAACAAGGGGTTCAATATGAGGGGAATTTTCAAGTACAACATGTGATAGTTCTGTGTGTATAAAATGTGCAAATATTCCATGCATCTCCCTTCTCAAATTCAGTTACATTTCAAATAATTTTGTAATTGTTTGAACTACATATCAGTGGCTTCCCTCCATCAGTCTCTTTCATGAGGAAGAAGACATACCACAGTTATTTCCTGGAGAAACCTAATTTATGCCACATGATTCCCAGGTTCTGGTCTGCAGAATACTCAGCTCATGCCCAGATACAGGGTGTTCAAAAATCAGCAGAGTGAAGGCTTAGCTTTAAATCATCTCTCTTCTTGACCTCTCCTGCAGTATCACTTAATTAAGACACAATCAGAGCACCAAAGATCTGAGTTTTTATAAGATTTTCGAAGATTAGGAGGTTGAAGTTTTGTTTTTATAAGTGATTCTCTGTACGCATCTTCTGAGCATTTCGGTAGCAAAATCCAAACAGCAAATTTCTCCCCAGTAGCCAGAGGGAAAACACAATGTTTATTTTAATGGGCCAGTCCAGCTGTTACATTGCTATTTTTTCCCATTGTTTTCTGGCATGTATCATGAATGTGGGAGTCCTTATGAGCAGGGTTAGTAATTTCCCCACTTCCTTAGTCTTACTGTTTTGATAAGCTTGATTTTGTTCTTAAGGAACAATTTTCAAGGTCTGGTATGGGAAAAAGCTTTTTGGTGATAGGAGAAAATAGGATAGTCTAGATGTTTTAAATTAACTGTATGAGGCAGGTCAAGATGTTTGGAGAAACTGCCAGTGATGCAAACTAAAATACACCCCATCAGACTTACCGTCCAGTGGATAGATGGAAAGAAGGCTTTGACCCTAGAATGTTATAAAGCTATAAAACAGTGTTCAATCTATTGCATATAGCTGTTGTATTTTGGAGACAAGATGAACTCTTCATTTATTCAAACTAAGCTCCTGTCTTTTGATTATTTTTTTTTATGTTGTGCAGGAGGGCCCATATCTTCCCATCTCTTATACGGCCAGACTGATGGTGGGGAATTAGCAGAAAATAATTCTTACTTGTACATTTCAATTCTTCTGATTTTACTTGTAACAACTGAAATTGCTCAGTCTAGTTTTACTTATTGTCCTTCCTTTTGAACTGAGGCATAGGGAAATGATCACTGTGCAGTCCTTTTAAAACTTGCTGTTAGTCTTTCCTGACCTCTCCCACAGGTAAGACGAACCTGATCCAAAGTCTGAAATTAGCATGAAAATTAGCTGAAGAAAATATTTGCAAAAAAGAATAAAGTTGACTTTAGTTTGAGCCATCTGTTTTGTTTCTGCATCGCTGATTGCCTGCACCAGTCACACCTTTCACATTTGTTGTATTTTTAAGCGTTCTAAAATTAATTATCCAGCTTTAACAATATTCACACTCCTCTCTGTCTTTGTTTAAATGTAGTAACTTACAGGAATCATTGCAAGGTGCAAAGGCCTTTATAGCGATTTCAGAGAAACCTAGTTTTTTCATTATGGGCTTCCCAAAAATGAAGGGACCCCCTTCTGAGAATATTATTAGTCATCCCTGATGGGAACCCAAAAGTGCAACAACAACAACAACAAAAGGCACTGTCCATTCATTTACAATGATTTTGTCTGTAGACAGGGAGTATCTTTCTATTTCAGCTTCAGGAATGCATATATACTATATATGATCACATCTTCCACTAATTTAGCAGTGAGCCATAAATTATCTCTTAAAGGGACTTTGATCCTGAAATATATTTGAGAAATAGAATCTTTTTCTACTAAAAGTAATTTACTTTGCCAGGAATTTTCTCAGTTATGCCTGCTGTTTTTGAAAACATTTGGCTAAGATAATTTCCATCATGACCCAACCTGTTCCTCTCAGCGTAAAGTCTCAATTGTGTTCTCATGAAATAGCAATATAGGAATTGTTAGACCAAAGGTTCTTTTAGTCCAGTATCACATTTCTAAAAGTAGCCAGTACCAGACCATTAAGAGAAAGATGAAGATTTCCAATAATAAATTCAACTCATTGTACAATATTATACATTGGAGGAGGGCATTGGCCAATCTCTGGTATTTTAACTGTTTTTAAGAAGCTAATATTTTTGTTAGTAGCTCAGCTACTTTATCCTTGGGTAAATACCGTCCAGTCCTTGTGATTTATTGCAATTTAATCTTTTGATTAAATAAAGTACAAATAAATGATGACCCTATCTTCAATCTATATACATAAAATGCTTGTGGTCATATGCCTTGCTATAATGTCCTTTTGTTTGTTATAGTATTTTGTACTTACAAAGACTCTTTACAGTCAGGTTAGCTGCCCAAACAAATTCCTTTAGCAAATGCTGTTTTTCCATCATGTACTGAGGAGGTGTTTCAGAGGACTGGTTTTCTGTTTAGCATCTCTTTTCCTGACACATTTTCATTAGGGGTCACTCTTAGGTATCATTAACTGAAGAGCTTGAACTTTTTTTGTCTTGTAAAATGCAATAAAATCTAATCTAGATCTAAACATACTAATATGGGGTGAAGTATCTGCATATTCTGATTTGGAATGATTCTGCAAGCTTTGCAAAGTTCCAGTGACTTACAGATGGGGGAAACCTTGGAACTACACATGCTATCTGTAGAAGTAGTCTTCTTCCAAGCAAACTGGTTGTCAGTCCACACTATCAATCTATGGATTGCATAGCTATCTAAAACTGCTACAGGAAGCTTCTTCAAGCATATTTTTAGATGTGCATTTGTAAAGTAAAATTCTCAGGGTTCATATGATAGTCTGTGAGATTTTGAGAGGGGTTTTGAAAAGACTTTGAAAGTCTTTTATTTGTGCATGGACTCCTGCCTCAGTTTGCAAAGAAGTCCTGAGTTTACAACACTACAGCAGTTGACATTAATCAGCTAATTTAAAACCTCATCTTGTACTGAGAACTGCACAGGAGCTGGGGTGAATCCCTGAGCTTCCTCGTGTATGATCAAAGTCTGTTCATTTTATTCCTGCTGTTCCTTCTCTGCTGTGCATCCTATTGGCTTCGGTGAGAAGTTTTTTTTGAGGAAGGACTGGAGATTAAGAGGTTCATAGATATTAGAGATAGAAAATGTCTACTAAATCACCCCATCCATATTCCTGCCAGTACAGGATTGTTCCCTACAGACAGTTTTCCAGTATTTTGTCTAGTCTACTTGAAAAGGTCCCTAGCAAATGGTGCTTTTGCCCACTTCCCTTGGGAGACTATCCCACAGCCTAATGCTGTGCAAGGCTCAGATCCAATATCTTTATTTCAGGTATATAAAATCATTTCTCCTGCTTGTATTTTATATAGGTGATAAAATTTGGGGGAGAAATATATATTCCCCAAAAACTTTATCACCTAGATAAAATACCTGCAGGAAAAATTATTTTTATTGATATTTGTTCAGACAACTCCTGACTCTGTGGTAATGGAGGTTTTTTTAATAATATTAATTCTATGCTCCAATGCACAGCAGCAGCCTATGCTACTGTGTTCTACAGGAGATTTGCTATGTGACAGATTTATATAACAGAACCCTAATTTCCCGTCATTAATATGAAGATGTTTTATCAATTACCTAAGCAAAAATACCCTGCAGAATTTATATCCTTTAGTTATTAAAAAGTGGTGTCTATTTTAAATTAGTTATTGGAAATAAAGAATTCAGCAAGAGAAATTAATCACTGTCAGATCCCTGTGCATAGCTCTAGGATGCTATGCTGTGTAGTGCATTTGTTTGGAAAAGGAGAAGTGTTCTTATGATTGCCTTAATAGAAATAGACAATCAAACAAATCTTAATTTAAAATATTTCTTGCAGTCATAAATTATAATGGCACTGTACTTTAAGGAAGGAAACAAAACTTCATAACATGACATAGGTAGGGTGCCACATTCTAGATCTGGAATGCCTTTGCCAATCATTTTTATTTGTGTGTGTCAAAGACAGTTGAATGTACTTACCAAAAGGTATAGAGTTTAAAAATGTATAATATTCTTGTCATAAAATGGTACCATGTTTGTCCTTTTGTTCTTCACCAGCAAAACATGTATTTCCCCAATGTATTTGTGAACAACATTTCTCTTTTAAATATGTGTCTATATTAAGCATTTGTAACTTGCCTGTCGTATCCAGAATGAATATATATTAAAAAATAAAATACCGTGGTCCCATTCTATCTCACATTAAAGTCAATGGAAAAAGAGATAATAGAGAATCAGATATGTTAATAACTGAGATAACCAAGGTATCTGAGTTCATATTCAGCACAAGAAAAGGAGACCATGAATTTAAACTAATGTGAAATTGGACAGTAAAAGAATCTAGATGGAATTTCTGTAAGTGGAGTATAATTGATATTTATATAATCTAGTATGCTTATTCATTTATATAATCTTCTGTTGTCTAAAAAACTATGGCAGCATTTGGGACAACTAGTGCAGTGTAAAAATTAGATGTTTTGTGAAATTATATAACTGATAAACATGAAAAGGAGACTGACTTAAATGGGCTTCAAGGCCTGTTTATATCCAACGTTTTCCTGTGGGTCACATTCAGAGTAAGATCCCGTTGTTCAAGCATTGTACATACACTTAGACCTTGTCTGCACTGGAAAGTTTCTGCGCAAGTTCAGCTCTGTAAAAAAAAAAACACCCTGACGAGAGGCGTACATCTTTCTGTGCTGGGGCTACAGCGCCGCGGTGCCAGTGTAGACACCTTGGTCAGTCACAGCACTGTGCTTGGCCTCTGGGAGGTGTCCCAAATGCCTGTTCTCGCCTCTCTGGTCATCAGTTTGAACTCTACTGCTCTGACCTCAGGTAACCAACTGTGAGCCCCACCCTTTAAATTCCTTGGGAATTTTGAAAGTCCCCTTCCTGTTTGCTCAGTGACATGTGCAGGGGTCTCAGTGCATCTTTCCAGGTGGCCATGCCTGTTCCACACACCAGGCGATCCCCTGTTTGGAGCAATGTCGAGCTGCTGGACCACATCAGCATTTGGGGAGAGGAAGCTGTGCAGTCCCAGCTGCGCTCCAGCCGTAGGAATTATGATACCTATGGACAGATTTCACGATGCATGACAAAAAGGGGCCATCAGTGGGACACACCGCAGTGCAGGGTCAAAGTGAATGAGCTGCGGAATGCCTACCACAAGGCTTGGGAGGCAAACCGCCGCTCTGGTGCTGCACCCACGAGTTGCCGGTTCTACGAAGACTTGGACGCAATACTCAGCGGTGACCCCCTGTCCACTGCGAAGGCCACTTTGGATACTTTGGTGGCTCGTGTGCCAATCGAGAGTGGATCGAGCCAGGAGGAGGAAATCTTGGATGAGGATGTGGAGTGGTAGGGGGACCCAGAGGCAGAGGATGCCTCACAGGTCAGAGATGCATGCAGCCAGGAGCTCTTCTCTACCCTGGAGGAGGCTAGCCAGTCACAGCTGTCGGATCTTGGTGAACTGCAAACAGGAGAGAAGGCCCCTGGTAAGTGGCTTTGATTTTGGGAATCGCTGAAGCGAGTTGTTGGGGGCAGGAGGGTTGCAGAAAGCAGGCTTATGTCTGTATGATGTGTGTACCACCACATGGCTAGTCTGAGCAGCAGAATAAGGTGTTGATTCACTCCCTCACTTCATGGGAATCTGCCTCAGAGATCTCCACGAAACTCTCATGGAGATACTGGGCAATCCGGTGCCTCAGGTTCTTTGGCAGAACTGCTTTGTTTCTTGCCCCATTAAGGATAACTTTCCCATGCCACTGTGCCATTGCGGGGGAGGGAGGAGACTATTGCTGCACACAGGCAAGCCGCATAAGGGCCACGGTGGAAGCCACAGTCTTGGAGAAGACCCTCTCTTGATTCCCTGCTCACCCTCATCAGTGAGATATCTTCCATAATGAACACAGCCTGTGGAAAATGTGGGGACAGTAATGATTATAAGGTCCCTCCTACAGTACTGGCTTTCCCCAAGAGCCACATGCCCAGTATGGTCCTGGAAAACTGATTTCCCCTGCCCCTGTGGTTACTCACCATTTTGGGGGTTTTGTGGCTCATGTGTGCTTGCCTGGGGTCAGCCAGTTAGTGACAGGTATGTGAATAGTGGCTGTGTTTTTAAATCATTAAATCAGTAATCTCTGTGTTGCAAACAATACTGCTTCTGTAAAATGTTGCATTTCGGCTTCACAGATATGACCTTGGGAGCCCAGCCACCCTCTTTGTTATTGCCGGCTGAATGGCGGCGCAGAATTAGAAAGTGGACAAAAAGAACTAAAGAGGACTTTTTGCATGATATCATGATGCACTCCGCGGCTGAAAAACAAGAATTGAAGGAGTGGCGAGACAGCGAGAAGAGGAACCAAAAGGAGAACATGGCGCACCAGAAAGAAGCCACGGAGCGGCTCTTAAACGTTATGGAATGTCAAGCAGACACACTCCAGGCACTACTAGCACTGCAAACTGAGGAACTCCGCACCCACCCTGCCCTGCAGCCGCTGTTGTAAAACTCTTTCACATGCGCCCCCAGACACTGCTGATACACTCTTATCAACCTCCTGGCACCAGTCTGTACCCGCTGCATTCCACTCCTCCCCCATCACAGTCCAGCACTGCGGACTCCCACTACCCACTGCGCTGTACTCCAAAGGAGAAGGCTGGATATGATACCTCGACATCCACACCTCCACCTCGGACCCTCCCTTCCCCCATCTCCCTCAGTGCTGATGTGTTTTTTTGTTCGTCTGTCTCCTCCGGTTGTTGTTTTTTAATAAAAGAATTGTTTTGGTTGAAAGCAATCTTTATTCTATTAATTGAAAGCAAACAGAGCCCTGCAAAGCAACAGGCAGTTTTCTTAAACCTTCATACTGCATCGTCTGCACCAATCAAAATCACCTCCTAGCATTACAAGCACCGCACTCCCGAGCATAAGAACAAATATTAGTGGCTTTCAGCTTCAAATTTGCTGCCTCAAAGCATCCCTGATCCTTATGGCCCCGTGCTGCACCCCTCTAATAGCCCTGGTCTCTGGCTGTTCAAATTCAGCCTCCAGACACTTGAGCCTCAGCAGTCCATCCCTGAGTGAAGCTTTCACCCTTCCCTTCACAAATATTATGGAGGATACAGCACATGGCTATAAGCATAGGAATATTGTCATCGGCCAGTTCCAGCCTCCCATATAGGCAGCGCCAGCAGGCCTTTAAACAGCCAAAAGCACACTCAACAGTCATTCTGCACTTGCTCAGCCTGTTGTTGAACTTCTCCTTGCCGCTGTCAAGGTGCCTCCTGTATGGCTTCATAAGCCATGGCATTAAGGGGTAGACAGGACCTCCCAGGACCACAATGGGCATTTCGACTTCCCCTATGGTGATCTTCTGGTCTGGGAAGAAAGTCCCTGCTTGCAGCTTCCTGAACAGGCCAGTGTTCTGAAAGATGTGTGTGTCATGCACCTTTCTGGACCAGCCTGTGTTAATGTCTGTGAAACGCCCACGGTGATCCACAAGCGTGATCCATAAGAACCATAAAGAATACCCCTTCCAATTAATGTACTCAGTGGCTAGGTCGTCTGGTGCCAGAATTGGAATATGCGGGCCATCTGTCGCCCCTCCACAGTTAGGGAAGCCCATTTGTGCAAAGCCATCCACAATGTCATGTATATTGCACAGAGTCACAGTCTTTCGGAGCAAGATGTGATTAATGGCCCTGCACACTTCCGTCAACACGAGTCCAACAGTTGACTTTCCCACTCCAAACTGGTTAGCGACTGATCGGTAGCAGTCTGGAGTAGCCATCTTCCACACTGCTATCGCCACGTGTTCTCCAATGGCAGAACAGCTTTCATTCTTGTGTCCTTGCGCCACAGGGCTGGGGCGAGCTCATCACACAGTCCCATGAATGTGGCTTTCCTCATCCGAAAGTTCTGCAGCCACTGCTCATCATCCCAGACGTGCATCACAATGTGATCCACCACTCAGTGCTTGTTTCCTGAGCCCAAAAGTGGCGTTCCACTATGATCAGCATGTCCGTGAATGCCACAAGCAATCTCGTAACTACCACATTTGGCGAGATCAATGTCGAACTGCTTTTGCCTTTGTAGTTTAAGGAATAACTCCACTGCCACTTATGATGCATTGGTCAGAGTGAGCAGCATATTGGTCAACAGTGTGGGATCCATTCCTGCAGACTGAAGAGGCAGAGCAAAGCGCACAGCACACAAATTGTTGAAAGATGGTGCCAAATGCGGACGGAAAAACAGGGATTGCTGGGATGCGAAGCAATGCATCATGGGGCATTGGGACAGGACCCAGGATGCCCTGTGACCCCCTCCATCTTCCCACAACTCTTAGTGGCAGAAGAGGAAGAGATGCTCTGTGGGATAGCTGCTTAGAGTGCGCTGCTCCGAATACCGCTGCAAGTGCTGCAAGGGTGAACATGTTATTGTGCGGGCAGCTGACAGTGTGAACACACAACAGCGGTTTCCCTTCAGCGCTCTCTGAGCAGTGCTGTAACTGCCGGTGCTGTAACTCTGCCAGTGTAGACATACTTAGACAAAGACAATCCCTACACTTAAGAGCTTACAGTCTAAACAGAGAAGACAGACAAATGCTGGGGAAAACGAAGTACTATTTACATCCATGTTACGGACAGGGTGCCAAAACAGAGAGATCAAGTGATTTGCCTAAAAATCACACTGGAAGTCTGTAGAAGACCTGGGAGCTGAACCCAGGTCTTCTGAGTCCTAGTCCAGTAATTGAGACACATAACCATATTTCTCTTTATTTTATTGTCCTAAGTGATATTACTTCAGTGTAACTGAAAGCATGATTTAATCCAGTATAGCCTATATACATATTTACATTTGTGTAGCAATGGTGTAACTGCCATCAAAGGATTAAGCAACTACTGCTCAGTAAGTAGTTATCTTTCATTAATACACAACCTATATTATTCCCATTCTTACCATATCCGTCTACTAATTCTCCCTTCGTTTGATGAGATGCACTTCTTACAGTTTTATTCTTTACATTTTTTGGAGTCTGCCAGCCTTTTTGTTCGAAAACAAGCAGGCACTAACATAATCAGCTCAGCAGTATAGTACTATGTTATTGCCAGTCACCTTTAAACACAAACATGGTGCTCCCACTGTTCTACACGCCCCCAACAAACCTGCTTGCCTAGCAGGAGCTGCGCTTTTTTATTGATGGCACAACTAACTAGAGATACCACCTCTGATTGAAAAACCAGCCTTTTTAACCCCATGCTGCAAGGCATCCTATGCTGTGCTTCCAAACTGTCGGTCAGATCACGATACTAATTGTGAAAACAAGAGTAACCAACAGAAGAATCTTCATTCCAAAATTCTGACTTTGAAATGAAATGTTGTAAATTTGTTAGCAGATTTGTAAAATATATTTCATTACATTAACATGATAAAAATATCAGTAGGGAAAGGAGCAGATTTTGCACTAATTAAGGAAACATAGTAAATTACATACAGCTGGGCTTTGCTCTTTCGCTAATGAGTTATATGGTGTCTACAGTAACTCATTTAAATTACCATGCAGTACATACATTCTTCTGCTGACATCTACTTTTGTATAAATATGTCCAGAGAAAAGATGGATAATAATTTTGTATGAAGCAATGTGTTTATTCAGCTAGTCTGTCTACACAAGTCTTAGGTAGTGATCTTAGCAGATGAATTTATTTGCTTGCATTAAAGGATTGCATTCACAAGGTTTTATCCCACTCTCTGAACATCTTCAAAGGGAGATACTTACTCAGTTGATTGTGTGAATCAGCTGTCAAGCCCTCACAATGTGCATTGTGTTATAAATCTCCTCCTTTGACCATACTTCAGTTTTTGCTTTCTGCTGAAATGGAACCTGGCTAGCCACTGCCTGAAGTGCACAGAAAGTATCTCACATTGTACAAAACTGCAGGGTAGGAGAAGCAGAAAGAAGGGGAATGGTGAGTGTCAGGGAAGACAGCCATAGTGAAAATTCCATTAGATTGGACTGGTACGGGAAACGAGCACAGATTTCTAGTGACAATCTGAAAGCTCTGGCACTGGGTCACAGGTCTGAAGTTGGAGCAGGTCTGGTATGCCCTATATTAGGGTATATATCTTTTGTTTGCAGTTACGCTAAAGATAATAGTCTGAATGTATGAAGTAGAGGAGGACATGTAACGTGTTAGAATGGGTTCGGTTCAGATTATTAATCAGTGAGATATCACATAGCCATAGATGCCAAAGATTTGTATTTCTTTATACTCGAGGGTTCTGGCATTTTCCGTTTTTGGCATTTCTCTATTTACTATTTTATATCTATTTCTTGTATATATTTCCCCACAAGACACTTTGCTGGCAGGTGTGCTAGCCCCTTAGACCTGTGACAATCAAAGTCAAAATCTCTATACTGTCACTGTCTTTACCAGCATGTAGGTTGCTATCCTGCCTTAATTGGGCCAATCGATACTAGCCATTGATATGCCCTCTGGCATGAACCAAATGTTAGAATAGGTTTGGTTCAGATTATTAAACAGTGAGACATCAAATAGCCAAACTCAATCATTTAGTATTAATCAAATATTAGCCATCTAGGATTAATCAGCACAAACGGAAAGGCAACACTTAGAATCATAGAATCATAGAATATCAGGGTTGGAAGGGATCTCAGGAGGTCATCTAGTCCAACCCCCTGCTCAAAGCAGGACCAATCCCCAATTAAATCATCCCAGCCAGGGCTTTGTCAAGCTGACCTTAAAAACTTCTAAGGAAGGAGATTCTACCGCCTCCCTAGGTAACGCATTCCAGTGTTTCACCACCCTCCTAGTGAAAAAGTTTTTCCTAATATCCAACCTAAACCTCCCCCACTGCAACTTGAGACCATTACTCCTTGTCCTGTCCTCTTCTACCACTGAGAATAGTCTAGAACCATCCTCTCTGGAACCACCTCTCAGGTAGTTGAAAGCAGCTATCAAATCCCCCCTCATTCTTCTCTTCTGCAGACTAAACAATCCCAGTTCCCTCAGCCTCTCCTCATAAGTCATGTGTTCCAGACCCCTAATCATTTTTGTTGCCCTTCGCTGGACTCTCTCCAATTTATCCACATCCTTCTTGCAGTGTGGGGCCCAAAACTGGACACAGTACTCCAGATGAGGCCTCACCAATGTCGAATAGAGGGGGACGATCACGTCCCTCGATCTGCTCGCTATGCCCCTACTTATACATCCCAAAATGCCATTGGCCTTCTTGGCAACAAGGGCACACTGCTGACTCATATCTAGCTTTTTGTCCACTGTCACCCCTAGGTCCTTTTCCGCAGAACTGCTGCCTAGCCATTCGGTCCCTAGTCTGTAGCTGTGCATTGGGTTCTTCCGTCCTAAGTGCAGGACCCTGCACTTATCCTTATTGAACCTCATCAGATTTCTTTTGGCCCAATCCTCCAATTTGTCTAGGTCCCTCTGTATCCTATCCCTGCCCTCCAGCGTATCTACCACTCCTCCCAGTTTAGTATCATCCGCAAATTTGCTGAGAGTGCAATCCACACCATCCTCCAGATCATTTATGAAGATATTGAACAAAACCGGCCCCAGGACCGACCCCTGGGGCACTCCACTTGACACCGCCTGCCAACTAGACATGGAGCCATTGATCACTACCCGTTGAGCCCGACAATCTAGCCAACTTTCTACCCACCTTATAGTGCATTCATCCAGCCCATACTTCTTTAACTTGCTGACAAGAATACTGTGGGAGACCGTGTCAAAAGCTTTGCTAAAGTCAAGAAACAATACATCCACTGCTTTCCCTTCATCCACAGAACCAGTAATCTCATCATAGAAGGCGATTAGATTAGTCAGGCATGACCTTCCCTTGGTGAATCCATGCTGACTGTTCCTGATCACTTTCCTCTCATGTAAGTGCTTCAGGATTGATTCTTTGAGGACCTGCTCCATGATTTTTCCGGGGACTGAGGTGAGGCTGACTGGCCTGTAGTTCCCAGAATCCTCCTTCTTCCCTTTTTTAAAGATTGGCACTACATTAGCCTTTTTCCAGTCATCCGGGACTTCCCCCGTTCGCCACGAGTTTTCAAAGATAATGGCCAATGGCTCTGCAATCACAGCCGCCAATTCCTTTAGCACTCTCGGATGAAACTCGTCCAGCCCCATGGACTTGTGCACGTCCAGCTTTTCTAAATAGTCCCTAACCACCTCTTTCTCCACAGAGGGCTGGCCATCTATTCCCCATGTTGTGATGCCCAGTGCAGCAGTC
Source organism: Lepidochelys olivacea (assembly GCF_965140295.1). Lineage (NCBI taxonomy): Eukaryota > Metazoa > Chordata > Testudines > Cheloniidae > Lepidochelys > Lepidochelys olivacea. The sequence continues at coordinate 112,922,189 of NC_140413.1, forward strand.
TGGGAGCTGACCTTGTTAGTGAAGACAGAGGCAAAAAAAGCATTGAGTACATTAGCTTTTTCCACATCCTCTGTCACTAGGTTGCCTCCCTCATTCATTAAGGGGCCCACACATTCCTTGGCTTTCTTCTTGTTGCCAACATACCTGAAGAAACCCTTCTTGTTACTCTTGACATCTCTCGCTAGCTGCAGCTCCAGGTGCGATTTGGCCCTCCTGATATCATTCCTACATGCCCAAGCAATATTTTTATACTCTTCCCTGGTCATATGTCCAACCTTCCACTTCTTGTGAGCTTCTTTTTTATGTTTAAGATCCACTAGGATTTCACCATTAAGCCAAGCTGGTCACCTGCCATATTTACTATTCTTTTGACACATCGGGATGGTTTGTCCCTGTAACCTCAACAGGGATTCCTTGAAATACAGCCAGCTCTCCTGGACTCCTTTTCCCTTCATGTTAGTCCCCCAGGGGATCCTACACATCTGTTCCCTGAGGGAGTTGAAGTCTGCTTTCCTGAAGTCCAGGGTCCGTATCCTGCTGCTTACCTTTCTTCCCTGTGTCAGGATCCTGAACTCAACCAACTCATGGTCACTGCCTCCCAGATTCCCATCCACTTTTGCTTCCCCCACTAATTCTTCCCCGTTTGTGAGCAGCAGGTCAAGAAAAGCTCCCCCCTTAGTTGGCTCCTCTAGCACTTGCGCCAGGAAATTGTCCCCTACGCTTTCCAAAAACTTCCTGGATTTTCTGTGCACCGCTGTATTGCTCTCCCAGCAGATATCAGGAAAATTAAAGTCACCCATGAGAACCAGGGCATGCGATCTAGTAGCTTCTGTGAGCTGCCGGAAGAAAGCCTCATCCACCTCATCCCCTTGGTCCGGTGGTCTATAGCAGACTCCCACCACTACATCACTCTTGTTGCTCACACTTCTAAACTTAATCCAGAGACACTCAGATTTTTCTGCAGTTTCGTACCGGAGCTTTGAGCAGTCATACTGCTCCCTTACATACTGTGCTACTCCCCCACCTTTTCTGCCCTGCCTGTCCTTCCTGAACAGTTTATAACCATCCATGACAGTACTCCAATCATGTGAGTTATCCCACCAAGTCTCTGTTATTCCAATCACGTCATAGTTCCTTGACATCACCAGGACCTCCAGTTCTCCCTGCTTGTTTCCAAGGCTTTGTGCATTCGTATATAAGCACTTGAGATAACCTGCTGATCGCCCCTCATTCCCAGTATGAGGCAGGAGCCCTCCCCTCACAGACATTCCTGCCTGTGCTTCCTCCCGGTATCCCGCTTTCCCACTTACCTCAGGGCTTTGGTCTCCTTCCCCCGGTGAACCTAGTTTAAAGCCCTCCTCACTAGGTGAGCCAGCCTGCTCGCAAAGATGCTCTTCCCTCTCTTCGTAAGGTGGAGCCCGTCTCTGCTCAGCACTCCTCCTTCATGGAACACCATCCCATGGTCAAAGAATCCAAAGCCTTCTCTCCGACACCACCTGCGTAGCCATTCGTTGACTTCCACGATTCGACGGTCCCTACCCAGGCCTTTTCCTTCCACGGGGAGGATGGACGAGAACACCACTTGCGCCTCAAACTCCTTTATCCTTCTTCCCAGAGCCACGTAGTCCGCAGTGATCCGCTCAAGGTCATTCTTGGCAGTATCATTGGTGCCCACGTGGAGAAGCAGGAAGGGTTAGCAATCTGAGGGCTTGATGAGTCTCGGTAGTCTCTCCGTCACATCACGAATCTTAGCCCCCGGCAAGCAGCAGACTTCTCGGTTTTCCAGGTCAGGGCGGCAGATAGATGACTCAGTCCCCCGGAGGAGAGAGTCCCCGACCACCACCACCTGCCTCCTTCTCTTGGGAGTGGTGGTCGTGGAACCCCCCATCTCAGGACAGTGCATCTCATGCCTTCCAACCAGCTGAGTCTCCTTCTGCTTTCTCCCCCCAGATATATCATCTAGTCCACTCTCCGCAATGGTACCTGTGGAGAGAACATGAAAGCGGTTAGTTACCTGTGTCCGCGTTGCTGGAACCCGGACATTCCCCCTTCTTCTTCTGGAGGTCACATGTTGCCCAGCTTCTTCACTGGCCTCTTGGCTCCGCTGCACAACCTGCTCTGAATCTTTAGAGCTTTGTGCCCGTAGAAGCATATCCTGACTTTTGTCCAGAAAACTTACCAATCTATGATGGAGTTCTGCAGCTCTCACTGGTCCCAGTTGTTTCGAATTTTATGGGTTTTATACATTACTTGTTTACTCTTTTCTGAAGTTAGGGTTAGCTGGGCACCTAGCATCATCCAGTTACCATCAAATGTCAATCTTGTACTTAATGGTCTAGATAGCAAAGGTCGCCGTTATGCCCTAACACACTCCACATTTCCAACTTGACATACTTAAAAACAGTCGTCATAATTTGACCTTTTAACAACAAAGACAGTACTAAGCTATGTGGTTAGCTGTACAACACTTCTCAACCAATCATTTAATTTTGCCCTTTGCACTTTGGAACATACAGAACTTGCATTATCCAATCAGATATTAATGTCACATTTGTGGTCAAGCTTCCCTATGCACCTGCGAGATGAACTGTGTTCCCTGTATTTGCCTTTCTTGTGGTTCAGTTACAATTTCATAACTTGTTGTTCAAGCAGCATAGCCAATCACATTTCTCTAACAAGAGCATATGATGTTAAAAACAACCGTTAAGTAACTGTAAAAATAGGTTATAAAAATGGGCTGTCCTCAAATATATGCTTTTATTTCTCTTGACAGAAACATGAGGAATGCTTGGAACTCTAGGCCTACATGACAACACATACATGCCCATGAATAATGCTGGCTGTGATCTGGCATGTACAGTCAATGGGTTTTTGGACCCTCTGGAGAAATTGATACGGTATTGGCTAAGTTTGGAACCAGCAACCATATGATGGTGGAGGGAGGCTGGATAATTCTTTGAAGCTCAACCCAGTGTGGGTGTTTTCTTTGTTTTTAAGTGGTGCTTGCTGGAATGTTTACACTGTCAAGCTTTGTCTCCTTTAGTACTTGTGCTGAATGAAACATAAAACATTTTGCATTTGAGTTGAGTTCAGATAAGTTTGCAAAAGTCTGGATGTGTATTCAACCATCTGAACCTCTTGGGTCCGAAAATTGTGCTAGAAAGCTTTCCTGCTTCTAAGCAGCATTCGCACAAGAGCAGCATTTCTCCTGGTATTTCTGTGATGTGAAGAAGTGAATAATGGGAATTGGTGCTGGGAAGGGAGGTTAATTGAATAGTTTCAAACCTCCAGAAACATTCAGTTTGTGTTTGATTAGAATTTTGGGTGAAGAATCCGAGGTTGGAAAGAGGAATTGGAGTTTATAGTATCAAAACTGATTTTCCCATTTGTTCATCCCAATTTCATGTTACTGCAGTCTGTTATGCTGAATACATTAGGAAGTACTAAAAAGCCGCGTGCCTTACTCCTCACACAGAAAGTCAGTTTTTCTCCAGCCACCTAAATCTGGATTCTGTGCCTTTGACTGACAGAAATTGAGAATATGGCAAGCTGAATGAGTTCATTTTGAACAGAGTGATGATCATTTCCCAGAATTAGGTTTTTCTACTGATTGAAGCACCATAGGTGCTGTTCTAAGAATAGCCATGTGACCTAATCCTTGACTCAAGAGGCAGAGTGCTAGAGTCATGAAGGCATGCAATCTGTGTGTGTTTGTGTTTGTATGTGTGAGAGAAATGGGGGTGGTTGTATGTAAAGTGTAGTTTCTGTGGTTGGGAGTTAGAGACAAGGGGCCTAAAAATAAACAGTAAAAACCTAGATTATAGTGAAACTTGTTGAAATACAGTAACAGTTTAATGGGTCTCTAATCAGCGTCCCCCTAGACAGTAGTTTCTTAGACTTACGACAGGCAGGGGAGCTGGCTATCGATTTTTTTTTCTTTTTACTGCCATTCTCATTTTTATTCACGATGGCGCTTTAGTGAAGCACAGCAGGCTAGAACTGTGACTTTGGCTCCTTTGCCCTTATGAAGTGTTCAGACCAACAGCAGCACAGGTTTTAAAAGGGTTGATTTCAGTAAACGTATTGGCTAAATCAGGTTTAGAAGATGATTTGACTATAGGGAGTTCTGTCATGTTTGGAGATGAGGAAGCTAATTCTACATTATTGGTACAATGTGACTGCCATAATTTTACTCTCTTTGGGAAAAACCCTGTGATCCTTAAGTAAAACCACTAACCCTACTGGTTTTTTTCAGAGTAGCAGCAAAAGGAAGTACTGAAATTAAAAGGGATTCCTACTTGAGTTCTAGAAGAACTTGAAATAAAATATATCAAATGTTTGCTTTTTAAAAGTAAATTGCCTTTAGAGGTGGGGGGGAGGGGAAGAGTGGCAGTGGTGAACACTTTCGTGACATACTGACCCATAAGCCTTTCTCTGAAGACCCATTCAGGAAGGTTATTTTATAGTGAAATAAATCGACTATGGAATGATTATAGGTAGGGAGCATATAGTCTTTAAAAACATAAATCCTGGTAACCAGGGACTTACTTCTGGACTAATCTTTGCTGGCTGAAGCAGAAAATCATCTAATGTAAATCCAGTTCCCAGCCTGTCTATATTATCCATATCCTGGAACCCAAACTGAGTCATATTGCAAAGCCAATGAAGTACAACACACTCTACAAACTAGAAAAAGCCCAAACCATTCTCTCATTCCCTCCCTCCCCCTTCTGAATATCAAAAAGCTTCTGCTCTGACTCTAAAACTCTTTGGTTCAGGGTAGTACACAAATGTTGTACACGCTGCATCTAATCTGCCTGAAAAGGCTTGTCATTTTACAGCTGAAATGCAGATTGTTAATTGTTTGCACCAGATGTTATTTACTGTAATAATTTCTGGACCAGATGATAACAGTTAACACTGACTACAATGTTTTGATGTTATATCATGCCCCAATGCATTTGGACTTATTACCAAATCATTACTACAAGAGTAAAGTTTCCATAATTTATAGAAGTCATTATGCCTTGTCGTGTAAAAAAGCAGACCAAGTAAAAGTGTCGTGCAAAAAGCAGACCAAGTAAATTATTGAAATAGCACTTTTTCCCTCTTCTCACTTTCCCACTTTCCCTATATTCTAACTATTAGGTACTGTGTTCTGAACTGTGTTTCAGAGAAAATACAATTGTGAGATATGAAGGCCACAGATATCTTCAGTTTCTTCTGCTTTAACATGATGTACATAGTCATGTAAAATCCGTCTTCCAATTATTTTACTGATTGCTTCTGGTGTTGAGAATGGATTTTATCTCCTACTCTTAATATGCTTGTTGGTTTGACTGCATCATTCATTTTACTGTTGCTTACTTTGCACAGATTGTTTCAGCTTCAGTTCTTCAACCCATGTCTCCTTGGAGGTATTTGCCTCCAGGGAAACTGTAATTTGCTTGTTCTTGTGTGTGTTGGTGTGTGTTGTTTAAATTTGCTTGTTTAAAATTTGCTTGTTGTGTGTGTGTTGGTGTGTGTCTATATATGCGTAAAAAGTCTGGCAATGAAATCTACACCATGCCTAGAAATGAAAGGTTCTTTCTGTTAGGAAAATATAAGCCTCTGTATTAATTTTGGGCCATTTATCCAGCATTTATCCAGGCCTACTATTGAGTTTTACAGTCTAGACTGCAAATTGCTCCAGTGATAGGTATGGCCTCAGGTAGAGCAAAAGAGGAATTTCAGCCTCAAAGCTAGCTTCCAAGTCTAAGAATTTACAACTAAAATCCATATTTTTTTTCAGTGGAGGAGAGGCTGGATGTAAGTCTTTGCTTGCAGTGTGAAAAGCTTGAGCTTTTTTTAACTCAAAGTATTTTTGAACAGAAGCCCTTGCATATCAGCCTCATTTACATTTAAAATAATATTTTATAATATTTAAATTTTGAATGGTGTTGTGTGCTAATTTCCATTTTAGCATTTGAATATGCTTTCAAATAAAATTTAATATCTTTGGAATGACAAGGAGATTACAGTACTGGGAAAAATCCCTACCTTGCTGGCTCTGTGTGTCTGTAATTTCTTGGAGGCAAAAGTACACTGCTAAATTGAACTGAAAAATTAGAAGCCTGCAAGAAGATTTCAAAAGTTTACTTACTAGTATAATGGTGTGAGGGTGGAGGGGGGGGGGATAGGAAATGGGAAGAGCAGCATTTTTAAATGGCAGTCCACCTTGAGAGGACTTTCCCTGACCACAGCCTAGCTCAGGCTACTGCCTTCCCACTACATAGCATCTCTTAGTAAAGGCATCGAGGGATGGCTCCTGCTTGTGGCCAAGTATCCAGGCTCTTTGTCTCACTGAAGACAAAGGAGGAGGAAGAGGATTCAGCTAGCACCAGGTGCCCAGCATTGTCTCCACTGACCACCAGAGTTAGAGGTCTGCTTGGCTCTAATGTTAAAGCCCAAGCTGAACCCGACTAGGCCGTAGCCCACCATGGGCTGAGAGTGTTCAGTTGTAGTTGGGTCTTGTTGGATTCAGGCCGGGTTGCATAGACAGGCTGGGAGCAGCAGGAGCTGGAGCTAATAGAGCAGCATGGCTGGGCACTGCAAACAGATCCCATGCTTCTGCCATTCACAAACCTGCCCTGCCTCTTCCCCCACCCCCTAGATGCCCCAGGGAGACTGGGTCCGCCTGCACCCACAGCCCCCGGACCTCCTGCCTGCAGCCAGGCGGTGGGACAGCCCATCACCATGAGGGCAAGGGGCAGGCCTCATCCTCCTCTGCTCTGCTGGCACCTCTCACTCAGCCCCAATGCAGGGCTCTGGGGGCATGGTAGCAGGGCAGGGTAGAGTTTGTGGTCCCAGCTGGCCACACCACACCACTCCATTCACAGCTGAGCAGTGCCGTGTGTGTCTCAAAGCAGGAAATAGACTGTGAAAGTACCTGGACTGTTTTAGAAGAGGAATACTTTTTTAAGAAAGGGGCAACCACTTTGCAAGACCAAGCTAACTGAGGCTGGAACGGCTGCCTAGCCTAGAAGCATTGGTCAAACGGAGAACATACAGAAGGGGCAAGATCAGACGTGGACACTGCATTCAGGACTGTTTGTTGTTTTTCGAAGATCTGTAACTCTCTAGAGTGCTATGTTAAGAGTAAAGCGTCAGTCATTAAGAAATTCCTTTCCTAAACTTGTATTCCTTGCTTGTCTGTCACATTGTTCCTGAAGGGGTTAAGCAAAAAGCACTAAGCTTCCACAGAGGGGTGGAACTCTGAGAAGTGTATATAAGCAACTGGGGTTGGGGGAGTGGGGTAAGAGGCTGAAGTACTGGTTTTGAGGTTAAAGGCAGCTGGACTGTGGGGTCCCACTGCCCAGGAATGGTATCAGATATGGGGTCTGTACTGGGAAGTGCGCCTGAGACACCCAGAACTAGGAATCAGTCACTACGCAGACCAGGGGGCTTAGAAGTATGTGTGATCCAGCAGTTGGGTCCAGGTAGAACAGACCAAGGTCTATCCAGACAGGAGTATAAGGCCAAGTTGTGACATATACTTAGTGCAATTGTAAAATGATGTATCGTAACATAAAATGCACCCTTCTCAAGTTTATTCACAATCACTGTGGAGAAATGTATTTTAAAATTTGTGACAATGGTAATTCATACTTCAGAAGGTTTTTATAGTCGAGGATGTATTCATCCTTCCAGAACCATTGGGGCTTTATTAAGTAGTAATCACCGGTAAAAGGAAGTGCATTCTTTTGAGATTTAAAAGACATTCGCAGTACTGTTAGTGGTTCACTACAAGGAATGAGATTATTAAGATGCACATATTATTTTAAATTAATTACTTACTAGTATCCAGTCCCTTGCAAGTAAATCACAAATAACCTGACTCAGTAGCAATGACCTTTGTTTAGATATGTTACAAGGGATGTACCTGTGCTACTGAAATGCATTGTCTGTGTTTTTAAAATGTGCCTGCTACAAAAATGGAGAGTGAATCTCTGTCAATGATGAATGCTGCAGTTTACAGTGCTCCTGTGAAATACACTTTACTCTAGTAAACCTGTCAAGTTTGTTCTTAAGGAATCTTTCCTCAATGTAATTGCTACCAATTACATACTTTCTGATAGCTGATGTGCCATGTAGTCACCGACTGTTAGACATATGTAGGTATCGCAAAGGGATTGAAACTCTCATATGTCCATTCTACTTACAAAGTGATTCAAGAACAAGGAGATGAACTTAAGCTAGCATTACCATTTTTTGGTGTGCCTGTGAAAAAAAATTTGCTCCTCTCTTCCAAAATGTCACCAATTCCTGATTACTATAATCACACTACAACACCCAGGGCTGGCCTGAGGATTTTAGGGAGGATTAATGAGATGTATTCTAAAGAATCTTTTTAAGGCAAAGCGGTAAAATTTTCTGGTTCCTCTGAATTTCTGCTTCGTGAGACCCAGAGGCTAGCTCTGTTCTGGAAGTGAGTGAAAGTCACAAGAATGGTTATTCATACGCTCACTGGCACCCTGTCCCTTGTACTGATGGTTTCTGTTGGCATCTTGGCTATGATAGATGTGGTGTGTAGTGTTTTAGAGCAGGGCACTTTGAGCCAGGACTCCTATGTTCTGTTTCCTGCTCTACTCAGTATCATTGTCTAGTTTTGCCCATCTGCAAAATGGTTATCATCACAGAACACCTGTTATGAGAGAGAGAGAGAGAGAGAGACCTTAGTTCTTGGCCAAAGAGCTTATAGTCTATGGAAAAACATGAGAAAACCAAGGAGTGGGGGATATTTGGAGAAGGGTTATAAATGCAAGATCATAAGATAGCGTAGTTATACAGCTCATGTCTCTTTCTCTCTATATAAAATGTTAATTCCAAAATGAGATGTTTCTTTTAATCATAAATGTGAATAGTGGGAAGAAATGGGCACAAGACTGGGAAGACAATAAAAGCATAAAAGGAGGAGAATGGTCAAGTGATTAGGTGGTAGCCTGGGGCTTTGGAGACCTGGCTTCAAATCTCTTCTCTCTTGAGTTCTCCTGTGATCCTGGCAAGTCACTTAGCCTCTCTGTGCCTCAGTTCCCCATCCCTAAAATGGCACAATAATACTTCCCTACTTCACAGGAGTTTTTTGAAGATAAATATATTAAAGTTTGTGACACTCTGATACTGTAGTACTGGGGACCATATAAGTACCTTATATCGATAGGGCGGGGTTGTGGTGGTGGGATATGGAAGAGTAATAGGGACATGGAAGACGTTGATACTGGGTGAGGAAAAAGCAATAAAGGGTGAGAAAGGCTGATGATGAGTTAGCACAAGCATGATAACACAGAAAGATAACATACCAAACAGCACCTCTGAAGTGTTTGCAGAAATGACTGCGATCAGAAATAGAGGATGCACATGACAAGTGAGAGGTAAGGAAAAGAATAGGGACAGCAGCCTTCACCTGCTCATTGTTCCTTGGGCTCCAGAGGTGACAGGGAGTGGTTGACACACCAATTTTGGTGCTATTCTTGATCTCAGAGCAAAGAAGAGAGGTGTGAAAGTCTGTCTCTAGAACTCCATCTCCCTGCAGGGGTGAGGGGAAGTCTCTTCCTCATGAAAGCTAGCTCTGCCACCTGCATGTGGTTGATAGGCCTCCTGCCCAATGGGAGACCATTGCTGAGAGACATGCGGGGGACTTAGTGCCTCAGGAGCCCTTCCTTGGCCCTCCAGCCGCAGTATCTAGTGAAGGGGAAAAGGGAACCAGTGCTTCAGATGTCTGCAGGATTATGACTTTCCATGTATTGCGAAGTTTAGTTTTCAAAATGCATTGAGAGAGATGTTACAAAGACAAAACATATTTAATAACTTGGGACTATTTCTGGAAGCTTTGAAGAGAAAACTTTTATTTTGTATTTTGTATTTTTACTTGTCTAAAACATTTGACACAGGAATCTGTTTTGTTTTGTGTAAGTACTGGCTGCCAATTATCTTCAAGTGTCATTAGTTTACAAAAACAATTTAAACCAGTTATACACAGCCAAATAGCAGCCACATCTTGCATGGATGTGCTGCGGCCTTTGTCCAAATATGGGCGAGCTGACCTTATTTAGCACAAACCATATCCCCCCTTAGATGCTGAAAGCTGCAGGCATTTTTCCACCAGCAAAACATTAAAAATCATAACCTTGACTGAATGTGCCAAAGTGAATGGCCAGCATACAGAGCTTGAGGTCTTCAGAAAGGTTCTGCACAACAGGGAGGATCTTTCAAAGGGTTTTAGAAGGAGTTCAACAGTCAAAACCATAACTAGCACAAATATTTTTAAAAGATCTTTTTATGTTAGCAGTAAAAATAGCAGTGATGATCTCAGCAAGGGCATTTCCTATCAAATCATGGGATTAATGCTTGGAAGTAATCTCTGTTCACCCAAGGGTCATTAATTCCCAGTCAATGCCCTGTGCTCCAACAGTTATTGCTCAAGTAAAAAATAAATAAAATGAACAAAATAAGTAATAAACGATATGAAAATAAAAAGACTGGTTGCCCTTACAATGTAGACATGCCTTCAGCACGTACAAGGAAGTCAGCATCTATTAATCACTTCCCAACTTGATTGATTTGCTTCAGTTTGTTAGAGCCAGGCACAGTTGTGTAAAAATAAAATAAAATAAAATTAAAGGTGTAACCTCCTCTTGGGGCAGCTATGCAATTACCAACTTGCATTTCAGTCCTATACATCTCTTGAGTGGGGACTGCCAATTTTTATTGTAGTAGTTTTTGCATGTGCTCTGTAGATGAATGTAATTTGACAACTAGAATGAACGAATCAATTTAATTTTACTTGAGCCCTGAAAAAAAGAGATATGGGATTTCTAGCATTTGTCCATAGGATACTGAAGGCCATAATTTCAAATTTAGGTGCCTAAAGTTAGGTACCTGATTGTCAGACGTGCTGATCACTAAGAGTTCTGACTGAAATTAATTGTTTAGCGATTCTGGAAATTAGGCCACTTATTTGGATGCCTGACTTTAGGCACATTTGAAAACATTGGCTCAACTTTTTACACTGGGCCAATAGATAGTTTAATATTTTTAAAACACATACCAATAACAATTGTTCACAGAGCTCAGCTTTTTGTTATCTTCCTTCTTTAAACGTTCGTTAATGCCCTGCACCCTTTATTTTCAGTAGATGTTAACATCATAGACAGTTCAAATGGATTCTACTATGATTACCTTAGTCTTATTACCCAAAGTCTTTTCCACATCAAAGCTTAGGTATGAAAAGCTTCAAAAATAACTAAATACTTGAGATTCTGTCAGAGTTTTACAGGCAAACAGATAAAGGTTAAATGATAGGTATATTAGAAATAAAAAATCATATAATAAATTTTAAAGAAACATTACAGGAATATTTTCCCCAATAATCCTACATCATCAGGAGCATTTTACAACACATTTTATTTTATCTTGTTACAGGATATATTCGCCCTTTAAACCTACAGGTGGCCAGAAGACACTGTCCCAAACAATGGCTCAGGAAATGGCTGAAGCCAGAAGAGAGGAAGAGGTCTTGGGGAATTAGTAGCTGGATAGGAAAAACAAAGGAGACTGTCTCTTGAAGGGACCAGGACCAGGAGCCATGTAGCATAGGGAGGGCAGAGTTCTCCTTTCTCCCAGCCAACTGGGAGGAGCTCTCCATAGGAGGGCAGTATGTATGCTGCCTTCTCCCTGAGAAGAGGGAGAGATGGACAAGAGAAGGAGGCCACAGCCAGTCCCTGAGTCTCTGGCTAGAAAGACCTAGGAGTGATGTCTTTATGAGGAGCAGACTCGGAAAGAAGAGCTGTGTGGTAAAAGACCCAGAGCTGAGTATGAACTTTTCTTCTGTTGTGGTGGTGGACTTTATTGGGACCCTGAGGATTGTTTTGAACTGTTTCTGTTGTTAAACCGAAAAGATCATGTGGAGGTATTAAGGGGCCCTCAGGAGGGGAAACACGGGCAGGGTGCTGCAAAACCACCTCTGGCCACAAGGGGGGCTCTCAGGAGGAGGCTGTCCATGAACTTCACTAGCTCTCTATAATAACTGATTCTCTTCAGTAATTGAAGCTCAAGAGCTTATTTGCTACTGTAAAGCCTCTGTAAAGGTAGAAACTGCCAAGAACAGCAAAACACCCTTCACATGTGGCCTCTTTTTTGGCTTTTCAGACACTAGGCTATCCTCTACTTAAATCCTCTAATAGATCTATAGACCTTGGTGAACCAGTCATAATTTAAAAAACTATACCTGGAAGCTCCTTGTTTTTTCACTAAGGATTTTACACTTTCACTGCTGCAAACTATAAGTATTTTAAATCACTTCACTTTACCAGAATCATAGGGTTTGAAGGGACTGCAAGGGTCATCTAGTCTAACCCCTGCCAAGATGCAGGATTTGTTGTGTTTAAACCATCCAATATAGATGGCTCTCCAGCCTCCTTTTGAAAACCTCCAGCAAAGGAGCTTCCACAACCTCGCTAAGCAGTCTATTCCATTGTCCTATTGTTCTTACAGTTAGGAAGCTTTTCCTGAGATTTAATCTAAACCTGCTGTGCTGTAGTTTGAACCCATTGCCTCTTGTCCTGCCCTCTGTGGCAAGAGAGAGCAATTTTTCTCTATCTCTTTTAATGGCAGGCGTTCAAATATTTGAAGACTGCTATCATGACCCCCCTTAATCTCCTCTTTTCCAAAATGAACATATCCAGTTCCTTCAGCCTTTGCTCGTATTCCATCTCTTTGATCATCTTTGTCACTCACTTATGGATTCTTTCTTGTTTGTACACATCCTTGCTATCTATACATTGGTGACAAAAATTGGACACAGTGCTCCAGCTCAGGTCTAATCAGCACTGAGTACAGCAGTGCTATCACCTCTCATGACTTACATGCTATGCCTCTGGCAATGCAACCTAAACTTGCATTTGCTTTTTTTGCAACAGCATCGCATTGCTGACTCATGTTGAAGTTATGATCCACCACAACTCCCAGATCCTTCTCAGCAGGGCTGCTGCCAAGCCAGTTATCCCGCATTCTGTATTTTTGCGTGTTTTTCTTCCCTAAGTGTGGCAGCTTACATTTGTCTTTCTCGGATTTCATTTAGTTGTCTATAGCCCAGTTCTCCAATTTATTAAGATCCCTTTGAATTTTAGCTCTGTCCTCCAAAATGTTGGCAATCCCCACCTGCCCCCGCTGTGTGTCAGCTGCAAATTTGATCAGTATGCTCTCTATTCCTACATCCAGGTAATTGATAAAGATGTTAAATGACACCGGACTCAGAACAGATCCCTGTGGTATCCCACTTGAGACCTCCCTCCAATCTAACATCATCCCATTAATAGTTACTCTTCGTTTGCGGTTGTTTAACCAATTATGAATCCACTTAATGGTAGTTCTGCCAAGTCTGCATTTCTCCAGCTTACTTGTCAGAATGTCATGTAGGACTGTGTGTCAAAAGCCTTGCTGAAGTCCAGGTGTATTATGTCCACTGCATTCTCCTATCCACCAAAGGAGTTACCCTGTCAAAGAAGGAAATCAAGCTGAGTTGGCATAGTTTGTTCTTGGTAAATCCAGGCTGGATGCTAGTGATCACCCCTTCATCCTCCAGGTATTTTCAAAATGAATGTTTTATACATCGCTATCATAAATATAAAGGGAAGGGTAAACCCCTTTGAAATCCCTCCTGGCCAGGGGAAAGCTCCTCTCACCTGTAAAGGGTTAAGAAGCTAAAGGTAACCTCGCTGGCACCTGACCAAAATGACCAATGAGGAGACAAGATACTTTCAAAAGCTGGGAGGAGGGAGAGAAACAAAGGATCTGTCTGTCTGTCTGTAGTCTTCTTTGTCGGGGATAGACCAGGAATGGAGTCTTAGAACTTTTAGTAAGTAATCTAGCTAGGTATGTGTTAGATTATGATTTCTTTAAATGGCTGAGAAAAGAATTGTGCTGAATAGAATAACTATTTCTGTCTGTGTATCTGTTTTGTAACTTAAGGTTTTGCCTAGAGGGGTTCTCTATGTTTTTGAATCTAATTACCCTGTAAGATATCTACCATCCTGATTTTACAGGGGGGGGGATTTCTTCATTTCTATTTACTTCTATTTCTATTAAAAGTCTTCTTGTAAAAAACTGAATGCTTTTTCATTGTTCTCAGATCCAAGGGTTTGGGTCTGTGGTCACCTATGCAAATTGGTGAGGCTTTTTATCCAACATTTCCCAGGAAAGGGGGGTGCAAGTGTTGGGAGGATTGTTCATTGTTCTTAAGATCCAAGGGTCTGGGTCTGTAGTCACCTAGGCAAATTGGTGAGGCTTTTTACCAAACCTTGTCCAGGAAGTGGGGTGCAAGATTTTGGGAAGTATTTTGGGGGGAAGGACGCGTCCAAACAGCTCTTCCCCAGTAACCAGTATTAGTTTGGTGGTGGTAGCGGCCAGTCCAAGGACAACGGGTGGAATATTTTGTACCTTGGGGAAGTTTTGACCTAAGCTGGTAAAGATAAGCTTAGGAGGTTTTTCATGCAGGTCCCCACATCTGTACCCTAGAGTTCAGAGTGGGGGAGGAACCTTGACAATCGCTCTAGTAGCTTCCCAGGTATCAACGTCAGGCTGATTGGTCTATAATTCTCCCCTCCTCCTTTACCCCTTTTTTAATGATGGGCACTACATTAACCCTTCTCCAGTTTTCCGGGACCTCTCATGTCATCCATGAGTTTGCAAATATTATTGCCAGTGGCTCCAAGACTTCTTTAGGTAATTCCTTCAGTACCCTCGGAAATAACATCTGCTGATTTGAATTCATTCAAATTGGTCAGAAGATATCTGACGTTTGGGAAAAATTGATGGGAAAAGGAAATACAGATGCCACATAGCTGGGTAAGGATGTTTACATTCCTTTTATTTAGTTCAGTTTCTGTGCACAGAACTCCTGTCACAGTCAATGTTTACTTGCTTTTGCCTCAGGGTAGGGTGGATGGACTAGATGATCTCTGGAAGTCCCTTCCAGGCATACATTCTGTGGCTGTATTCTGCCACACATCTAACCTAAATCTAGTTACTTCTCATCACATGCAAACTGTAATTGTTTTGTTAGACACCCAGCATTATTCCCATTCCCATTCCCAGTCACCTTGGGTTTTATTGTGGCAATCCTAACTGCTAGCTAACCATCTCCCTTCTGTGGCAGAAAAACTGGCCCTTTTAAGGGGGGAAATGGGACTTGCCCCACCTGTGCCATAATTAGCTGCCGCTCAGCTCAGCTTGAGTGGGTGGGATTAGTGCAGTCAGGTGATATCTGGATGAGAACCTGGGCCTTATAAAAAGGGCCAAGAGAACTCAGAGGGCTGAACTACAAGAAGCAGTTTAGATGCCTGTCACTGGTGTATTATCCAATGGGTCCACAGGGCCCGTGCCCAGGGGCCTCAGACAATTGGAGGACCCCAGAAAAATGGACGTCCCAACAGAAATCTGCCGCAGGGTGGCTGAAGCCTGGAGGTCTGGCAGAAGCTGCGGGGTGGTCAGGGGAAGCCCCAGCACCTGGAGCCCTGGGGTTGCAAGGTGTCTTGTTGTCACTAGAATGCCAGGTCGAAAAGGGAGCCTGGCGGATCCAGTTGGCACTGCCGACTGGGCCATTAAAAGTCCGGTGGGTGGCACAGTGGGGGCCAGGGGCTAAGGCATGTTCCCTGCCTGCCCTAGGTCTGTGCGGCTCCCGGAAGTGGCCGCCAGGTCCTTGCAGCCCCTAGGTGCATGGGTGGCCCGGGAGTACCTCTGCGCACTGCCCCCACCCCTAGTGCTAGCTCCACAGCTCCCATTGGCAGGGAACTGCGACCAATGGGAGCTGCGGGGCCAGCACCTGTGGGTGCGAAGGCAGCGCACAGAGCCTCCCTGGCCACCCATGTGCCTAAGGGACCTGGTGGCTGCTTCCTGGGAACCGTGGTAAGTGCCACCAGGACCCCACACCCCTCCTGTACCCCAACCCTCTGCCCCAGCCCAGAACTCCATCCTCCATCCCAAATCCCTCATCCCCAGCCCCACCCCAGATCCCACCCCCTAGCTGGAGCCTGCACCCACTCCCGTACTCCGAACCCTGCGGCCACAGCGCAGAGCCCCCTCCTGTACCCCAACTCCCTCATCCTTAGCCACACCCCATAGCCCACACCCCCAGCTGGAGCTCTTTCCCCCCCACACCCTAACCCCCATCCCAGCCCGGAGCCCCCTCGTGCACCCCAATCCCCTGCCTCAGCTCAGTGAAATTGAATGAGGGTGGGGAAAGCAAGCAAGGGAGGGAGGGTGAATGGAGCGAGTGGGGTGGGGCCTCTGAGAAGGTGTTGGGCAGGGGTGGGTGGGATGGGGTGGGGCCTCGGGGAAGGGGCAGGGCAAGGGGTGGGGCAGGGGTGTTCAGTGTTCGGGGTGTTCAGGACCGGAGGAGCTCTCTCTCTATGCTGTGGCTTGGGGAACAGAGTTACTCAAGTCTTGGGGCCGCAGTGCAGGGGGGTCACCCATATATTTCCCTATGTTTAGCAGAGGGCATTATCAGTTTTTTGATGCATTTGGTTTTAGTGATTGGTCCATTGTGAGACTGACCTGTCGCCATGTTGCAGGGATTCATATTGTATCAAATTGGTTTGTGGTATGTGTGTGTGTGAGAGAGAGAGAAATTACAGAATCTGTGCATGAAGTGTCAAAAGACTTGTGCCTCACTTTAAAATGCTGTTTCCCACTATGGAGGCCTTTGCTAAGCAGATATGGTAAATTTGTTGACAATGAGGAAACAAGACAATGTGGGAATGAGCGTAATTTGAAAGGTGTATTTGAATGATTCTGCATTACTGCTCCAGGGTCATATAATATGCAGAAATATGTTTATGCTTAGACCTGCTGTTTGAAGTGTATGATACCATAAAAGGAATGGTATGTCCAGATCTAACTATGCGATGGGTTATAGTAGAATAAAACAGTAATCCATCTCCCCTGTCATGGATCTGATTTTTAATTCAGTTGTGGCTTTCGGTACTGTGCTGTTTATCTTGTACTTTCATTTAGTCATGATCTGGTAGTTGTGAAATTGGCAGATGGCATCTGATGCTTTACTAGTAGTGTTTGTATCAATCCTAGTGATTAAAAGTCTTGCTGATTTGCTTACCCAAAAGGATTAGTAGTAGGCAGCAAGGGCTTTGTTTGAAAAATCCATGCCCAGTAATTCAACAAGAGGAACAAAAAGGTGGAATGGAATTAATCCAGTATAGAACCGCTTTATGGAGAAGCTTTTTACAAAACTTTCTGATTCAGCAGTTGGTCACTTCCTGATGAGGGGTGAACGGGCAAATAAAATGCACCATCGTACTTTCTCAGTCATTTAGTAAAAATAAAATAAAGTCTTTTAGCGGATCAGCAATAGAAATGCATGTCATGAAAACTGAAAAGTTGCCCTGAATACTTTTTCTGTGTCAAGTCAGAAACGCATAGTAACTCTGCTTAGTAAAAAACATTATCCTAGTTCTGCTCTTCTTAACCATGCAAGTAGTTGAACGGATGTCAAATGCACTGTTTCCATAAGAAAGTGTTTACAGAATCTGGACCCTAGCAAGGACTCGCATCTTAGAGATTTGGGATAAAACTTTTGCACATGCTTCAGTGATTTAGCAACCTATGTTTCAGTGAAAATACTTTTCTGAAGAACGAGTAACTGAGCTTCAGATTGGTATATACATACCACTATTCAAAATTATTTTTGTTGGACTTGTGTCATCATATTAAAAGACACGTTTTTCACACTGTCAGAACACCTAGCAGAGCCATAGATTTTAAGCTGTTTTTAATTACATTGGTCTTAAAGACCAGATTTTTTTCCTAGTTGAACAGTAGAGATAAATTAAATGTCTTTAATGCAAGCCCTTTAATTTTATGGCTGTATCTGATTGTTTATAATGTTTCCCGAATTTACAAAAGAAGCAAAAATTAGCTTCAAGCGGTATGTGTGACATTCATGTGGTTCTGTTTCTGTGGGCAATTGACAAGAGTAAACTTGTGACCCCAGTAACACCTGAACACTGAGTGAACTCAGATGTCATTTGCCTATCAATCAGAAGTAATTTATGACTTCACCAATTAGCTAGCTTTTCATTTTCACTAATTCATTCTTGTGTAGCTGGGGTGCTTTTCAGTGGACACTTGTGTATTGCTTCAGGCATTTTACTTTTGACTTGGAAGGAATGAGGTGATAGTAGTTTATGAATAAAACACCTGCACACACCAGAAAGCCAGCTATTCTGACCATCTGCAAGGGTAGTAAAGAAGAACATATAAGAAGGCTTATTCTCTTCTCATCTTTACCATAGGGAAGGTGCTGAAACAACAGAATCTTGGCATTTGCTCTATAACTACCTGATTTAGGTCAATGTTTTGTTAACCTTCTATATGAGTTATTTATGTGGTATAGCATAAGCTGCTTATCAAGTTTGGCTAGCTCTGTTTTTTATATACACACACACACATATATATATAATTAGGGCTGTTGATTAATCGCAGTTAACGCACACGATTAACTCAAAAAATTAATCGCAATTTATCATAGTTTTAATCGCACTGTTAAACATTATAATACCAATTGAAATTTATTAAATATTTTGTATGTTTTTCTACATTTTCATATATATTGTAGTCTGTGTTGTAATCAAAATCAAAGTGTATAGTATTTTTGATTACAAATATTTGCACTGTAAAAATGATAAACAAAAGAAATACTATTTTTCAGTTCCTTTCATACAAGTACTGTAGTGCAATCTCTTTGTCGTGAAAGTGCAACTTACAAATGTAGATTTTTTTGTTATATAACTGCACTCAAAAAGAAAAAATGTAAACTTCAGAGCCTACAAGTCCACTCAGTCCTACCTCTTGTTCAGCCAATCGCTAAGACAAACAAGTTTGTTTACATTTACAGGAGATAATGCTGCCCTCTTCTTATTTACAATGTCACTTGAAAGTGAGAACAAGCATTTGCATGGCACAATTGTAGCCAGCATTGCAAGGTATTTATATGCCAGATATGCTAAACATTTGTATCCCCCTTCATGCTTCGGCCACCATTCCAGAGGACATGCTTCCATGCTGGTGATACTCGTTAAAAAATAATGTGTTAATTAAATTTGTGACTGAACTCCTTGGGGAGAGAATTATATGTCCGCTGCTCTGTTTTACCCACATTCTCCCATATATTTCATGTTATAGCATACTCGGATAATGACCCAGCACATGCTGCTCATTATTAAGAATACGTTCACTGCAGATTTCACAAAACGCAAAGAAGGTACCAATGTGAGATTTCTAAAGATAGCTACAGCCCTCAACCCAAGGTTTAAGAATCTGAAGTGCCTTCCAAAATCTGAGAGGGACGAGGGGTGGAGCATGCTTTCAGAAGTCTTGAAAGAGCAACACTCCAATGCGGAAACTACAGAACCCGAACCACCAAAAAAGAAAATCAACCTTCTGCTAGTGGTATCTGACTCAGGTAATGAAAATGAACATGCGTCGGTTGGCACTGCTTTGAATTGTTATTGAGCAGAACCCGTCATCAGCACGGACACATGTCCCCTGGAACGGTGGTTGAAGCATGGAGGGCCATATGAATCTCTAGCGCATCTGGCACGTAAATATCTTGCGACACCGGCTACAACAATGCCATGAAAACACCTGTTCTCACTTTCAGATAACATTGTAAACAAAAAGAGGGCAGCATTATCTCCTGCAAATGTAAACAAACTTGTTTGTCTAATAAGAAGTAGAACTGAGTGGACTTGCAGGCTCTAAAGCTTTTTTTTCGGTACATAATTCCACACTTGTAATTTCAACTTTCATGATAAAGAGATTGCACCACAGTACTTGTATTAGGTGAATTGAAAAGTACTATTTCTTTTTTTTAACAGTGCAAATACTTGTAATCAAAAATAAAGTGAGCACCGTACACTTTGTATTGTGTTGTAATTTAAAACAATGTATTTGAAAATGTAGAAAACATCCAAAAATATTTAAATAAATGATATTATATTATTGTTCAACCATATGATTAATCGCATAATTAATCACAATTAATTTTAATCACTTGATAGTCCTAATATATATAGATAGATATAGATATATAAAACAGATATATAGTATAGATTTATAGGTATATAAAGTGTATATGTATATACACACACGACTCTTTAATATGCTCTAATTCCTCTTCCTAAATTCTGTATTAGGGCAGAGACTTAGAGAATTTATATACAGATATGTCACAAGCTGCCTGATCAGTTTGTAAATATATTGATTACTACAGTGAACTGAATTGGCAGTGGTGGGTATTTTTGCCTAATATGTAATGCATCTGCTGTTTCAAGCTACTGACAGTGAAATTAGCTGCAACCATGGCTAAAACTGAATGGTTTCTGACCATGCTTCACCCTCAAGAGAGAGCAATATATAGATGTGATAAAGAAGTCCTGACTCTACCATACTTGTGGGGCAAACAGACCTTTCAGACCGAGATAAAAACTTTTGAAATTGCTGTACTTTGATTAAAGAAAAAATCCCTGTGTGTTTTTCCCCCCATAACTTTAGGGTTAAATAGACATATCATTTTTTAAATTACATAGTCAACATAAAGGTAAAATTAGTCCATTGTCTGCCATTTCTGTTAAGAGGCTGGATGGAAGACTAATTGGAACAAGAGTAAGCCCATTCTGTACTGAAATCACTGGGAAACGCATAGGACTTTAGGCACCATCCTTATGTAAGTTTCATTATTTTAAAAAAATAAAACAGTTATTTGATTTGAACTTGGATTTCTTGATTTTACTGTCAAGTGGTGTCCAGAAGCCTTAGGTGAAGTAGAAAGAACCTGTGAACCCATCCCTGAATGGTGCTGGTACCTCTGATTTTTAGTCCCTGTTGACAGTGTTCAGGAATAGGGTATCTCCTTGAAATACCGGTAGTTCTCGAGCCCTCTGTAATTCTCACCACATTCTATGTTTTAGAAGTCCTCAGAACCCAATCTGACCAGCCATTTATGTATGTAGCTAGGTCTTGCATGTTGGGTATATTTAGTAAATGGGATTATCTGGACCCCACCCTGACTATGTGGTTCATATCATATTATGTTTGTTATTAAAGAACAAAGGACACAACACCATCACCTTAACTCCTTCACTCCTGTACTCTTACAGAACTGTACGCTTCCTAGGACAGTAGATGGGTCTAGTGCTGAGGCAAGATGGGAGGAAAGCTTGTGTTGAGAAGTAGGATCTTCTATGAGGACTGGGCTGAAGAAACAGAGAAAAAGGGGGTTGCTCAGAGGCATGCCATGTTCCAGATCACAGTGCGGGTTTACTATCTTTGTCATAAATTCCTGACTCCACCCCTGGAAATATAATACAAAAATAGAAGCTGTACATATATATTGAAACTTGCTTAAATTCAGCATTCTAAAATTAGTAGAAAAATGGCAGTCTCCATGGGATAAGATCAGTGATAATAGTCACTAGAGGCAAATTAAAGCATAAAAATAGATATTTAAAAAAATATCATCTCCTTTTAAAATGTTTGATAAGAAAATACTGGAGTTCCTTTTTAAAAGGAACACTGATAATTTAGGCCCAAACTCAAGCTTTTGAAAAAACTAACATGAATAGAATTGTTTCCATGAATTTTCCCCACTTAACCATTTCACTTTAAGCAATTAATTTTTATACCCCCTGCAGAGTATGCAACCCAAACACGGCAATATCCTGAAGATGTCTGATTAAGAGGAAATGAAACGGATTAGATGCTAACTAATGTGAAATTTGCTTTGTCAATTGTAAATATGTTGAAAACATTAAATGGAGAGTATAAGTATTGAGAATTAAGTTTTAAAACTCTTTAATAAAGTCAGGAGTCATTATAAGTATTACCAGCAAGGAGACATTTAAATATATTAATAGTAATAAATATTTATGTTCTGGTAGTGCCCAGAGGCCCCAATCAAGATGAGGACCCCATTGTTTTGGTGCTGTACAACCACAGAAAAGAGACTGTCCCTGCCCTAAAGGGCTCAAAATCTAATGATATGGACAGATGAAGGAGAGTGGGGAAGGATACAACACATAAGCAAATGAATCTGATTGAAAAATTAATCCAGCTTTGATAAATGTATTGTAATTTTGTCTTTTCACTGCATGGTATCTCTCAAAACTGACATATTCTGCTTAACCAAAAGTCATCAGTAATGGAAGCAAATGCCCGTACTGCATATTGCTGAAATCTACACATAGCTATACAGAAGAGCGGAAGAAATCCATAATGGTTTGGCAAAAACAGAATACCTATGGCTGTGGCAGTTACCCGTATTACCAACACCAAGCATTCATCAATCAGGCCTAAGGAATCAGGAGATTTAAAATATAACAAACTTCAGCTTCTCTTTATAGGCTGTCTGGTCTTTGAGGCTTTAAAGAAAGCTTCAGTCATGTGTTCCATTTTTTTCTCCACATCATGGGAGACTAGAGTGATTGAGGTGATATTCACCCCCTTAATTCAGGGTCAGGGCACTGACCGGCTACACCAGCTTATAGGGTGAGAGGTCTGCCAGAACACATCCATGCACAGAGGGTTGTAGCCACTGAATCACTGCTCCTCCCACAGTCTACCCTGCTGCAGCTTTGCAAAATACCTTGCATGGAGGCCCTTTTCATGGTACAGAGGTGATGCACAGATAGCCCTTCATGGCCCCCCAGTCCTCTCTCACAGCTCCTCTGCTGTGTGCGGCTTCCATGGTACAGAGGACCTGATATTGACCCTCTGTATCACAGGTGAAGATTGCTTTATATATTTTATTTAAAAGAGGGACAGATAGGGAAGTAGGGGAGAGGACAGTGTAAGATATAACCTTGAATTTAATTTCTAAAATGCACTATTTTCATAGCATTGAATTTGTAGGCCACTAGTATCAGAGATATACAAAAGAACAGAAAAAGGTTACAAGTTTTATTTCTTTTAGATCATTCTCTTACACTTGCGTATCTAATTTCCTTTTGTCCACAGAAGTGGCTTGTTGTTCTTTAGTTATTTGCTCATGGTGGTGGTTGGGGAAGCTGTGTTCTGAGAGGAGCGTGCAAATTTAAATTCTCTCTCCAAGGCAACTTAGATGAATGCTTTAAAATAGCTGGTTCAACTTCCTGGCTGTCCTTAGGAAATGGGTATGCCATTATTTATTATTTTGCACTCACACAATATTTAAATCTTGACACTTGTCTTTTTAAAGTGTGGCCTTGGTGGTTCAGAATGGGTTAATATATCATAGAATGCAACATCTTGTTTCCATTTAAAGTCTCTTATTTGTACTACTGTAGTGCCTAGGCACCCTACTCATGAATCAGGTCCCCATTGTACTTACTAGGTGCTGTGTATGCACGCAGAACAAAAAAATGGTCCCTGCCCCAGGGGGCTTACAATCTAAATATAAAACAAGAGACAACAGATGCATATAGGCAGATGGAGTACAGTTAAACAATAAGGCAGTCTCTCTAATGAATATTTCAGTTTTTTTCTTTTGCTTCTTCCTGGATTACATGAGTTCAGCTCATCCTTGGTATGTTGCCAATGTTTTTGCTAATATTGGCTTTGTACCAGGATCTATCTCACTTCTCCATTTGTTTTATGTAATGTAATGATGAAACAAAGGAGCATCTTTCTAGCACTGGTTAAAGTCACACTGATTATATAGTTGACATGACAGCTTAACATGCTGACCATAATAGAATCAGCATGTGATGACTTCACTTTGGCTGGACCCAGCTGTGGGCTTCTGGGAAGGGTCGGTAAGATGGTTCTTTGAGTATCCCGGAAGAACCTTTGGGATCTTCCTTGCCTCATCTCCTCCAGTACAGTTTGAGCCCAGCTGCTTATTCTGTGGCTTGTGCCTAAGATTCTGTCTACACTTAAAGTGCTACAATAGCACAGTTGTGGTGCTTCAGTGTTAACACTTTCTATACTGATAGGAGTGGTTTTCCCATTGGCGTAGGTAATCTCCCCCAGAGGCGACAGCTAGGTCCATGACCTAGCATTGTCTACACCGGGGAGTAAGTCAGCATAGCTATGTCTCTCAGGAGCGTGGATTTTTCACACCCCTGAGAGATGTAACTACATGGATGAAAGTTCCCAGTGTAGACCAGCCCTTACTAGAATATTTTATGTGCTGGAAATTTGTCTTAATTTCCAAGGCTCAGTCCAGCTCCCAGTAAAGTCAACGGGAGCCTTTCCACTGACTTCAATTGGAGTTGAATTGGGATCCTGAATCCTAGGTGTTCTCGGTAGGATTTTCAGTCTAGTGTTGAATATATGATCCTAAGCAGTACAGCTGAACTTATTTTTCTGAGAATAAAAGGTTACTACCGTGCACAGATCTGGTGAACAAAGTTAACAGAGGGGCTAACTTGTTACTGCCAAACGTTTATAGAGAAAGTGAATCAAGCCTTCTTAACCTGACTCAGATAAGCTGCTGGGCATGATTCCTGTGTGGACGAGGATGAATGTCTCTGAAATCACGTAGAAGCAAAGCATACAAAGTGCATGTCCTCACCTGAATAGGTGGTAGTCCGAAGGATTTCTAAAAATTACTGTATAAATCTTATATTTTGATGACTTCTGAAATTGAATTCAGTTGAACTGAAGGCTTTATTGCAGTGAATTTCAATGTGAGTCAAGGACCAATGGACATGAATAAGAATTAAAGAAATGCAAGAAAATAGCCCTAATAAAAAAGCACAGCTATTGGATAGCACAGTTAGATTGAGTCTTGAACTGTCATCGATGGGTTTCTCAATCTTGTCAGTAATGATGGTCTCCCATGGTGCCAGCAAACTGCGAGCAATTTTCTGCAGTAGCTGCTATGACCAGATTGTATTAAGATGAAATGTTGTCATGAGACAAATATACGAAAGCTTCTACTTGCTTCTGTCTGATGCAAGGAGAAAAACATCTTTCTCTGCTTGGTGAAGCAGAGATCCCTTCTTGAAATGAGTTTGGAAGAAAATGTATTGGTGTTTCAGTTGCATGCCATTTATTGTGTCTTTATTAGAGACAACATTCTTTCAGTGGAGCCAGAATAAGATTATGTATATACAAACTATTTACAAGGTATCCGAGATCATTTGGGTATTTAGAATTAAACTTCAACCACAGTAACCTTTTCCTGACAGAGTGCGGAGGAGAAATGTTCCCTGGACAAGGGATATCCCAAGCCCAGCATGAGCATTTGAAGCTATATTTGGTTAGAGCTAATACATGGGTTTTGTATGAAGTCTCTAGAATAACACTGAACAGCTCCAGCTGCTGATCAGACAGTAGAACAGAGTTGCTTGGATGGGTTTTTTTGAGACATTGAATTGAATGACAGATGTCTGCCCCAGAGATACACAATTCATGTTAGATCCACTTGAATCTTTTGTTTGTTGAGATCTTTAAGATGATAAAGTTTACAGCAGATTTAGCTATTTTCAATTATAATGAAAAGCAGCGTTAATTATACTGAAATCTGGAGACAATAGGAAACCTTCAAGACCAATTAAGCTTAAACAAGACAGCTCGGGGAGGATGTTTTTAAAGATTTGTGAAGTTACTGTTTTTTGTGCTGGTGATCAATAAAATATATGCCAACACATAATGCCTACATTGGGTATAACGATGATCTTAGAAAATTAGAGATAATTAAAATACTGCTGTGTAAATGTTGTGGACAAAATTCTTTACTTTTTATACTTGACTTTAAAGATATAATAAGAGGACAAAAAGAAAAGGAGTGCATCCGATGAAGTGAGCTGTAGCTCACGAAAGCTCATGCTCAAATAAATTGGTTAGTCTCTAAGGTGCCACAAGTACTCCTTTTCTTTTTGCAAAGACAGACTAACACGGCTGTTACTCTGAAATAAGAGGACAGATCATATAAACTAAGGTTTGTTCGATGCAATGTAGAGCTAGAAGGGTATCTAGCAGCTCTAACTAATGTTTCAGTTGCACTCTCTGTAATCAATGTCCAACATTCAATATCTTTTTTTTTGTACAAAACGTTATTGCAAAAGAAAGTTGTTTGAAAATATCCAATTGCCTATTCAGTAGTGGCTAGTTTAAAATAAACTCTGTGTATAGTCTCTTTCTCCCACAATACTATGTCATTTTTTGCAGAATAATCTTTCATTTCAAATATACATTGTCCTCTCTGTTGCCATCTCTCGTGACTTTTATTACAAGTTTTGTCATGTTTTGATGCTTTTCTTAAAGCTCCACCTCCTGGAGGTATGTGATAAACTGAGGTTGTCAACTTTCATTTCTTTTTAAAAATCATCTTTAGCCCTCATAGTTGTGCTGAAAATTTGAAAACATGAACCCCAAAGGCTATGACATTAAAAGATAAACTGACCACAAAAGCTGGCTTAAAAATGAGACTTTTAAAAATAGATTTTTTTTGTAGAGGGAAGGCAGGGGTAGACTCATGATTTTCCAGTGGTTGAAATGGGCAACATTGGCGTCCTTATGATGAAATAAGTATAACTGATGGTAGTGTTGTTTTCCTGAGGCTGCAGACAGAAAGCCTCAGGGCCTCTGCTGCTGCTCATTGCTTTGCCAGGCAGTCACAGACTATCAACACAAATCTGGTCAGTTTCATAATTGCTATTTTCAAATTTGTGAATGTCAGTGAATTGGATAAGAACCACTTGAGCAGAGAGAGGCTGCTGTAATAGGACAAACTAGAATAATAAGGCTGGATCAGAGGTAGAGTAGTGGGGACACCTGAACAGGCAGAATGCTTTGAGGTGGTAGTGAAGAAGAGAGAGAGAGAGAAAGTGCTTTCTTAAACTTCAGCACCTAGAGAAGGGGCAGGAAAGGTAAAGGCACAGGGAGGTGCTCCAGATATATGAAATATATTCTAACAAGAGACTGTTGTGACTGATGGATACCTCAAGCTAAGTACAGTGCCAGCACCATGGAACCCCAGCAGCTCATGTGCCTTGTAGGCACCCCTTATCTTTCATATCCGCTTCTGCCTACTGCGTTTAGCCTTGTTGTTTGTAAAAAATTTAGTAACTTTTCAACTGTTTGCCAAAATGTGTGTTGATAAAAGTATTTGGTCAGCTAGAATGAAATGAGTATTTGGGTGTAAAAGTTGATGAGTTTTCAAGTTGTCCATTGTAATATCTCCCTTTTTCCACTGACCATGACAAGATGTGGCAGCCTTAAGACTACACGGACTGGACAGTAAAAGTACTTTACCTTTCCTTCCCCTTATTTTGTCTTATTCGTGTTATTGAAATGGAAATAAATAGCTGATCTTGTCCTATGAATACTATAGTGAATATTACAGCTTGTTTAGTACATAGTAATACTTAAACAATGTAAATAATATCTGGTTGCTGAAATCTTTTGTTGTGGTAATTTTCTATAACTTGACTTCCTAGGCTTGGTTTTAAGTTCCAACTATTATTTAAATTGCAACTTGTACAACCAGTGACTGAATTATCAAGTAACATCTGCCTTGAGTTGCTATAGATACAGCTGTGAATGCATAACTACAATTGATGATATATACTGGACACCAATGAGTTCAAGGTTATCAAACAATATAAGGAGCATAAAAGGTGGAAATGTTAAATAAACCTGGAGGGGCAGGTTTCAGAGTAGCGGCCGTGTTAGTCTGTATTCGCAAAAAGAAAAGGAGGACTTGTGGCACCTTAGAGACTAACCAATGTATTTGAGCATAAGCTTTTGTGAGCTACAGCTCAATAGCTACATCATGAAAAACTATTTGTGTAGTTGAAACACAGGAAGGATTTTTGGCATGTTGTCTTGATAGACTAGTCAGGTATATTATAAAACCTGCTACATATATCTTAATTGGCTCATTATTGTAAGAGTTCTTACAGTCTGTGAAAAGAAAAATACCTAAAATCATCTTTCTCTCTCCATGCTCCAACTCTCATTCACTTCTCTCTCTCTCCCTCTCTCTCTCCACTTTTAAGAATCCATGCACTGGCCTCTGATATTATTCTGCGTCAAATTCCAAATGCTCATCCTCATTTTGTATGTTCTGCACAGCAATTCTCAGTGGAATTATGTTACCTATCAAGCCTTACTTCCATGATGCTCAAAGCAATATAGGTTCCCTCCTCAGCCTCCAAACTTCACATTCTAACTCACCCAGTTTCCTTCATTTTCTCCCCTCTCCCCAAACAACCCACATTCTGTGCTCCTTTCAACACCCATTTCTTCCCTTTTCTTCCACATTACTTTACCTTTAGTTTCCCTATTACTCCTCCTTAAATCAATTTTCTCCTCCTTCGTTCCCTGAAAGGCCACCGTCCTCTCTTCTCCATCCTCAGATATTTGCCCCTCCAAAGTGCCCCTCACCCTCTCTGCTTCTCTTATATCCCTCTGGCCATCAGTAAATATCCCATTTTACTCTCTCCCCCTCTTTCTCACAAGGTCCCCAATACTTTGTCTTCTCTCTATGTCTCCTAAATCCCCTTTTTTCTCTGCCTCTCTTGGATCTCCTTCCCTCCTCCTTCCCCAGATGTCATTTCTGTCACAAAGGTCCCCAGCTCAAACTTCTTCCATGTCCCTACACGTCTCCGTCTCCCTGCTCTCCAGGTTTCCTCATTCCTAAAGTGACTCCCAAACCTCTCCCTTTCCCCAGGGTAGAGGTTATCCTTCTCACCTCCTCCCAAGTAACCATCTCCCCTGAATCCCCTTGGTTCCCTCTGCTGTCTTCTCTTTAGCCACCCAAAACTTGGGGTGAAGAAAATATTGGTGTCCACCCCTGTTCTGAAAGTGGGGGACAACATTTTCCTATTCTCCCCTGTGGCTTTCATACTCTGTTGTTGACAAGAATGGGAGCTGCTGGGTGCTGAGTCCTCTTGAAACTCTGGACATTTATTTGTGTACCTGAAGGGGAGCAGAGTTGAGCCCTTCTGAAAATTCTGGCCCTTGTATGCCCTAGAATGTGCACAGTTGTTTCATGTGATTGGCCCCCGTCTTTTCAAGATTCAGAATATGTGCATTTTGACTTCCACTTGCCCTGAAGTGAACTCTTTGGACCATGTCTAGCATCATTCATAACTTGAAGCTAAATAATTCTGGCGAGCATAAATAAATGCTTTTGTAATAAAAATTGTGGAAGCAGGAAATAAGGCTAGATTTCTGACATTACTTCCCAGCAGTGCACTGAATCTGTAGGACAGGTAGATATAAAAATGATTGGCTGAGAGATTAAACTTTTCTGCCAGCTGCTCAAAAGATATGTTCCCAGCATGTAAAATATTGGCTGTCGTAACCTCTTAAAATCCTACTCCTTGTGCAATATGATCCCTTTGCTGGGATGGAAGAAAGGGTTACCTCAGGCAGGGATCTGGTATGAATGGATATTGTAGGAGCTTCTATTTACTTTCTCCCACCCCCCACCCACATCCCAACCCAATCCCAACACAAAATCCCAACCCCAGATTCTCAGTGTGAAAGTAGGGAGTAAAAGATTAAAGTGGAAGCGAAATGTTAAAAGAAGGGGGGCCCAGCAATCGAATTCATTTTCTAAATAGCCACAATCAGTTCACCACCAATTCATTGCCTTTTATATTTTTCATTGACATGAGGTATTATGTAACTTTAATTAGGAAGTACAAAACCACAGAATCATTTAGTTATTTGCAGCCTTCACAATTCATTCTAGATTTTTTTTACCTACACAAATTATATCTACAAGGTTTTTTAAAACCTTTTTGCAAATTTTAGTGATTCTTATTAGATACATTTATAATGTGTAAATCTTCAGCGATTCCTTAAATTTCTGTAGCATTTTTCATCCAGAGGGATATTAGGGCACTTTACAAATTATGGGCCAAATTCAGAGAGAAGAAATGTTACCACTATGTGAATTCAATAAGTATCCCTCATTTTAAAGTGTGTGCGTCCTTATGCATGTTTTAGGAAAAGCTATGTAAACACACTTTTAAGATGAAATTTGATATAGCTTTGGCATTCACAATAATCTGCATTTCTTGCAGTATTGTAAAAGAGAATTGTGTTGACTTGATTTGTTTATGCTGGTGACAGTGGAAGGTTACTATGTGTTTCAAAAGAATGCTTAAGCTAAATTTAAATCTCCATGGTCAGGTTAATTCCTACAAGTTTTTTCTCCTGCACATTCTCACTGCCCTTTCTCCAACCTTAGAAACAACAATAAAAAAGAAATATGACCTCCCAAACCTTTTGACTTAATTTTACCCAGTCTAATGTCAGATGTTTCTTTTAAGCAACTTAATCTGGAGTTTACTAATCATGAAATGGTTGTGCCAGTTAGTTCCAGGGATCCGTTTGTGGCACTCTCCCGGGTTTGCCTCACTCTTCATGATACCAAAATGAGATGCCATTCATTGTGCAGATCTTTGTAATATGATCCATCTCTCCTCATGCTTCTATCATCAATGAAATAGTTATCAATATTGACTTTCTAACTATCCTCACTAGGCTCCACTGTTAACAACACATTCAGAAAAAGCCTCTCCGAGCTCATTTCATGCTCTCTTCAGACCTGGGCAGACATTACTTTAAAGGGATGAGAGCACAGATATACACTCAGTATCTTTGCAGCCATAAGGGCATACCGTTTGGAGCACAAGGCCTAGCCTACACTAGAAAAGGTTTGATGGTATAGCTACACCAGAAACCCATCCTGGTATAGACACAGCTTATACCAGCAAAATTACTCGTCACCATATAGTTCATACCGATTCCCCCCCCAAAATAAGCCATATTGACAAAGCACTTTTTTTTTTTTGCCAGTATAACTGTCTATATTAGGGTTTCATAGATTCTTCTGGCCTTTAACTCAATGAGACCATTATATCGTCTAGTTTGACCTCTGGTATATTGCAGGCCATTACATTTCATCCAGTTACCCCTGTATTGAGTCCAGTGAATTGTTTGACTAAAGGGGGTCTTCTAGAAAGGCATCCAGTTTTGATTTGAAGATATCAAGTGATGGGGAGTCCACCACTTCCTTTGGTAGTTTGTTCAAGTGGCTAATTACTCATGGTTAACTGTTTGTGTCTAATCTGAATTTGTCAAGCTTCAGCTTCCAGCTATTGGCTCTTGTTGTTATGCCTTTCTCTGCTAGAAGATAGAGTCCTTGAATACCTGATATTTTCTCCCCATGAAGGTACATAGACATTGTAATGAAATCACCTCTTGATCTTCTTTGTGATAAATTAAACAAATAGAGCTCTTGAAGGCTCTCATTGTAGGGCCTTTTCTCCAGCCCTTATATCATTCTGATGGCTGTCTTCTGCACCCTCTCTGTTTTTAACATTCTTTTTAAAATGTAGACACCAAAACTGTATGCAGTATTCCAGTATCAGTCTCACCAATGTCATATACAGTGGCAAAATCACCTCCCTACTCCTATGCAGTGCCCCCTGTTTATACATCCAAGAATTCAGTTAGCTGTTTTTGCCACATCATCATATTGAAATCTCATGCTGAATTGCTTGTCCACTCTGACTCCTAAATCCTGTACTTTAGTATATCAGCAAATGATTCTTGTATAGACATGGCCTAAGGTGCAGCCACTTTGCAAAAGGTTTCAGCTCACTGTATTGCTTTAAGCCAGAGGTGGGCAAACTATGGCCAGGGAGCCACATCCCGCCCTTCAGATGTTTTAATCTGGCCTTCGAGATCCCGCCAGTGGCATGTCCCCCCTCCGCATAGGAGCCAGAGAGGGGACATGCAACTACTTCTGGGAGCCACTTGAGGTAAGCGCCACCCAGATCCTGCACCCCGACCCCCTCCTGTGCCCCAACCCCCTGACTCAGCCCTGATCCCCCTCCCACCCTCTGAACCCCTTGATCCGAGCCTGGAGCTCCTGCACCCCTAACCCTCATCCCCAGCCCCATCCCCAGAGCCTGCATCCCCCAC
This sequence comes from Lepidochelys olivacea, assembly GCF_965140295.1. NCBI lineage: Eukaryota > Metazoa > Chordata > Testudines > Cheloniidae > Lepidochelys > Lepidochelys olivacea. The sequence continues at coordinate 112,954,169 of NC_140413.1, forward strand.
CGGAGCCCTCATCCCTCCTCTACCCCGCACATTAACCCCCAACCCAGAGCCCCCTCCTGCACCCTGAACTCCGCATTTCTGTCTCCTCCCCAGAGCCCACACCCCCAGCTGGAACCCTCACCTCGTCCCGCACCCCAACCCCCAATTTCATGAGCATTCATGGCTTGCCACACAATTTCCATACCCAGATGTGGCCCTTGGGCCAAAAAGCTTGCCCACCCCTGCTCTAAGCCACCCCAATTTAGTCCCGGAGTAGGTTATCAAATGGTTGTGCTTGGAAAAAGTAATTGCCTTTTGGCTTTTATTTGCCATTGAGATAGCATTACCCAGCATTGGGACTCAGGACATCTGGGTTCTATTCCCACCTCTGCCGGTGGCCAGCTGGGTAACCCAAGGCAAATCACTTCACCTCTCTGTGCCTTAATTTCTCTATTTGTAAAATGGGGATAATGATATCTACGTTTGTAATGTGCTTTGAGAACTGCTGATAGAAAAGTGCTGTATAAGAGCTAGGTTGTATTATTATTACTAGTAATAATAAGACCCAGTTTTCATACATCATAGCTTGAATTTTTTTGTTTTTTCCTGCATTATTTAGGTTGAGCTAACAATGATCATGGAAGAAAAGGAATAATCCTGCAGTCAAAGTATTATTGTAAACTGGAAGAATTTATCTGTGCAGTTGTTTGGCAGCTTAGTTGAAAGGATCTTGGACTTTTTGCATTTGCAGATAGTTATAGTTTGAAATAAAAGTTGGAAGTTTCTTTTGAAACAAGGATGTAGTACGTGAAGCTTTTAGTCTGATCTTATTGGTTCCATATGCAAAGGGTATTTTTATTCCCATATTCCCAATGGAATGGATTCCTTTCTTGGTACCACATGCTGTGTTGTGAAGCTAAAAATCATGCTGCTCTCTTGCTTTGTCTAGAAGTCAGGCACTGATATTCTCTGAGAACTGGGTACTGACCTATAGCTGGTCTGCAGACATATTACCAAGAAGCCTGTGGGGTTTTAGAACATAAATGGAGTACCTCATCCCGTTAGCCTGCTGTGATGAATTTCCTGCACAGTCATGTCCTTGAATCACAAGCAATCAGTGAAATGCAGTTGCAGAAGATGATTCTAGGAGAAAAAACTGAGGAAAATTACCTTTTTGACTATTTGTTTTTATAAGAACAAATATAATCAATGAAACTTAGACCTTGATTCCATATTTGACCTCTGGCAGATGGCTGGGGTCATCTGTACAGAACTAATTACAGGATCTGGGCCTTGAAGAGACACAGTTACCTAGTTTAGCCTTAAAAGTTTTCATAGAATATCAGGGTTAGAAGGGACCTCAGGAGGTCATTTAGTCCAACCCCCTGCTCAATGCAGGACCAATCCACAATTTTTGACCTAGATCCCTAAATGGCCCCCTCAAGGATTGAACTCACAACCCTGGGTTTAGCAGGCCAATGCTCAAACCACTGAGTTATCCTCTCCCAATATTAATCTTAATATTGTTACAATGTATTTTCCTCCTAAATTTGCCACTCTTTTTTTTCTTTGAACTTATTTTTATTAATCTAGACGGGCCACAATTTTCAAATGTGGGTGCCTAAAGTTCAGTTCATATAAGTGGGCTGTTTTTCAGTTGCTGGGCACCTGCAGCTCCAGTTGTCTTCATATGGAGGTGGGGTTTCTCTTCACCCTGAAAAAACAGGACACTTATAATTAGATGTATAAGGATTTACGCACCTATATTAAGAAAATTCTGGTCACTGTTTAAGTGGCATGTTGGCAAAGCTTTCCTCTCCGTCTCCTATTTCTGATACAGCAAACTAATACAGTTATTGAGAGTTATTGTATCCTAGATACCAAGAAGCAAATATGTGCACATGTACCACATCCACTCACTCTTGTGTTCTCCCTTGCCCCCTTGAGAAACAATTACGTACATTGCAGCCTCTTTGATTTTTTTCCCCAGTTTTCGTAAACATTTTTAAATGTTCCAACCATCTCCATATACAGATTTATCTTTGGGTCCTTTTGGCTGGCAGGTTGCAGAATTCCATTTTTATATAGACAAGTTAGAAACTCCATTTGAGAAAAAGAGAAATCACTATTTGGTGAATGAGAAATAACCAAATTTGTAGGAAAACAAAATATTATTTTCATTCTTCTGTAAAGAGTAACAAATAACAGAAAAAATAAGTTTAACTAACAAAATATATAAAATTACTAATCATTTAAGAGTCCATTCTTCTAGGTATGCAAGATTGCATTTCTTTATCTGTGCAACAATCTCAAGTGTTTAATAAAATATGACATGAGAAGCTTTGTGGAAATTCTCATGTAGCAGGTATTTAATGCTTATGTCTTCCTCAGTATCTTATTGCAACGAATCAGTTGCCCAGTAGGCCAGTAACATTGTCTTCTCAAAGATACCCTAGTGATATCATGGGCTGTTAAGATGCTAAATGTTATTAGCTACTAATGTAGCTATGTTCTGTTCTTTAAAGTAGTTATCCAGCTGAATAATTGATAATATAATTGCTACTTTATTCCTTTACCTAAGGGGTTGTCTGCTTGCTGTTTTACATAGCTCTCTAGAGAGAGGCTATTGATTACATGTAAAACATTTTTCAGTGTTGATTCAAGAAGAAAAAAAGGATATTAGTATGGTTTTAGGTTAGGAACTGCTACATGCACATAGAATAACTGTTATATATTAGCATCTGAAGTAGGAAATGTTGTTCGCAATAGGCCTTTTGGAAAAGTTATATATTCAGGAAATAGTGTGTGTTTAAATGTATATGTGACCCAAAGAACCACTTAATGATGACTCGCAAGGGGGTTACAAGAATATCCTGATTCTGGTATGAACATTCTGGTTCACCAAAGAATGTCAGGTGATGTCTCAAATGGAAGCCAGGCTGGTCATTATTATCACTGTGAAGTATACGTAGGGATATTATGCAAGGAGTTAGGTTTATATAGTGCAAATGTGGTTTTAAAGTCTATATCAAGGCAGGGGTAAAAAACAGGTTTTCCTCCAGACAAGTGGTAAGGTAAGACAAGTGTTCACCTGTCTGCTGGGATGTAAATTAAGTATTCAAAGGTAAAATAATGGATGGCCATTTACATACAAAGTCAGATATTAATGAAGAGATGTAGTACACAAGGAAGCAGTACACAGAGAAAAACAAGCAATAGGTCATTATCCTGTCTGAGCACAGACAATGAACTTTGGGGATATACAGAGGAGACAGAAGAGAGACATATCCTCATCCTACACCTAGGAAGTAAATGGGCAGTGTGTTTACATTGATGAAAACAGGATCTCAGCCAATTTTGGTTGAAGATGCTGCAAAGGACTTTGGGTGAGAGAAACTGCTTTAGACAGGGGGTTAACTTACAGTTAAGTTTAGTCTCTAGAAAGTGTGTTATGATTTTTTTGGATGCAAACATTTGTTGCCAATATCTTTACTCAATATCTCCTGAATCTCTAGGCTTTGATAATAGACTTTTTATTGATTTCACTGTAATATAACTCAGTGCTGTGGTGTTAAGCAAAGTGCTGGTCCTGAGCTAGTTCTTACAGGCTGATGTGGTCTTTTGAGGACCACCGACCTAGCATTTCTGTGAGTGAAGATACTGGACACTGCAGGGGAATGCTTCAAAGCCCTGGTCTACACTAGGACTTTAGGTCGAATTTAGCAGCATTAAATCAATGTAAACCTGCACCCGTCCACACGATGAAACCCTTTATTTCGACTTAAAGGGCTCTTAAAATCGATTTCCTTACTCCACCCCTGACAAGTGGATTAGCGCTTAAATCGGCCTTGCCGGCTCGAATTTGGGGTACTGTGGACACAATTTGATGGTATTGGCCTCCGGGAGCTATCCCAGAGTGCTCCATTGTGGCCGCTCTGGACAGCACTCTCAACTCAAATGCACTGGCCAGGTAGACAGGAAAAGAACCGCAAACTTTTGAATCTCATTTCCTGTTTGGCCAGCGTGGCAAGCTGCAGGTGACCATGCAGAGCTCATCAGCAGAGGTGACCATGATGGAGTCCCAGAATCGCAAAAGAGCTCCAGCATGGACTGAACGGGAGGTACGGGATCTGATCGCTGTTTGGGGAGAGGAATCCGTACTATCAGAACTCCATTCCAGTTTTCGAAATGCCAAAACCTTTATCAAAATCTCCCAGGGCATGAAGGACAGAGGCCATAACAGGGACCCGAAGCAGTGCCGCGTGAAACTGAAGGAGCTGAGGCAAGCCTACCTGAAAACCAGAGAGGCGAACGGCCGCTCCGGGTCAGAGCCCCAAACATGCCGCTTCTATGATGAGCTGCATGCCATTTTAGGGGGTTCAGCCACAACTACCCCAGCCGTGTTGTTTGACTCCTTCAATGGAGATGGAGGCAATACGGAAGCAGGTTTTGGGGACGAAGAAGATGATGATGAGGAGGAGGTTGTAGATAGCTCACAGCAAGCAAGCGGAGAAACCGGTTTTCCCGAGAGCCAGGAACTGTTTCTCACCCTGGACCTGGAGCCAGTACCCCCCGAACCCACCCAAGGCTGCCTCCTGGACCCAGCAGGCGGAGAAGGGACCTCCAGTGAGTGTACCTTTTAAAATACTATACATGGTTTAAAAGCAAGCATGTGAAAGGATTACTTTGCCCTGGCATTTGCGGTTCTCCTGGATGTACTCCCAAAACCTTTGCAAAAGGTTTCTGGGGAGGGCAGCCTTATTGTGTCCTTCATGGTAGGACACTTTACCACTCCAGGCCAGTAACACGTACTTGGGAATCATTGTACAACAAAGCATTGCAGTTTATGTTTGCTGACGTTCAACATCCGTTCTTTATCTCTCTGTGTTATCCTCAGGAGAGTGAGATATAATTCATGGTCACCTGGTTGAAATAAAGTGCTTGTCTTCAGGGGACACTCAGAGGAGCCCATTCCTCCTAGGCTGTTTGTCTGTGGCTAAACAGAAATGTTCCCTGCTGTTAGCCACAGGGAGGGGGGAAGGTTGAGGGGGTAACCACGCGGTGGGGGGAGGCAAAATGCGACCTAGTAACAAAAGCACATGTGCTATGTATGTAATGTCAACAGCAAGGTTTACCCTGAAAGACTGTAGCCACTGTTTTATAAAATGTGTCTTTTTAAATACCTCTGTCCCTTTTTTTTTCTCCACCAGCTGCATGTGTTTCAATGATCACAGGATCTTCTCCTTCCTAGAGACTAGTGAAGCTTAGAAAGAAAAAAAAAACGCACTCGCGATGAAATGTTCTCCGAGCTCATGCTGTCCTCCCACACTGACAGAGCACAGACAAATGCGTGGAGGCAAATAATGTCAGAGTGCAGGAAAGCACAAAATGACCGGGAGGAGAGGTGGCGGGCTGAAGAGAGTAAGTGGCGGGCTGAAGAGAGTAAGTGGTGGGCTGAAGACAGGACTGAAGCTCAAATGTGGCGGCAGCGTGATGAGAGGAGGCAGGATTCAATGCTGAGGCTGCTGCAGGACCAAACCAGAATGCTCCAGTGTATGGTTGAGCTGCAGCAAAGGCAGCTGGAGCACAGACTGCCACTGCTGCCCCTCTGTAACCAACCGCCCTCCTCCCCAAGTTCCATAGCCTCCACACCCAGACACCCAAGAACGCGGTGGGGGGGCCTCCGGCCAACCAGCCACCCCACCACAGAGGATTGCCCAAAAAAAAGAAGGCTGTCATTCAATAAATTTTAAAGTTGTAAACTTTTAAAGTGCTGTGCTTAAAGTGCTGTGTGGCATTTTCCTTCCCTCCTCCACCACCCCTCCTGGGCTACCTTGGTAGTCATCCCCCTATTTGTGTGATGAATGAATAAAGAATGCATGAATGTGAAGCAACAATGACTTTATTGCCTCTGCAAGGGGTGATTGAAGGGAGGAGGGGAGGGTGGTTAGCTTACAGGGAAGTAGAGTGAACCAAGGGGCGGGGGGTTTCATCAAGGAGAAACAAACAGAACTTTCACACTGTAGCCTGGGCAGTCATGAAACTGGTTTTCAAAGCTTCTCTGATGTGTACCGCGCCCTCCTGTGCTCTTCTAACCGCCCTGGTGTCTGGCTGTGCGCGTAACCAGCAGCCAGGCGATTTGCCTCAACCTCCCTGCTTGGTCCTGCTTTGAGCAGGGGGTTGGACTAGATGACCTTCTGGGGTCCCTTCCAACCCTGATATTCTATGATTCTATGATTCTATGATTCCCAGCCCGCACACAGCAAGCAGTAATAACAGTGGGAATATTGGTTTCGCTGAGGTCTAAGCGAGTCAGTAAACTGCACAAGCGTGCCTTTAAACGTTCAAATGCACATTCTACCACCATTCTGCACTTGCTCAGGCTGTAGTTGAACAGCTCCTGACTACTGTCCAGGCTGCCTGTGTACGGCTTCATGAGCCATGGCATTAAGGGGTAGGCTGGGTCCCCAAGGATACATATAGGCATTTCAACATCCCCAACAGTTATTTTCTGGTCTGGGAATAAAGTCCCTTCCTGCAGCTTTTGAAACAGACCAGAGTTCCTGAAGATGCGAGCGTCATGTACCTTTCCCGGCCATCCCACGTTGATGTTGGTGAAACATCCCTTGTGATCCACCAGAGCTTGCAGCACTATTGAAAAGTACCCCTTGTGGTTTATGTACTCGGCGGCTTGGTGCTCCAGTGCCAAAATAGGGATATGGGTTCCGTCTATGGCCCCACCACAGTTAGGGAATCCCATTGCAGCAAAGCCATCCACTATGACCTGCACATTTCCCAGGGTCACTACCCTTGATATCAGCAGATCTTTGATTGCGTGAGCTACTTGCATCACAGCAGCCCCAACAGTAGATTTGCCCACTCCAAATTGATTCCCAGCTGACCGGTAGCTGTCTGGCGTTGCAAGCTTCCACAGGGCTATCGCCACTCGCTTCTCAACTGTGAGGGCTGCTCTCATCTTGGTATTCATGCGCCTCAGGGCAGGGGAAAACAAGTCACAAAGTTCCATGAAAGTGCCCTTACGCATGCGAAAGTTTCGCAGCCACTGGGAATCATCCCAGACCTGCAACACTATGCGGTCCCACCAGTTTGTGCTTGTTTCCCGAGCCCAGAATCGGCGTTCCACAGCATAAACCTGCCCCATTAGCACCACGATGCATGCATTGGCAGGGCCCATGCTTTCAGAGAAATCTGTGTCCACGTCCTGATCACTCACGTGACCGCGCTGACGTCGCCTCCTCGCCCGGTATCGCTTTGCCAGGTTCTGGTGCTGCATATACTGCTGGCTAATGCGTGTGGTTTTTAATGTGCTCCTAATTGCCAAAGTGAGCTGAGCGGCCTCCATGCTTGCCTTGGTATGGCGTCCGCACAGAAAAAAGGCGCAGAATGATTGTCTGCCGTTGCTGTGACGGAGGAAGGGGCGACTGACGACACGGCTTACAGGGTTGGCTTCAGGGAGCTAGAATCAACAAAGGGGGTGTCTTTACATCAAGGAGTATTTCAGGCAGGACTTCACGGAGGGTTCCAATAAGAAATGGTGCACCTAAGTTATTGTTCTTATTGGAACAAGGAGGTTAGCCTGGCCTCTGATTGATACATGGCTAGATTTACCTCGCTGCACCTTCTCTGTGAGTGACTGCAGTGTGACCTAGAGGAATGAGTCCCCTAGACAGGGGAGGAGGCAAATGAGTACAAAACAAATCTGGTCTATTTCTTGTTTTGATCCACTCCATCTATCTTTTACATCTTTGGCTAGCAGCAGACGGTGCAGAAGGACTGCATGCCATCCACATCTCATGGCTGCTCGGCAGAAGATGGTACAGTACGACTGCTAGCCATTCTCATCTCTTGCCTGCCCGGCAGAAGATGGTACAATACGACTGCTAGCCATCCTCATCTCTTGCCTGCCCAGCAGAAGATGGTACAGTACGACTGCTAGCAATCCGTATCGCCTGCCTGCTCACCATAAGACGGTTCAATAGGACTGACTGCAGGACTAAAGAGAATGACCTGGTCAGGTCACTCCAAATTTAGTCCCTGCGCCCATGTCTGCCCAGGCGCTCCCAGCCGATGTGGCCAGGAGCACCTCGGACATGACGAGGACGGCTACCAGTCGTACTGCACCGTCTGCTGCCAGAAGGCAATGGGTTGCTGCTACTGTGTAGCAATGCCGTACCGCGTCTGCCAGCACCCAGGAGACATAGGGTGACGGTTACCTGAGCGGGCTCCATGCTTGCCGTGGTATGGCGTCTGCACAGGTAACTCAGGAAAAAAGGCGCGAAACGATTGTCTGCCCTTGCTTTCACGGAGGGAGGGAGGGAAGGGGGGCCTGATGATATGTACCCAGAACCACCCGCGACAATGTTTTAGCCCCATCAGGCATTGGGATCTCAACCCAGAATTCCAATGGGCAGCGGAGACTGCGGGAACTGTGGGATAGCTACCCACATTGCAACGCTCCGGAAGTCGACGCTTGCCTCGGTCCTGTGGAAGCGCTCCGCCGAGTTAATGCACTTAATGCACTTAGAGCATTTTCTGTGGGGACACACACACTCGAATATATAAAACCGATTTCTAAAAAAAACGACTTCTATAAATTCGACCTTATTCCGTAGTGTAGACATACCCAAAGGGCCTTGGACTGGAGTGAACCCATACTGTTAACCTGCAAGAGGAAGTTAGGGCTGGCACAGCCCTGAGGAGGGTGCTCGAGTGGCTAACTGGCTAGTGGTGGTACAGAGCTGACATCTGCTAAGAACAGGCAATATTCCCTTTCATTGGTGGCAGGGGGGGAACAGGGTGACTTTTTGTCCTGGGCACCCTGAGAACCGTCACACTAATGTCTTATTTTCATCACACTAAGCAGTTCCTGAACCCTGTTTCGTTTGTAACTGCTTTGTTTGATGGCCCCAGTAATCTCTTAACTCTCCATTTCCCACATCTCAGATCAGACAAAACAGGACGCAAAGCAGCTTAAAATCAACAGAATTGCTGTCAGAGGATCAGAGTGGAGGATTGCTAAGGTCATGAGGGAAAAAATATGGGCTGGCCATGTGTGTCACATGGCAACCATCAAATCGTTGAGACTTGGGCAGATTTTGACCTAGTATTGTGAGAGGAACATAGTGATGCCCAGGCTTTTGCAAATAAAAATTGTTTGAAGTGCTAGCAAGTTTTGACTGTGAATAATGATTGCTGAGGCAGCAGAGGTGACGGCTGAACCATTATCTGTACTTCTGAGTGTTTTGTTTGGAAAATCCTAGTATTACTTTATATACCTTGAGGAGTACCTGAGATTTGGCAGGACTTCTTTCTCACTCGTTACGCTAAACAGAAACATGAGCAACCAGCCATTGTGTTTAGCTCTCTGGTAATTGTCATGACCACATTGTACATAATTCTTTTTTGGGGTTACCATGCTTTTGGCCTAGAAGGAACAGCACCTAAATATTAGCAGATGCGGAGGGAAGGGGGACTTGTCTGTTACAAAACCAGAGATGTGCCTCAGTGAAGGGTTGTTTTAAGTTGCAACGCATGCTGAGTGAAGCAGTACTCCGTGGGAAACTGTACAGAGAAATTCTGCTGTTTCCTTAGTGGCGTAGTTGAGCCCAGAGTCTGAGAAGTGTGTCATCTTCCCTTTCCTCTGATTACTGATCATGGCCCTGTAACTTATTTAGTATTTTATTGCATGCACCTGCCCACACCAGGGAACTGAGTTCTGGGGGATATTCTGTTTCTTTTTTGTAAACCAATGAAAACCATCTGCAACATCTCCCTAGTAAATAGAGCTGTTCAAAAAAAAAATTACAAATTGAGGAAAAAGTTAACTGTTTTACAACTGGCTGTCCTATAATACATTACAAGTTTGCTCATAGGACGCTGCTTGCAAGCAACAGTCACTCTCTATATGTGTCACAATATATTTATCATCCCCCAAACCACATTGACAGCAAAATAATATCCCCCTCCAGCTCCCTCCAACAGCAGCATGAATCAAACATCTGGCTATTTTTTTGCTTAAGAAAATATACAATTGTACTTCTGAGAGAAGTCCTACATAATGAAATATAAATTTGTCATAAAAATGATGCTTTATTTAAAACAGTCCTTTAAAAATCACAACAATGTACAGCATTAACATCTGTTTTAAAATGCGTCAGAAGCCAACAACTCAATGTCAATTTGGTCTGACTTCATAGTATTACTTGCTTGATTTTTGGCTCCCACTGTGGAAGCAGAGCTCTTCAAGATCATCCAAACCCCTTGAGCACAATTCAAACCAGCTGGTATTCTATATATTACATAATTACAAAACACACAGCACAGTTTGGATACTTAAGAGGCACTGGGGCCCACTTCTCAAAATATTTACAGCCTTTTATTCTTCTCAAAACAATCATTTGCATAATAAGAGTGATATATGCACTTCCAGCATGCAGATTTACTTCATTTTCATTTTCTCAAAAAACTTACCCTGAATCTGACTGAGTTTAGTAGTGAGTAAGCAGAAGGGAAATAGAGTTGGCAAAATAAGACCTTGACGTTTCCAGCAAAAGCTTTATGTTTACACAGTATGGGAAATGTGGGAAAATTATCCCCCCAAAAAGGTGGGGGAGGACAGGAGAACTCTTACAAACTTTCTTATAAGTGGAGTCCTAGCATAAAGCATGTCTCCCCTGCAAGCTGAGAAGTCAGCATAAGAGAGACTGAAAGAGAATGTACCTTTATTAAAAATGTTGTAGGTGCACTTGTCTCAGGATATTAGAGAGACAAAGTGGGTGAGGCAAGATCTCTTATTGGACCAACTTCTGTTTTGTAAAAGAGACAAGTTTTCCAGCTACACAGAGCTCTTCTTCAGGTCTGGGAAAGGTGCTCAGTGTCATAGCTAAATATAAGGTGGAACAGATCTTTAGTGTCTAGCAAAGTTTTTTATAGCTTGTCTTTTGAAGGTGGTATCCAGGTTCTCTTTGAGGATGAGGATTGAGAGATCAGATGTGGAGAGATCGTTTTGTGAAAAGTGTTTGCCCACGGGTGATAAGGTGTTTTTTTGTATTATTTTTCTGTGAGAGTTCAATGGAATACATAGTGATTGTCCAGGTTCACCCACATAACTGGCCACTTCACCTTTAGTGGTCTCTTATGATATGTGTTAACTACTTGTGCTAAACAATCTGTTCCACCTTTGTATTTAACTGTGACCCTCAGGATACCTTTCCCCAGACCTGAAGAGCTTTGTGTGGCTTGAAAGCTTGTCTCTCATCAGCAGATGTTAGTCCAATGAAAGATATTACTTCACCCACCTCTTTCTCTCCTCTATAAAAAAGGCATTTGGAACTAAGTGGAAATGCAGTGTTTAAATATGGGTGAGTTGACTTTATTTCCTTTTGAGTAAGTTACTTTGTAACAGTGAGAACTGCTGCTTTCACAGCCAAAATTTGTAAGATTGGTTTTAGTTCAGTTCTGAAAAATGGTGATGCTGATAACTTGCAGAGATTGTGTGAAACAGTGGAGTAGATGTGCTAGAAAAAGGACAGTATGAAAAAGAAAGTAGTAGAAGGTCATCTAAGTGAGACAGAACAAAGTCATCACTAAAAAGTTCTGAGATACAGGTTAGAGGGTAAAAAGAAAAGGAGTACTTGTGGCACCTTAGAAACTAACAAATTTATTTGAGCATAAGCTTTCGCAAGCTACAGCTCACTTGCATCCGATGAAGTGAGCTGTAGCTCACGAAAGCTTATGCTCAAATAAATTTGTTAGTTTCTAAGGTGCCACAAGTACTCCTTTTCTTTTTGCGGATACAAACTAACACGGTTGCTACTCTGAAACCTGTCATTTATGCAAGGCACTCAGTTTAGAGGGTGAGGGCCTGATTCTGATCCAAGTTACTGTAGTTCTGCATCAGTGTAACTCCATTTGATTTCAGTGGCTTTTCTATCAATTATCAAAGAGGAGAATTGGGCCCTGAGCGAATTAGGACTCTGAACTAGAGCCAAGTGAGCAAAGGTGAATGGCTAACAGTAATTTATCTTATCCACCTTTATCCTACCCTACCCTGCCAATTTTAAAAACAAACAAACAAAACAAAAACCAACAACCTCTGTCTAATCTTCTTACTTGAAGTATGTATTTATGGAACATATGTCACAATCGTGTAGGTGCCATCACTCAGAGGAAAACCTCAATTGTCTCTTCCTCTGACTTTCTCCTAAACTATTCTCAGAGTGTGTCTAATCCTTGATAGAATGGAACTATGTATATGATCAAGTTTAGTGGTAAAAAGGATGACATAGTCTTACACCTCTAGTAATGTCAAATGATAGAAGTGATTAGTAAAGACTGTTTTCTAGGCTGTTACCCATTGTTGTGGGGGGATTTTTAATGAGAGGTTTTTAAGTAACCTTTTTGCTTACTTGCGCTGTGTGTTTTGCTCAACCCAAAATATCTTCTTGTAAAGATGAAGATACAAATCTAATCTGACCATGTACAAAGTTTTTCTCCTTCTATAAATGTTAAAAGGGAGAAAAAACTATTAGTTGTGAGAGCATAGACAGAATATTAGAATCACTACAGGGAGCCTGGTATTTAGATAGTGTCTAGGTACTGATTGGTTAGTTGGTACAGACATGATTACATATAAATCTGTGTACACCTGCAGAGAAAGTTATCATTCAATTTCCGCACAGCAAGGGTTACCAAAGCTAGGTTTTTTGGTTCCTGTTTGTTTCTCACTGTCCAAAATGTTTGAATGCTTTGCATAATAACTTGGACTGTAAGAAAAGATGTTATAAATGCAATATCAAACTGAAAAATGTACTAATAAAGGTGCTTTTTAGGTTGAAAAGAGTATTATGACTGATTTTTGTGTGGTGAGGAAGGTAAGTTTCTATTAAATTTTAGCTTCTTTTTAACTGCAGTTTTATTTTATTGAAAAGTGTTTTTGTAGAATGACAGAAATGAAGTTAGTGTGGGAGCAGCCTAATATTTTACCTTGTTATATGAGATTGGAGTTCACAAGGATTCCCACTATCCTTAGACTTGTCACTAAGTAGTGGGTGATGTACACAGATTCCATGAGGACGGGTTAAAGTCTTACTGCTCATTACTGGGCAGTAAACTGTTGGCCTGTATGCACAATAGAAATGACTGCCACCAGAATCTTCCCTTCTAAGGGCCTGATCCAAAGCCCATGGAAGTCAATGCAAAGTCTCTCGTTGGCTCCAGTATTCATTGGTTCAGGTCCTACAAGAGCTTGCTGACAGTTTGAGCACCTGCGCTGATTACAGCTGCAGAAATTTACTAAAGGAGACAAGCAGTCCCTTGCATAGCTGTGTCCCAAACCATTTACAGGGTCAAAACCAATACCTTGAAACTGTGGAAATTAAAAGGTAGAAAGTGTAGATTATAGAGCATTGGTGTGATGTGTTCCTGGCACAAAGTATCTATCACTTAGTGGGTGGCTTCATTTTCTACTAGTTTAAGTTTCCTAATTACCCTAGAGTGTAGCCCAATAGAACATCTTACAGTACATCTTAGAGTGACTAAGGAATTGACTATCGAGGGAGGTGGGCTTCTGGGGGCTGACAGGAGGGGGGAATGCGGTGGAGGGGATTGAAACAAGTTGCACTTTTTTTTTCTTTTTTTTTTTTGTCAAGCAAATCGGACAAGAAAAATAGTATTGGATGCTCAGGAAATGGCTGTAGCCAAGAGTGAATAAAATGTGCAAAGTGACTAGTGAATTTGGGTGCCTCAGTTTTGTGTGCTCAATTTGTTACACCTTAAAGAGGCCTGACTTTCAAAGAATTATGAGCAACCACCCACTTAAAACAAGGACCCCTTTAAAGTGTGTCAAGTTGGAAACCCAAATGTCAAGACATCTAAAAATCATTAAAAGGTTGATAGTCCCTATGTGTATTTCCAACATTCAGAAAAATACAAGTTTGTCCTGAGATTTGAAAGCTGCTGTGGAAATTTTCTGAAGTATAGTTACAGGAAACTACCTGTAACACTTCTAGTTACCTTCAAATTGCTTGGAGACATTTCCACTGTCCTAAACTAGCCCAGCAGGCAAGTGGAACAGTATCATCTGCAGAAATCTTATTCCTCCCATGTGGTGATGACCAGTGATCCATTACAACTGGGTTAGTCCTCCTCATCTTCCAAGCACAGAAGCTCTTTTTTAATTTTTGTATAATACCCACTCCCCAGCCACACTCCCAGCTTCACAGTGTAGTGCCTGCAAGCAGAGCTATTCAGAGAGCTGATTTCCTCTTACTCCCCAGTGTCTAGCCTCTGCTCAAAGAAGAAGGAATTTCCTCTCAGGGTCTCTTCTCTCTACCTCCAGGCAGGAGTGTTTCCCATTATATTTTTCTTTTCCCCCTCTCCTTGCTGTCTCCATGGCAGGGAGAGGATTTTGGAGAACAGAAGTCGGCAGGAAGTTGTAACTGAGAAACAAAGTAGTGTAGCAGACCCAGCTAATATCAAAGAGTCGCACACACAGCCCGGCTTCCCCCACTCAACAGCAACATGCCAGGCAAAACTTAAGCTGTTGAAAAAGTTCAGCAGCAGGACATGGCTCTGCAAAATCTCCAGGCTACTCCATGCTCCAGGCCAAGCTAAAAGGTGGCAGTAGTGGCAGGCAAGCCTTAAACTGCTTGGGGCAGAAATTCAACACCAGGACCTGGTATTTTGGAAGCAATAAGCTGGAGATCCTTAGCTGACTTTTCTGTCTTATCTGGAGTGGAATATAGCATCTGTTAGAGGGGCAGGAAAAAATGTATGGTGCAAGAGCCAACTCTCTACTACCCTTTCAAATTGCCACAGTAGTCATGTATTTCTGCCCTAATTGTCCTAGGAAGGGCTTAGCCAGTCTTTGTGGTCTGTATCTTGAACCTCTGCCCTTCAGTGATTCTGAGAGTCCCCTATTTTGAGGGCAGCTCTGACTCCCATAGGCTTTGAAACCAAAACCACAGTTTTAAAACAGAAACAAACATAAAAACACTCAAATGGCTCAGTTTCCTGTGTTTGGTACCATAACCATGACATCAGGGCAGCCTGAGGGCTCTCTGCACTGATTCTGTTCTCCTCTCAGCTCTGTCAGACTTAGATTTGCTCAGCATGGCCAAATCTGCCATTTCTCCACTCTTGCCACTTCCTCAGGGAGTCAGGAGAGCATTCAGGCCCATACTGCCAGCATACTAGTGCCAGTCGAACCTCTGTTCCCCTGCCTCCCTCAAACATGTGTGTGTCAGTGTGGCCTCATCCAGTGCTTCATTTTTACCTCCGCCTTCTGAATTTTCTGTATTGCAGGATGCAGTAGGGTCACCTAGCCTATCAGTGCCATTAAACTTTCTGTTTGGGCTCCCTTATGTCAGTGTGGTTTTACCCAGGCCTGCATTTTGCCACACTGACTTATTGCTTTTCTTACTGATGCAGCAAAGCAGCACACCCTATACAGCCAGTCTGCACATGCAGTTAATTTGATGGTCTTTTGGAAGGCTGAAGGTAGAGGTGTGATTTGTCTTTATCCTTCCAGTTTCCTTTTGTGTGTGCCAATCTGTCATTTATTGATCCTGACAGCTGTTTTTTATCCAAGCAATATTGCTGAGTTGCCTTGCTTCTCACAACTTTGGCCTTTGAGCTCGAATGGACAATCCAAAATGACAGTAATCCTGCACTGAAATATCAGCAATAAAGGAGGATAGTACACTATTTTGTTGCACAGCTGTAAAACCATTTTAGTAGGGCTTAAAGATCACAGATCTTTGCTGCACCACCAATGAGCTTTATGAATGAGTGCTCATGCTTGACTCTTCTTGCCGGTCTAAGACAGAAAGGTCATAGATGACTTGTCAGAAGCCCACCTATATGAGAGTATATATATATATAGTAACAAGCTCTTTCAAGTACTCGAGAGCTTTGGCTTTTTTCATGTATTTTTTCAGTGGAATTCTTAGTATCTTATCGGCATATGGCCCACTTCTGGGATTCTGTCAGACATTTCCTGATTCTAGTTCAGTCGCTCAAGGAAAGATTTCATAGTTGGTATTTCTTCTGAAAACTCCAAGTATTTGCTATCCAGAGATTCCAGTTATTTTGTGTGAGAGTGACCAGATACGGAAATTGTGTTTTGGGAGTTTGCCAAGCCCTATTAAGAACAGTAGCTATTTGCAAGGAGCTCAAACATAAGGCATCTAATGATTAAAAGTGCCTGCATTTAAGCAAATGAGTGGCCTATCACTCAACTAAGAAGACACCAGTTGGATGCAAGAGAATGAGAACAAATCACTGAGTCCTCAAGCAGTTACCAGAAATGAATGGCCCAGATATCCATAACCCCTGACTCCAACAGATGTCAGCTGAGCAACCTTGAACCTCCCAGTCCAAAGGATCCTCTCAAAGTCTCAGACCTAAGGCCCTTGGCCTGGAACTGAAAGGTTTTACCTTCTAGAGTATGAATACTGAGAACTCATGGACTTCCCACTCAACCATATAAACTATCCACAAAATTGGGCGTTTCAGGGAATTCTGAGAACTTAATCCCCATGATGCTCTTGAAAGGACATTTTTGTCTCCCAACCAGGGATATACTGGAGTTCCTTCTAAATAGGTTCTTGATTGGGTCTGAGTCCTAGGTTCCTGAAGGTCCTGAACTGCAATTAAAAGTACTAAAAGGAATTTTCTAAAAATAGATAAGTGCTTAGAATTAGTATCTTTCAGTATTCTTGTCATTCTTAAAATGTGCTTCAGACACAGTCCCTATTTTTGAATGATTCATTCTTAAATTTTAGTTTTAAAATGGTTTTCAGTGGTGTGATTTTTATAGGTGCTGAATACATGCAATTCCCAGTTTCTTCAGTGAGAACTGCAGGTGTTCACCATCTCTGAAAATTAGGTTGCTTATGTTTATGAGTTTGTCACAGAGGTCCTGGGCCTCTTTCCATAGTTCATGACTGCTTCCTCAGTGGACCATCTCGTAGGGGGTGAAGAAAGAAACTATTTACCAACCCCTGTTGAGTATCTGCCTTCAGAAAACTGAGGATGTGACTTATTAAATGTGTCCAGCAAGGACGAGGAAAGAGTTGGTTCTGGGACAGCCAAAGAGACAGCCAGTCAGACTAGAGGGTATTGGTCTTGAGAGGTAAGCTATTCACTTTCCTTATGTGGGTCAGTAACTAAGCTGAGAGAATACCTATCTACTGTAACTTATGAGAAGTGCAAGTCTAGGTCTGGTAAACAAACATTCTTTGTTTTAAGTTCATTTTCTCCCTATTTTAATTATTTTTTTTACTGTTTGTTTGCGTAGTTTCACATACATTCCCCTCTCCCCCCAAAGAGAAGCCCATAGGAGAGGTGCTGAAGGTAAAGCGTTTCTGGAACCTACAACCCCCCCACCCTCAGTCTCTGTCAAGTCTCTGGACAGAAGCGCCTGCTTCTAGTGAGTTGTGTTGCCATCAGGCTATGGTGGTGAACATATAGGGGGAGGGGAAGCTGAAAGACTAAGGAGGAAAAATTGGAGGGCATGTGAGTCACAGGTTTATTAACTGATGCATCCATTTTCAGATGCTCAGGGTCCCATGTTGGCAATATAAGTCATTCCAATATAAGTATCTATTCCTTTTTCTTACAAACAATAAAAATATCAAATGAAGTGCCATGAGATTTCTTGCACTTGCAGGCTCTCCTGCTGTATCATCTTATTGGTCTTATGTGTGCCTTTGGTTGTCGTGAAATATTTTATATTCTGGGGGGAGTTTGAAGCCTTAAAGCCCATTTGTGATTAGTACCAAAGACTTTTAATGCAGTTCTGTTAAATTGTTACCCACCTCGTTGATGTTTGTTATTCCTGGATCTCTCTGCTTCATTTTTTATGATCACACACAATTGTTTGTTCAAAATCTTCTGGTGGTGGCAGTCAGTGACAGTGTTTCTGTTTTGAGTTCTTATTACATCAGTTTACCAAAGGGCTATTTTCCTAATCACACTTTGCGATGTTTACAAGTGCCAGTGGAGAAAACATTGCACTATTCTTTCCCCCACCCCCCTTCTATCTATTGCTCCAAAAGAAAAATTGACACATTTCAATTTGGTTCTTCAGCCTTTGAACAAAAATGTGGCCACGGGAACCTGAATTTGTAACCCTCCCCTCCAAATCCTTTGCAGCAATACACCTGCCTCATGGCCTGAGAGGTTTCTATGGCGACATTTTAGTTCACGCCATAGAATATATACAAAATGTACCAGGTGGCATCTCTAAATGTGTACTTCAATGTGCTGTTGTGGACAAGTGCGGTAAGCAGAGGTGGGTGATGGTGAGTAGTAGATTTTTCCTTAGTCACTGACCATAGAACATCAGATTTTGCAATTTCAGTAGTTTTTATTCTGTGTCCTTCCCTCCCTCCTTGTAGGATGAATTAGTTTTTAATGGCAGTCATTATGTGAATAATATTATTTGGTAATGCTCCTAGTATCACTTATCACACCTCTTGCTGCCTTGTTAGCAAATTCAGCATCTAGAGCAGGCCTTCAAATTCCAAGGAAGAAGTTGCTAATTTTTTTCAAATTCCTAAGAGGACACTCTGAAATTCTATTTAAAAGGAGGCCACTGGTTCCAATAAACCTCCTGGGCTGAGAGGTTAAATATTAGCTTTCATTGTTTCCCTTGATCCTCTGTCGATCATTGTTATCTCCGATAATAGCTTTCGCCCTAAACAATGAGATTGCAACTTCCAAATTAAAATGGGCCATGTTTTTTCTCTGCAAGTCATCCATTGATGACAACTTCCATTTGTAGTTTAGCCTGCGCAGGCATCAGTGTTCCGGCTCTGCAATAAATAATTTGAGGTTATCATCATTGTTTTATTACAGCGCTATCACCCTTTATATTTATTCCCATCCATCAGTGAGTGTGCTCTTATTGCTGCCAGGTATGTGAGCACATTTTTGTTTCCCAGCATGTTTAAAACATGGGTGGCTGGCTCTGGATCAGTCACTGCTATTGCGAGCAGTAGGGAGACTAACTGCCATATGGGTTGTTATTAATGTCAATCATTTTCAGTTGGCCAGGGTACAAAAGAAGACATCAACCAACACAGTGCTACTTTCAACAGGAGACTTAATTAGATTATCTTCCCTGGCCAGGAAAGGAATTGAAGGGAAAATGAGATGAATTAAAAGAAGAAGGTCAAGTAAATGCATTTTCTGAATTCATTTGTGACAAATTAGCTCAGAGTGCAAACAGACATTGATTTGTCTGACTGTACTGAACCAGTGCTCAGGAGCATGAAGTTTGGCTTCATCAGGCTTGAGGTATTGGTAACTATAAAATACATTTGGAGCTGACTTTGAACTCCTATGCATTCATCCCAAAGATGAAATCAAAATCTACAATGAATATTGTGGAAATTTCTTATATTTAGCTTCTTACATTTAGGGTGAAGAGTTTCTCAAACCCACATCTGAGAGGATAAAATGCAAATTGCAATGGGACTGAAGAGCTAAGAGAGCAACAAATCATAGAATCGTAGCACTGGAAGGGACTTGAGAGGTTATCTAGTCCAGTCCCCTGCACTCATGGCAGGACTAACTATTATCTAGAGCATCCCTGAAAGGTGTTTGTCTAATCTGCTCTTAAAAATCTCCAATGATAGAGATTCCACAGCCTCCCTAGGAAATTTATTCCAGTGCTTAACCACCCTGAGAGTTAGGAAGTTTTTCCTAATGTCCTGCCTAAACCTCCCAGTCTAAATATACCAGTCTGACGCATTGTACTGCACCTTATTTTAGTGCCCATTCTTTATACCACTCATTTGCTGAAGAGTGGAATATCTCATTGTATCAGTACCGTACCTGACCTGGATTCAGATACTGTCCACACTCCATGAGTGAAATCCATCTGTTCAGTTAAAAATAAATTCTCAAAGCTGCTCTGAAGTGTAGCGTTCTGCTAATTTTAATCTTCTCTCTTAAATGTACAAAATGGGGAGAAGAAATTATTTCCATCCAAGACCTGTTGACACCTGGAGTACTTCATTCAAGATAGTTTTACACTCATTTGTGTAGTAGGTAGCCTGGCCATTAAAAGCTTCATGATGAACTCTCACTCTTGACTTTACCCAACATCAAATCTTGTCACATTCCTTTAGTTTTTAATTTACAAAATCTTAGAGCCATATATTCAGAGGGCTTCAAAGCAGCATCTGAAACTATGCTTGCAAATTTTTAACAGGCACCCACTAGTGTGCCTAAATTGAGTAGCTGTGCACACAGTTATTTGACGTGTATGTTAATGTGTGCTTTGCACATGCAATTTCAGATACTGTGTCAGAAACTTTGAACTTATTTTTCCTAACTTTGTAAAGTAGAACTTCATTCTATCTGGGCCAATAAACAAGCAGGGTATTATAGTAGGTGTCTGGTAGCAATTGCAGCTGTTGAGGCATGAAAACATCCTTCCACTCAAGTGCAAAGTAATCCTACTAGCCTGGGTGAGGAGTACATGTGTTGCTATGCCATGTCCCCGAAAAAGTGTAATTCTCATTGACACTTCTTCACTTCCCTGAAATAGCTCAATTCTATGTCCAGAAGAGCTATCAGTTTTGTCTTTCCCAACCAAATCAGTGCTGCCCAACCAAATAGGTCAGTTAATGCTGGTTTCCCAGCCAAATCAAATGAATGAATGCTGGCCTCTATACAGGAGGCCATTAGGGCATCAGTTCTCTCTTCCTTAGCTCTGTTCTACACTACACAGTTATGTCGATGAAAGGCAGCTTATATCAGCCTATGTCAGTGTACACACTACAGCCTTGCTCCCACCGATGCAAGTGCCATACTACACCGAAGACATAACTCCATGAGAGGTGTAGGGCTTATGTTGGTGTAGTTAGGGATTGCTTACATTGACTGTTGGCTGTCATTCTTGTCAATTTCACAGCTCCCTGCTGGAGCCCTGCAAAGGACAAAGTCCTCTCCACTCCCAGCCGGGATGTCCCTGGCTCCCAGCTCCTTCTTCCCAGCTGGGCTGCTGCCCAGGCTCCCCACTTGGAGCTGGGCTGCCCCCAGGGTCTTGGCTTCCCACTTCTGATGAGGGGACACACCACCAACAAAAGGAGAGTGGTGTGGACGTGAACCACCGTAATAATTACTGCAGTGGCTGTAAGTTGACCTCCCATAGGTTGTAGTGTAGTGTAGACATACCCTTAGCCTTCTGTCTCTTGCCTCCTTTACCCACCTTTTAAATGGCGCCTCTGAAGCCATTTAGTGTCCTCCTTCCATCCTGGGGAAAAGAATAAAGGCTTAGGGGCTATTCTACGCTCTGCCGTCTGTTCCTAGCCTGTGAATTTTTTTTTAGCTTTTCTCCCTCACTCCCTGCCTTCATGAAAAAGACCTAACTGCATCTGAGTTGCTTTGTTTCTTCTGTGACCACATTACTTTTCCTGCCTGCCCTCTCTGGTCCTTTCCTCTCATTCCCAAAAAGGTGGAAGTTGCTCACTGAACTAAGTCAGTCCGCTCAAAAGGGCAATGCTTCTACTCTGCTGCTCTTGAGTGAGAGGATGGGGAGGGGAAGAGTCATGTATTACAGAAAAATGTCTTGCCATGTCCATAAACATGGCTTTAGTCAAATTAGCTGTAGTGTGAAATCTGCAGTTTGGCGTGGAACAAGTCCTCACTGAGGAAGATTGTACGACCTCAGTCTGAAGTGAGTTGGCTTTGATTTGAATAAGCTATGAGCATTTGAAAACTGCACACTGAGCATGTTCAGTAGAAGGCTTTTGCTGAGCTTGTTAAACGTGTACCTGAGGAACAATGCGCTGTTTACACATGCAAAGCTAACTTAATTTCACAGAGAGCCAGCTCATCTTCAGAAAACCCTTAACCTGTCCCCAGAACTTCCTAATGTTTTAGGATACTTAACACTTGGGAAAAGGACCTTCCTGCTGTTTCATTCCCTATCAAAATGCCCTTTTAGTCTGGAAAAATGTTCACAATACTGAGAGCCTGGGGGTCCTAAATTGTAGTCTCACCTCTTCCAAAGATTAGCCTAAATTATGCAGTAGCTGCAGTTGATCCATAGTTATTACAAATGACTTTCAATTATGTGCCTGATTTGGATTCAACCTCTAAAATCTATCAAAAAATTTGTGTCAACCTCAAACTGTGAGGTTAGTTATGTGGGGCTAAGAGAACTTTTCTACAAAACTTTAAAGTAATCAAACAATGTTTTCCTGAACTGTGGCTCTCCAAAAATAGAGTAGGTATGATTCAGTGATCTAGTAGCTCTGTTTAGTGGTAATGCAGGGGGCTGGATTTATAGCTCTGTAGACTGAAGTTTCTATTTAACCACAGAATAAGTGTAGCATGGGCAAGATCTCTGTCAAGCTTTCTTACAACTACAATACCCACCTGCAGAAGTAAAGAAACAGATTGATAGAGCCAGAAGAGTTCCCAGAAGTCACCTACTACAGGACAGGCCTAACAAAGAAAATAACAGAACGCCACTAGCCGTCACCTTCAGTCCCCAACTAAAACCCCTCCAACGCATTATTAAGGATCTACAACCTATCCTAAAGGATGACCCAACACTTTCACAAATCTTGGGAGACAGGCCAGTCCTTGCCTACAGACAGCCCCGCAACCTGAAGCAAATACTCACCAACAACCACATACCACACAACAGAACCACTAACCCAGGAACTTATCCCTGCAACAAAGCCCGTTGCCAATTGTGCCCACATATCTATTCAGGGGACACCATCACAGGGCCTAATAACATCAGCCACACTATCAGAGGCTCGTTCACCTGCACATCCACCAATGTGATATATGCCATCATGTGCCAGCAATGCCCCTCTGCCATGTACATTGGTCAAACTGGACAGTCTTTACGTAAAAGAATAAATGGACACAAATCAGATGTCAAGAATTATAACATTCATAAACCAGTCGGAGAACACTTCAATCTCTCTGGTCATGCAATCACAGACATGAAGGTCGCTATCTTAAAACAAAAAAACTTCAAATCCAGACTCCAGCGAGAAACTGCTGAATTGGAATTCATTTGCAAATTAGATACTATTAATTTAGGCTTAAATAGAGACTGGGAGTGGCTAAGTCATTATGCAAGGTAGCCTATTTCCTCTTGTTTTTTCCTACCCCCCCCCCCGATGTTCTGGTTTAACTTGGATTTAAACTTGGAGAGTGGTCAGTTTGGATGAGCTATTACCAGCAGGAGAGTGAGTTTGTGTGTGTATGGGGGTGGGGGGAAGTGAGAAAACCTGGATTTGTGCAGGAAATGGCCCAACTTGATTATCATGCACATTGTGTAAAGAGTTGTCACTTTGGATGGGCTATCACCAGCAGGAGAGTGAATTTGTGTTGGGGGGTGGAGGGTGAGAAAACCTGGATTTGTGCTGGAAATGGCCCACCTGATGATCACTTTAGATAAGCTATTACCAGCAGGACAGTGGGGTGGGAGGAGGTATTGTTTCATATTCTCTGTGTATATATAAAGTCTGCTGCAGTTTCCACGGTATGCATCCGATGAAGTGAGCTGTAGCTCACGAAAGCTCATGTTCAAATAAATTGGTTAGTCTCTAAGGTGCCACAAGTACTCCTTTTCTTGTAGCATGGGCAATACACCCTGCTCATCTCTGGCTTCAGCTGGAGTTACTGAGAAGGTACTTTGGACACTGATTCAGGAAAGCACTTACATATGTGCTTAGCTTTAAACATGGGACTTAAGCATATGTTCACTTTTAAGCATATGCTTAGATCTTTCCTATATCAGTGACTTGGTCTCCAGGCTTAGCCAGTCCTAGACTCTGCTGAACTCCTTTTTTAAGAGTGCTGGTTACAATGCTGGCTTTCATCTTTGGACATCTGCATTTCCAGTTGTTGAGGCTGTCACTTCAGCTTCACATACTATTTCACAACTATCAATAATAAGTTTGTCACTGACTGACTAGGCCAGGTTGGATTTAGGGGTGGAAGGATCTATATTGTTACCAGTTTACAGACTTCTCTTGCTCTACTATTTTTTCTTAATCATTGATACCTAACTGGCAAATGCAACATTGCCCTTTTTAAAATTAGGTTTAATGAGGCACTATTCTGTTAGACTTATTATAGGCCCTGTGAAATGACATGATGTGAACTTCATTATAACTGTGTAATGTTAAAGGATTTTTTTTGCAACGATTTTTACCACCCTTAAAAAAACATACAAAAACCTAGCATTGAAGGTAGAAAACATCGTTCCTGTTCTTTAAGAGCAAAATAATTAAACCAACTTATGAATGAGTTTATTATTTTTTCACTGAGCCAGGCTTTGGATAATTAATTTTGGCAGGAAGACCTAATTAAAACTGTAATAGCAGTCACAGGAAACTATAATGAAAAGAAACATGTTAAATAGCCACCTTGCCAGACGGAATTAAATTTTTTTACATTTGTTTGCTCACACCATAATGTTGTACTGCTCTGAGTTTTTCATGTGGTGTACTAGAAGGTTATTTTAAGAGAAATCTTTTGTACAGCTTTTAACCATTTACTGGGGTGCAAACACATTTAGGGTAAAAAAAAGCATTTTTTGTCATGCACTGACTTTTCAGTAAAGGAAAAATATCTTTTGTGAAATTAATGAAACTAGAGTTGGCTGACTGTAATGGCCTTGCTCTAAATTTGCTGCGACTTTCTTTTAGAAAAGAGAACTTGGTGCAACCAGACCCTTGCTGTTCTAATACTGGAATTAGAGCTGATTGAAAAATTGTCAAAACAATTGTGCTAGAAAATGCTGTTTTGACACAGCTGGGGAGCAGATCACAGAATGGGCCTCCCTTGAAGACCTCCACTTGCTCTATGATCCGAAGCAATCAGGATTTTTTCGGTCTGTGAGGTGAACAATGGATCACAATCCTGACCTGTGTTTTGTGACCCGTAATAGTGCAGGTGTCCCACTGGCCAGAACAAGAACCATCCTGAGTCACTTCCTGCACAGCCAACATCACCCAATCATTCTCCAGATTGGTCTAGAAGTGCCTCTTCTGAAGTCTGTGCAAAAGCCATGTTGGAGTTTCTGCAAGGCTTACTGGCCCCTACACTTCAGAAACAGAATCTTGGATCCCACAGCTTGAACTGATACCTAGAAACTTCAGTTATTTTACAAACATCCTAAAATCGATTGCTAAGAAGTACATCCTGTATGGTCACCGTGAGGCTTCCACCCACTGCTGGACAAAAGAATCAGAGTCTCTCCTGAGGGAATATGAAAAGAGCGGCAACCCAGATAAAGCCACTGCACTGCTTGAGTCCTTGAATTCGGTGCGCCTGGAAAGGTGGAAAGAGACCGCTGAAAGCCATGATTTCACCCATTCACCCATTCAAGCCGTAAGGCATAGGCTCTTTTGCAGCAACTTGGAGGATCTCAGCCAGTAATGCAACACTCAGCAAAGGTGACAGCAAATGTTGTTGCCTCTCATATTCTTTCTAACAGTAAGATGCCACCAGACAAGATTACACGCCAGGAGGTCCAGTGGGAACTCGGCAGAAACCTTCAACAATGCCCGGCGGAATCCCCAACCTCTTCCCCATATTCTGTTGAGGAGATCAGTGTTGCACTGTTGGAAACCAAAAGCCGGAAAGCTGCAGGGGTTGATGGTATTCCTTCAGAATTTCTCAAGATTCTGGGGAGTCAGGGATGGGAGTGGCTGATGGCACTTTTTACTGCCATGCATAAAACTGGAGAAGTGTCAACAAGCAGGCAACAGTGGTTGCCCTACTGAAGCCTGGGAAACCCTCAGAGGACGCAGCCAACTACCACCCCATCTCTCTCCTCTCAACCACCAGCAAGCTCATGGAACAGTGCTGCTCCACCATCTGACTGATATTATTGAAGACATCCTCCCAGTGGAGCAGGCAGGATTCGCCCGAAGAGGAACTGCTGTGACCAAGTAGCTTCACTTTCCAGCCACATTGAGGCAGGATTCCAACATAAGTTGAAGACAGGAATCACCCTTGTTGATCTGTCCTCGGCATACGACGCTGTCTGGAGATAGGGCCTCTTCCTCAAGGTCTCCCGTGTCATTCACTGCCAGCGAACGATCCGCCTGTTGGTGGCAATGACTGGGGACCGGTGCTTTAAGGTACACCTTAATGGCCAGATCAGTAGACCAAGAACTCTTACCTCGGGCATCCCTCAGGGGTCTGTTGTGGCTCCAATACTTTTTAATCTATACACCGTGCATATACCAGCAATGGAGCCAAGGAAATTCATGTTTGTGGATGATATTGCCCTATCAGTTCAACATACAAGCCTCCATACTATCAGCTGCACCCTAACCTGAGATCTTAGCACAATGGCTGATTATTTCCAATGCTGGAAACTTAGGCCTAATCCAAAAAAAAACCCCCCATAGTAACTGCTTTCTACTTGAACAATAAAATGGCTAATAGCAAACTTGATGTGCAGTTCTGTGGTGAGAGCGTCAGCCATGAAGCTAATCCAAAGTAGGAAATATTTTGGCCCCTGTAGATTTTTTCGTTATGGTAAACCCACAGATCCCCCCAAAACTTAGAAAAGATGTCTTTTGCATCATGTTTGGACCGGCTTTTTTGGACCAAGTTGGGGATCAAGTTGCATAATATTGGAACATTCACAGAGAATGTCCTGACATCTTCCCCCTTTCTGTTTATTGGTGGGGATGCGCCCTGGGTAACTGCAGTTGTGGCAGTATCACATGGGGAGAGGGAGGCTAGTCCCAGGCCTGTGCTGTGTCTTGACCCACTGTGCTGTGTCATGCTCAATCAGGGCCTGTATGAGAATCCAAGATGATAAAAAAAAAAGTCTTGAATGTTCATATCTCATCCATAGCAAATGGCAAGTGGCTATTTTAAAAGTTGCATTGTTCACAAGTGCACATAATGTGTATCCACTACATGTTCAGTTGTACTTCTTTCCAGTCAGTGCAGTCTTCTGATCTATGCAGCATAAATAACGAATAGTACATATATAGTCCCCAATCCCTATTTTTATAATATGTAAAAATAATAGTAGAATTTGTGAGTATATATGTAAAATAATTTGTGTGTGTGAATGTAAAAGAATAGTAGAGATTTGGAAACCTTAGGAAAAAGTGGGGAAATGAGGGTTCAAGAGTAAGGAATCAATGTATCATATTTTATCTGATATATTAAAATGCTAGAATACTAGTGACACATTGCTTACTATAAACAATCCTAAATAAACTCACTTTTTTATTATAATATGCCACTAAGCAAAGAAAAGAGGGATCACATTTGTTTTTACTTCAGAACATACCATCAAATATTTAGAGCTTTCAACTGTGTGAAAGTAAAACTGCACTGTAGTCCAAGCAACAGTGTGAACTTGTTTTGTTAGAAGTAGCCATAAAAAAACCAAGCAAGTAAGCAACACATTTTCTTTCAACAAACAATGTCTTTAATAGAAGAACTGGAGAAAGAAGCCATTATTTTTACCACACAACCAATAATTATCCCCTTGCCTTGGTAAACATATTTCTCTCACAGTTTAGCTGCCTTACATAGTAAAAAAACTGGTTTCAGGAGGTATATTTTCTGCTGAGTGTTGTGAAATTTAGTACAGAAGTAATGCCTTATTGATGCTTAGTTTTGGTGACCTTTTCCTGTCTTGTGCTAGTGACATATTGTTCCTCTGTTTCAAGTACTATGGGATTCTAATAGATAGGATGGAATGGGTCAGATAATGAAAGGCCCTGGTACGTTAACTTTCAATTTCATGAATGTCTGAATACTGCATGGAAGATGAATAACGGGCATTTCTCGGCTTTTAAATTTTAACATGTATAAGCTGGTTTAGCTTTTTACTGTATTCCTCACAACAGGCTCAGTTAAAAAGTGTATTTACATTGTAGACAAATATATGATTTCCTAATAGCTTGTAACCTGTAGGAGGAGGCAGGCAATAGCAGCATATGGCTAAATAAGATATTCCAGTGCTCATTTCTTACTAATTACTATATGTGAACTTTCCTCTGAAATTGATCTTCCCTGTTTAACATTTCAATTGGCTTGGGAGAGCTGTTAGACTCTGTCATTTTCCTGACCTACTATGAAATGGATAATAGCCTAAGAAAAACAATTATAAAATACATTGGACTGCTGTAAGGATGTAACAGGAAGCCCGGTATATAGGAAAGGGCTATTGATACAGATCAGTCAGTGGTAACGGGGCATATTGTGTACTTGAAAATAAAGCTGGGTGAAAATAATATATTTGCTGAAAAAATGCAGTTTTGGCTGATCTGAAACTAGTTTTAGTCTGTCCTGGAAGGAGTTTTTCCCAGCAAACGCGTGTATTTGTCCATCCCTTCATAACCTTTAGCTCTGTAGTTAGGGCACTTGCCTGAGAGATGTACATGTTACAGAGGAGGGATTAGAATCTGTATCTCCTGCCTACCAGGTGAGTGCCTTAATCACCAGGCTATAGAGTTGTTCTTACTTGCTTTTTCTTTGCCCCAGTGAACGTAAGTATTTATACAAAATAGAACAGCTCAAGAGGGGAGATTGGGCGCAAACATGCTTGGAACCAAATAAAATATCTTTTTCTGATTTTTTTCCCCTGACTTTTTTTGGGGTTGCTGGCTGAACCAAAAAAATCAGTTATTTGCTGAGGTCTACATGGAAATGAAAAACAGCCAGATAGCTATGATAGTGCCAATATTAGGAGAAACAACTGCTAGTGAGATAATTGATGTTTGCATGACTAAGTATGAGCTAATTTGTATTGCATGTAGTTATATGGACATTTGGTCATTTTCTGCTCTTCAGCACACTCTCTAACACTATATTAAGATATCCCTTTTTGCACAGTAACAGCTGGCTGATGGTGAGCAATGTGTGACACTTTTCAGCTACAACTTTTAGGCTATGTAGATCCTCAGCATGCAGGTGAGTACAGTCTTTACTTTCAGGAAACCTTTTAAACATCAGATTCTAAGGTCCCTGGGTCAAGAACTATTTTCTCTCATTGTACAAGCTCTGAGGACATTATGAATAATGTCAGTGCAGATTCATCAGCCTTTTTATTGAGAACAACTTCACAAAAAATATTTTTAGAAGAAAACAGGGGAAAACACATTGTATGGAAAAGTTCAACTGCATTGACTATGCTTCCATTCAGCTGCATTAAGAAAGTTATTAGTGTCAGTACTCGTTTCATCCATTGAGATTGATGGATCTGTATGAATAGGGTAGTTAACAAGATGGGAATTTAGCCAGCATGCTATGTCTAATGAGTGAATCTAGTCCAATTCCTATTTAAAGTCAGGTTCATGATTTCTACTGCACATTTTGAACTGATAATATAGGAGTGGGAGGCAATGTGCCTTCCAGAAACCGTGCAGGAGGAAAATCCTCAAAACACTTAGATTAAATGAGATTTTCTATAGGAAATTTCAGTGTTTTTTTCTCATTTTATGACTGCAGCAGCTGACTCAGTTCACAATGCATCTCTGAGACAAATTATGTGTCCAAGATTTTTCAATTCATAGTATCAACTTTATTTATAATACTGAAAGAAGAACTCAAAAACATTCTGGGGCTGGCTTGCATCTGCGCTTACTGCAGCAGTACCCCCATTCATGGAAGTCCTTTTAGGCTGAAATATTTCAAAATGTACAGTGTACATAGGATATGCAGTATGGATTTAGCATAAGTTCCTGGGCAACTGATTTTAATGATGCGGAGATTTAAAATTTAAATTTTAAAGTTGCATTTACTATATCATTGTTAGGGTACCCAGAGCCTTGGATAGGCATCTTTATTATTTTAAATAAAAAATAAATAAGGAGAGTATGTGCTTATGGTATATTTCATCATCATTCAAAAATGTGTTTTGTCTGTAGTGCATAAGTAAAGAGACTATAAAAAGCAAAGCATTGTTTTGGGGAAGGATATAAGTCAAAAAGAGGAATATCTAAACCACATTACAGGAATTGCACAAGAATGTGACACTTTCCTTTCCACTTTTAAATAAACACTTTTGGAAGAGAGAGCTTGGGCTTGAATCATTCCCTCCATTTTTGGATGTTCAAAGTGCTACTCTACCTCAGCAGCGAGGGGATATTGTATCCCAGGGGAGGACAGTTATTGATTTTGCTGCCCCATCTCCAGAGGTTCTATCAGGGGAATACAACATATATAGACTATATCTACAGTATACTAGGCTTTTTTTACTTGGAGTTAATTGATTGCTAGTCAACTGAGGTAATTAACATTTGTGAAGACTGAACCTAGGCCTTTCCTAGAAATGAAAAGGTGTTGGCTAATATATGTTAACAGCCTACTGTAGACAGGGCATATGTTAAAGGCACACTGACTTGTTTAAACTAAGCAATTATCACACCTTCCAAATCTTTGTCTACACCACCTTGACAAAGATGTTAAGTCCCTCAAGTTAAGTTGTCTAGTGTAGACAGCACCGCTTTTGGAGTACAGGAGCCTCTCCAGTGGAGGTTACCTAAGGGATGTTCTGAAATACTGTTTCCTCCTCTCTATTGAGTTCTAGCCACTTTTGGATCTTGAAGAGTTGTGGTAACCATTCTGTTAACCACTGTCCATTTCTGGGCAGACTTTCTGTTGCTAGGGTATCTCTGCTGTGGATAATGCTGCCAAAAATAGATGTAACCTGAGGTAAATCAAACCCAAGTCCTAGAAAAAAACCTGCCACATCTCCTTCCCAAGCTGAAAAGGATTGCTGACTACATTTGTTGTGACTTGATCAGAAACTAGGCAGTGAAACAGAGGATTGAACTGTCACCTGGAAATAATTTGACTGACTTACATTTAAAATGACATGGGTTACATCAGTCAGATTTGGTCTACTGCCATAGTTCTATTTGTTTTAATCTACAGAAATGAAAGTATTGAAATTTGTTGTTTGAAAGCACTGCCATAAAGCAATTTAAAACATATTTTTCTCATGATTTAAGAAAGAATCAATGAAAGAGCTAATGTACAGATTCATTTTTATTGGTTTTAAAGCTAGTGCAATACAAATCAAGGTCATGTACATCTTACAGAAGCCATACATTTTTTAATATGTCTGAAAAGAAAAATGGCTTGATATTTTTGCACTTAATATGCACCCTGCCAACATACTTTAAGAAAGTGGGCATGGGGTGGGGAAGGTAATTTTTGAGGAGTGATTCAGATTTATATGATTGCAGACAGATCTTCAACATAGCAAATAAGCACGGCTCCTGTTTACCCAGTTTAATAGGATTGGGTTGCATGGTCTGTATCTGATTTAAAGGAGTTTGATTTGTGTCATGTGCTATATACAAGTCTGACACTGTACACTGGTGGTTTTAAACTAATCATTTTTAAACCTGTAAAATGATTGGAATTAGAAGTGTTTTATTTTCTATTGACATGTCAGTCTGGTTTACGCTCCCCCCAAATCCTATAATAATTTAAGAACAGCGACTGCACTTCTCTCCTTTTTCTCCGAGTCCAATTTATCCATGTCCTCAAAGCTGGAGTGCAGTGCAACTGCAATGGTAGATTGTTCCGGACTAGAAGTGGAAAACTCACTCTTTTCAAGGAAGCAGGACTTGTGTACATTTTGTAAATAAACAAATTACAGTTAAAAAAAATACCCTGACTGTAGTTTGCGACCTCCCTCCCCAATGGGAAACTGACCAGCTATGCTCCCAAATCTGCTACCGCTGACTGTAGTCAACTGTACTAACAGTGGTGAATCCTTATTGATTCAGTTAGCAATGGTTCAATTCTCTCTAGTGGAAAAAAATCCAAGTATACAGTCCCATGCTAATTCTGTTGTAACTCACCAGTGGTCACATACCAAATAGGTGTCAAGTGCTACTCTTAAAATATATAGATGACTGATGTAAAAATCCCCACATCTGGTCCAGGCTGCCTCACTGATCGTGCTGTTGCAGCCAGCGTTGCTTAGAAAAGTATAAGAAATCTCCAAGGAGAGGTGCATATTGTCAGAGCAAGCCAGGCCTAATGTTGGAGTGAACACCTGGGCATCACCAGTAGTGACTTTGCATGTGGGTGAGTGATGCAGGATTGATGACCTAGATGTTCAAAAAATCACAAGTTGGACATACACCCCCCAATCATATTATCTTACCAAGCAGTCTCTTTTAAAATAACTGGGGTATTTTTTATTTGTCATTGGGTTTTTGAGCCTTTAGGGTTCAGTTGGGTCAAGTTTTCAAGCTTTTTCCCCTAACTGTGTCACATTCTGGGGAGCAACTCCAAACCAGTGATGAGTTAAGTCACCACCAACCTTGCAACCCTGGGTGTCTCACCATGCTTTGCTGTTGTATCTCTGTTGTATCTCCCAACCTGGGCCACTCACAAACACTGATCTGCATGTGGGTCATTCCCCGAGTGTCTATATAGCTACAGCCCTGGTCCAGCAACTCTGACCCCAGCAGCTGGTCAGCAACACACCTGTCACACTCTGGCTTCAACTGGCCTTGGTTACGACCTGAAGGGTGACCCCAACCCAGTCCTAGTCCTGAATTTTCCCCAAAATGTGTGTTGTATACTGTCCAGCCCTCTTCTGGACAGTTTGATATTAGAAGTCCATTGCCTCTGTAAGGGGTCAATATACAACAGTTCACTACTTTTAACTTGCGCAACCAAACAATTCAGTTGAAACATAACACTGGATTACTTTTGATTTAAAAAAAAGTTTATTTAACTACAAAGAGAGAGATTTTAAGGACAAGGTATTAAAGTCAGAAATGGTTACAAAAGATATAAAGTTAAAACTGTTCCTAGTAGCTAAAACTTAAATTAGACTTGGATCAAGGTAAAATCCTTACCTCGTGATCCCAGCAACGAGACTAACCAAATTCTCATGTCAGAATTCCTCCCAAAGCTTATTCCTTTGAAGACTTAGGTGAAAAAGAGAGAACCTCTGGGCTATTTTTACCTGCACTTTTATAGTTCAGTTGTTCTTAGAAATGCATTTTCCTGAGGGTTACCCTGAGATAAAAGTTCCTTCTGTCTGTAAGGACAGAGACATGGAGTCTCATGGTGAAAGAGGTTCTGTGGTGGTGTGTATTAAAATGCAGATCAATCTGTTCCTGCCCTTCTCTTTTGCTAAAGAATGGCCACTTGACCAGTGATTGCCAGTCAACTTTGACGCCTGCCTAGAGGCATTAGCTTGTCCTTTCTCTTTGAGAAACAGGTTTACCCCTTCCCCAGCCTAGTAAACACATTTCAGTCATAATTTCATCTTATGTTCATAAATTTACATATATATTTTGCCACACACATTTCAGCATAATATTATTGAGCAGTGAGTTATTTTGCAAATGATTCCTCACAAGCTATATTCTATAGAAAGATTATTACAACAGTGTGTAGGGTGTGAATACAGGGGTGCATTTGGTCATACTATGAGGGTTAGAAACTTCCTTTTTTGCGGGGGAGGGGGAAGAGGGGAGAAGGAAAGCTGAAATTCTCCTGTAATCACAGGATTCTAGGAGCTGATGCTGCAAGAAAACCACCAAACAACACGAGACTAGCATTAAAATCAGGAGAGTAGGCAACATAGTTTGAGGAATGCTAGGCGACTGTGATGATAGTTGGAACAGCACAACGTGTTAGTGTAAATGAAGCCCAAAAGCCATGTATACACAGGCATGCAGAACTGCTAGTGCCTCTGCATTTTGAGAAGCCCTGCCACCTCTTCCAAGAATGACAAATATGGGAGGGAACAGTGATGCCTGGTGCCCAAAATAATGGAGGGGCTGTAGATAGCAAGATTTCTGGGCTAGGTGGACCTTTGGTCTGACCCAGTATGGCCATTCTTATGTTCTTTTCCTCCCTACACAGACCATTACCCTCTGCTGCAGGCTGATTATATTTTCAAAGTGAAAAACTGGGATACATTAGGGGAAGGAGTGAGGTAACAGGGAAGTATTTTAGTGAATGACAATTTGTGTTTGGTGATCAAGAAAGGAAAAAACTCCCTCATCCCGACCTCCACTTTCCAAATGAAAAACGTAAGACACTTTTACTTTAAAGGTCAGCGTGGAAGAAAATAGTACTTATTTCTCCATCAACCCTTGGCCTTTCACACCTAGTCCAAATTTCTCCCTCATCAGTCTACCTTTTTCCCGGCTAGCCCCCTCTTCACACATACCACCAATTCACCCACATCCTCATTCATAAATGACTTGTTTCCCACTTCACGCAACCCTTCCAACCTAACCCATCCTCCTGGCAGCTCATGACCTCCTCAATTAATTCCAATCCAACCCCCCTCCAGTCTTCCTAGAAACACACAATCCTGTCCCACTACCAGGATTAGAACCCCTCCTCTTGCTTAGAAATATAAAATATTGGTTTGTGACCACTTTTCTCTTGGTCATGTCAACTTGGATGTAAGTGGTATTTTCTCCAAGTCAATCACAGCAGGACACGCTGAAGTTGGTGAATAGATTTAGCTTCCATTCATCACAATAGCAAAAAGTACAATAAGCAAACTGGATGGTAATCACATATTCTCATTTTGTTGGAAAGTACGGCATAACCCAAGTCAGCATCTCACACTAATTCAGAAGGATGAAAAATTATCTCAGGGATCACGTAAGGACTGGTGGGGAAGTGAGAATTGAAGACTTTCTTTGGAGAGAGACTCATAGGCTGGCTTTATTTTTTCCAGGGTCTGATAGTTTACATTTATTACCAGGGTTTATTATTTTACATTTATTTACAGACAAATAAAGCAAAGGAGGTGATGAACATATCACAAGGATTAGGATGTGGTGCAAGAAAATTAACAGTGACTCTATAGTCGGTATTTCCACCATCTATTGATTTATGTCAATTACTCATGAACGTATATGCTGACTGCTGTCAAAATAGCCTGTTCTTTACTATGTTAAATGATAGACATGCCTAGGGATTCCTTATTTATCTCAGTAAAATTAAGTGTGATAGTGATAACTCTAGCCAACTGTTTATACTGTATGTTTCCCTTGATACTGGCCAGACAGCAATTTATTTAGTGTGTTTCCAGGGCTGAATTAGTAAAGGAAATGGATAATTCTGGTTAGACAGGAGAGCCCATGGGTTGAATCAACATGGGTAAAACTGAGTTAAAATATGTAATAAGTCAGCTTTCCTCAAAACCTACAGACGCTGTTCAGTTTCTTGGTGTTTCTATAACCTTGTAAAAAAAAGTAGAGCCATCGATTAATCGCAGTTAACGCACGCGATTAACTCAAAAATTAATCACGATTAATCACACCATTAAACCATAGAATACCAATTGAAATTTATTAAGTATTTGTGGGGTTTTTTTACATTTTCAAATATACTGAATTCAATTACAACACAGAATAAAAAGTGTACAGTGCTCACTTTATATTTATTACAAATATTTGCACTGTAAAAATGACAAACAAGAAATAGTATTTTTCAATTCACCTCATCAAGTACTGTAGTGTGACCTCTTTATCATGGAAGTGCAAGTTACAAATGTAGATTTTTGTTGTTGTTACATAACTGCACTGAAAAACAAAACAATGTTCTCGGAATGGTGGTTGAAGCATGAAGGGACACATATGAATCTTTAGCGTATTTAGCACATAAATATCTTGCAACACCAGCTACAACCGTGCCATGTGAATGCCTCTTCTTGTTTACAAGGTCACCTGAAAGTGAGAAGAGGGCAGCATTATCTCCTGCAAATGTAAACAAACTTGTTTGTCTGAGCAGTTGTCTGAAGAAAAAGTAGGACTGAGTGGAGTTGTAGGCTCTAAAGTTTTACATTGTTTTGTTTTTGAGTGAAGTTATTTTTTCTACATAATTCTACATTTGTAAGTTCAGCTTGCATGATAAAGAGATTGCACTACAGTGCTTGTATTAGATGAATTGAAAAATACTGTTTCTTCTGTTTCTTAACAGTGCAAAAAACAAATATAAAGTGAATACTCACAACACAATACAAAGTGTAAATTGAAATTAATATATTTGAAAATGTGGAAAAACATCCAAAATATTTAAATAAATGGTATTCTATTATTGTTTAACAGCAAAAATTATTGTGCGATTAATCACAATTAATATTTTAATCGCTTGACAGCCCTGAAAAAGTTAAAAGGGAATAATGTGTCGCAGTCAGAACAGAATTTCAGACTCTTTTTGCTTCATTTTATGTTAAAAGGTTTACCGACGTGGCATCCTCATAATTGGTTTGGTACAATGATGATACACGTCTTAATATACAGCATTCATTATTCCCTTGCTCATCTACTCCTTAAATGTGTACCTGTTGTTTGTGATAAGCTTCCTCCTGCTCTGACTCCCCATTTTCATGTTGATTTCCTCAGGCTTTTAAAGAAAAAGAAACATTAAAACCCTTTTGTACTCAGAAGGACATTAAGGACTAGAGCTCTGATTTATTTAGATTTTATGCCAAAGGCCATATATTAGTGCTATTAGTATTGCGTTACATTAGAGCTTAAAGTGCTTAATGGAAGTTATTAAACTTTATTTTTTTTACTGTGATTTAATCTGGACATGCAATTTTTGCTGATCCATGCTGCTTTAAGATTTATTGTCCAAATTAGTAGTGTAGATTGCCTGGTTCAAAGCAAGCATGTGTATGAAAGGTTTGTAACTACATAAGTCACCATAGATGTAGGCAAAATAATTTTATAACAGCTGCACAAACTCTCCAGATGAAAGCTTTTTGCCTCCTGCCACTTCTTGCCTCCCTCTTGTCAGAGTGCACAAATGCTATAAAGTGTTTGGGTCTCAGTTTATATTTAATATTTCATTGTTTATTTTATTACTACTAGTCACATAACTCTGTTCAAGTAACAATAATATGAGGAAATAAAATCTATGACACTAAAAGTTAAAACTTGTGGTCATATGCTGTGGTGAACCAAAAAAAATATGGGTGTGATTTACAGGAGGATAAATTGGACTTATTGGGGGTTGGACTAGCTGAAGTCCTGAGTTCTCTTCCAACCCTAATAGTCTATGATTCTGTGAGGATAGTCATTTTAATGTAGTCTTTCATCATCAAAACCAAAAAGTTGTGTCTATTTAACCTTTTTTAAAGTGGAGAGAAGACTGATCATGAATAATCTGTATTATTGGAAATCAACAGGAAAGTGACAAATATTAAAAATTCCCAACACAAATAGTGATACTGATGACAAGAAAGAAATTTGAATAAAACTGGAAGAATGAAAGAGACATGCATCAAAACATGGGCAGAATGTTTTATAGCTATGCTGGACAAGGAAGTCTGATTAGAAAATAGTTGGCTTCTTATAAATCCATTACACATAAACATGAAAACTTACAGTGCACATCAAACAAAATGTTAATGCTACATGGCATATGCAACTACCCTTCTGCCTCAATATGGGATGTAGTTGGTTAACAAAGGCTTGGGTGGCCATTTCTATTCTCCACTGATGCGCTGCTGCTATGTTGGCCAATAGAGGCAGTTGCCAAAGAATCTAACTTAGAGCAGCCTGTAGGTGGCTGTAAATTACACTGAGATACTCACCTGTCACATAGCTAGCCCAGAATTGTGGGAATGTAAAATGCTCTGTTAGCTGTACTGTGTGCTCCTTGGACCATAGCACAGGATCTGGGCCACGATGTTTTTTGTGACTACGTTAAGAGTTCTTAATGTTATTATTTACATTCTCTAAACATTAATCAGTGGATTAGAACTAAAATGTGTAGTATTTTCTTTAGTAAGACATTGACACACAAAAATAATCTGCTGTACACATTTTTTTTTAATGGAATGTGTTCCACTGCAGCAGATATTACAAAATTCTATACAGCTGTAGAAAGTTTTTGAAAAGAGATGTAATAAAAATGAGCAATATTACTAAATGGGCAGTGTTGTTATAACTTTCAGAACATAGAAGTAATAATAGCAAGTGGAATTACTAGGGGGTTGTGTGATTAATGTGAAACAACATTAACCATGATTTTGTTTTATGGTAATAAAATGTTGACTATTCTCTTTAAAAAAAGCAATTAGACTATTTTATGAATCTGTTAAATGTCATTTTTCAAACAAACTTTTAAAATGTTGTGTAGAGGGATCAACCTATTTTTTTAACCTTCTAAAAATAACAACTTCAAACTGCAAGTTTTAACTAAAATTAAATGTTTTTCATTTGGCACCTGATACAAAAAGTTCCAGCTCATGGCTATGTTTATAGCTATTATATATCCCTTAAAATATGGCTTCATTATGGAAACCAAGCTAAGGTGAAATAATTAACACAGGATTGCTATTCTTTCCTTTAAACTCCTTTGCTGACACTAGTGCCCAGACTGAAAATTTTTTTTTTAGATTGCCTATTACAAAAACCCTTATAATGCCTTAATTTTGTATTGTGCAAAGCTAAACAAATTGCCAGTTAAATAATATATTTAATTGATGAGGGGCCAGATTTTTAAAAGATGTATAGGGAGATATTTTTTCGAAAGTGTAGGTGCTTTTGAAAATCTCACCTTCTGGCCTAGCATGATTTTTCCTCGCCACGCAAAACAAAATACACTGCAACATCTTGTGCTACAAGTAAAGGTGAAGGTTTTTTGCGGGAGGGAGCAGGTTGTAAAAACTCACTGATATAGATAAGACTTTGGAGATCCAGGAGCGTTTCATATGTGGTAAACTGTGAATTAAGATTTCACAACTGGAAAATTCTGCAAAGCAACAAAGTGGTAACCTGAGGCATTTCTGTACACCTTATAAAATTGCACACTCTTCAAATTCCCTTCTACATAGGAGGTTGGAGAAGTTAAAAAATGCCTGGCGAAATAGTCAGGGTCAGGGCTATATAGTCCTCAAGATGAAGACTATAGAAAGCTTGAACTTTAAAGGCTGGTTTACAAAAGTTCCTTTTCTTGCTGAAATATTAGCACAACTGTTGGATCAGATGTTTGTAAAGTGGTCCAAAAGATTTGGGGACCATCTTAAAGAGTTGCAAGAACATCCACACTGGTTCAGGAGAAGGAGTCTTCAACCAGAGAAGTAATGGGATCTAGCATAGAGGATAAGTCCAGTAGAGAAGTGATAAATGTAACAAACAAGTCTTGGATATTTTCATGGAAATTCTGTGGAAGAAAGACTATAGAGCATTTCCTTCTCCACCAATACTTTATAAACCAAAACCCCAGGGGATCTATTTCATAATACTAGTACACATGTGAATGACCGACAGTATCATCTGCACACAGTGAGTACTTTTTCACCTTTCTGCGAAAGTGAATATCTAGTGAGTTACTCTTATTGTCAATAGGAAGTGTATTGAGTTTAAAAACAAAACAAAAAACAACCCTGCAGAACTGAACTCTTACATTTCTGCAACCCCTGGAATTGGTGGCGGGGAGCTTTAGGATTTGCTATTGTTTTGCTTGAAATATTCTGTTCAGAATCAACATACGCTGAAGGCCTCTGGTACTGTCTCCAGTTATTCCTTTTTCACTTCATTCAAAATGGAAATCTGCTGCGTCATGTCACATAGAAAATAATATATCTGAGACAGGATAACATTTCCCCCCAAAACTCTGATAAAAATTCATATATACACAATGAGTTTAGGATGTCAAGCTCTTAAGGACGTATCTGATGACTACCAGAATGCAGTCTGAATACTGGAATAGATTTATGTGAGCAAGTTGCATCCCAAAAAGGGGACTGGCTGCCACTTAATGGCGGTATTTTAGGAACTGAAATACTTTGTCAGATTACTGATCTCTGATAATGACCAGTACCAGAACTTTCCATGGAATGCTCAATTAACTTTGTAGTAATTATAAAGTAACTACTCCACAAGGAAATTTTCTCCTGACTCCCAATTGTTTATAGGCTGGTTTATGCACTGAAGGTATATATCCTTTCCAAGGCTTTTTTTTTTTTAAATTAAATCCTTACTATTGTAATTCTGCATATCCTATCAAGTTAGGAAGGGAAATACTAAGGGAAGTGCTGGGAGTTCTGTGAATCAGAAATGGAAAGTTTATCTCCAGTAACTATCAGATTACTCAGAGCATTAAAGCGAGGTTTCAGTTCACTCCTCGCAACATTTAGGAGAGGACCTACTCTCTGGAAGTCCTTCCCGTAAGGACACTAAGAGAAGAAATTCTTTCTTCACTCATGCATTGCTAAGAACTTGGAGTCTGAGAGTTTTCCACATCTCTGCTGCCTGGTAAATGGTAAGGATGAGTGCTTGGATCCCAGAGTGTCCATGCTTTTGGTACAGAGAATCCTTGTATTCTCCCTTTGAATGAATCTTTATTTGGGGAATCTTTATTTGATCACTATGGAGATGTTTTTATATGTGTTCATTTTAAAGAAGCTATTAGAAGTATGTTTTCTGTAAACTGTGTTTTGTATGGTTATCAAAAAAGAAATTTAAATCCATATTTAAACTCCCAGATTTGTATTTTTACTTTTAGCTTTGGGGTTGGCTACACTTGCGAGTTACAGCGCAATAAAGGAGCCCCGGGCGCACTAGCTCACTACCTGTCCACACTGGCAAGGCACGTAGAACGCTCTGACTCCACGGCTACAGCGCTGCTGGCACTCCACCTTGGCGAGTGGAATAACGTTTGCTGCACCCCTGCTGGAGCACCGCAGTGCCACTGTGAACAAGGTGTTGCATTACTGCGCTCTGATCAGCCTCCGGAAACATCCCATAATCCCCTTAAGTCAAGTGGCCACTCGTCACTGATTTTGAATCATTGCAGGAATGCGGATATGCCCTTTGAAAGCTCTGTTTCTGACAGCTGGCTGCTTATCTGCTCCAAGACAAAGCAAGCTATTAGTGTGGAATGCTGGTGTGAGAGAGAGAGAGGTGGGGGGGGTGGGGGTGGGGGTCCTGCTGCTGTCTGAACTTACAAGACAGCATGCTGACATGCTCTCAGCCCCCCAAAAACCACTGTCTGTCCCCCCACATACTCCCTGTCAGACTCCACCCCACCCCCCATTTGAAAACCATGTTTCAGGCACTTGCATGCTGGGATAGCTGCCAACAATGCACCATTCCCAATGCGGCTGCAAGTGCCGCAAATGTGGCCATGCCAGTGTGCTTGAAACTGTCAGTGTGGACAGACTGCAGTGCTTTCCCTACTGCGCTCTCCTTAGGCTGGTTTAACTCAAAGCGCTCTACATCTGCAAGTGAAGCCATGCCCTTTATCTGTTGTTAACCCAAATTATTCAGACAGTTGAACTATTTATCATATGTTGTGAAATTTTTACAATGGCAGAATACAACCATTTTTTCTGGTTCTGTCACCCAATTTTGGACAAATACATTCACATCCTGTGGCACCAGCAGAGAAAGGCACTGGAAAAAACTTTCCTTATTACTGGGTTTGCTCAGCTCCTCATAGATTGATTTATAGTACGGTATCACCTAGGAGTTGTATAGACAAGTAACAAAAAAGACGGTTCCTGTGCCAGAGAGCTAACTGACAAAGGTGACAGACAGGAAGCAACAGATGGGCAAAACAGACAGGAGGCGGCTTGGGAGGATGATGTAACAATAAAATGAACAGAGACAAGCAGAGAAGCAGAAGTCACAGCTCCACTCTTGTTTACTTACCAGCCTCTGGAGAGCCCGTTTAGCCATCCTAATAATACTTTAAAATTTGAATCGCAGCCAGACTTCTGGTCCCTCATGAGATGCCTGATAGTTTTTCCGCCCCACCTCATGTTCATGTGTGAGATGGATGGGAAAATAAAGAGCACTAATTCAAAACCTGATATTGATGAAAAAATAGCGTATGGTAATTTTGCATTTGAGTTTGTGCCAGGGCCAGGTTAAGGCACTCCAGGTGCCTAAACAGATCATGATGCAGAGCCTCCACAGCCATAGCTCTGTGCCCACTTGGAGTGGCAATGGCAGAGTTTCCCTCCCCTTCTGGAGAAATTGGGGCACTGCCATGGAGCCTTCTTATTCCCCCCCCCCAAGAGTGGCATTAGCAACATGTGATGCCAGCAGACCAGGTGCCAGCTCATGCCAAGGTCCCTAGGCCTGAACTGAACACTCATCAGTGCATAGCTGGAAACCAGTCTGGCTCACCTGTGTGTTAGTATTGGTAAAATAGGTACTAGATTTATAACAATGTATTTAGACTTAATAACGTGCTTGTAAGTTGCTGCATGAGTTACTCGCTAATAATATCTGTACCCCATGTTATAAGGTAATATTTAAGTTTTTGCTCTGAAACTGTAAATCCCCCACAGTCAGGAGAGAAGTAATGCCAAGTGTGAAATACTAGTTTGTCACAGGAAATGTTATCTCCTGCCCAACAAAAGAAGGCCCAACAACACCAGACAAACCATTGTGGAATATCAGAGGACACAAGACTTTGTTGATTGCTCCCCCCACACCTATGAAGTGGAGACATGCATGTGGACTTGTCCCATCAACTTGATCTCTGGGGGAAAGGAATTGAAATTCCTGACAAGAAGAAAGTATCTTTATGCTGCTTGGACTCTGAAGTGCAAGAAATACTAAGCATAAGCAAAAGATCCCCAGTACTTGGCCTGGGTAGCCCTAAAGGACATACAGAGCTTGTTTACTAGAGAAGCTTCTACAACCTTTTAGAACCTAAGACTGTAACTCATTTGTGTGTGTTTGTTTACCTGCTTTGATGTTCTAAATAGCCCTCATTTCTTTTTCTTTGTTAATAAATCTTAAAGTTAATTTATTATAGTATTGGCGACAAGC
This sequence comes from Lepidochelys olivacea, assembly GCF_965140295.1. Lineage (NCBI taxonomy): Eukaryota > Metazoa > Chordata > Testudines > Cheloniidae > Lepidochelys > Lepidochelys olivacea. The sequence goes on from NC_140413.1 coordinate 112,996,936, forward strand.
GTTGTCTTTGGTGTGAGATCTGAAGTGCAGTTGACCTGAGGTAAGTGACCGGTCCTTTGGGACTGAGGGTAACCTGACTATAGTTGTGATTTTTGGTGTAAGGGACCATCTATCACAAAGGCAAGCTTTTCTGGGTGGCAAGCTGTACCAAAGTCCCCAAGGGGACTGTCTGTGACTCCTTGTTGAGACTGTGGTAAAGCAAGAGGAATTCACACTTCATCCTTGGTTGGTAAAATCTAAGTATAGAACTCACAACCAATTTAGGGTGTGGACCCTGCTTCTTGACAGTCTGCCCTGAAGTTGGTACTCAAACACCTGAGTCACTCCAGACAGCTTGACAATGTGTTTTTGCCTATATCCAGCCCTGGTTGGTGGGTCTCCTGGATTAAATCAAATAGCTGCAGGTTTGGGTCATGGAAAGTTTCACTTTTTTAATTAAGGTAATTGAAAGATGTTGAGAGGCTTTTGTCCTCAGGCAAATGTTTTAAACTAACACATTTATCAAAGGTGAAATCCTGACCCCACTGAAGTCAATGGAATGGGAGTTTTATTATTCTTAAAAGAAGAGACCCAGGAGACATGGAACTTTCTTTTACCCCCAGAAATCTGTTCTTTCTTCTCCATCCAAATCTAATTAAAAGGGTAAAGCAGACTTCCTTCCTTCCCCCCACCCTTGGTTCTGGGGGTGGGAGGGAGGGAGAGAGAGACTCAAGTTCAAACTAAGGTATGCAAAGAGTGGATTCTTTAAATTCTGACATCTCCTCCAGTTCTGTTCTAGAGGATGGTGAAATGTGAAACTGTATTCTCTGGCAGGTAAAATCAGCTAGAGCCAACTGGAAGATATTGTTGAGCAATGTAGCAAATTTCTTCCACTCATTACTTTCTCTGAGATCTATAGTATGCCTATGTTCAAGCCTCCTGTTATCAAGACTTTATAAATTAGGTGCTATTTTACTGGTACATCTAAGTTGATTAGCAAAGAAACATGCAACCAAGAGGGCCTTTTGGATTACATTTTAAAAAGCCACTTAAATGTAAAATATCTTCCAAAAAAGTCAGCAATGTTTCATTTTCTTCTGAAGTGGACATCATACTTGTAGTTCTACAAAGAGAGAGTACTAGAGGCCTCAATTAATTGGATCAAGGCCAGGGAGCTAGTGCTTAGGAGGGTTGATATCTAGGACCCAACTTGCTGGAATCATTTTGGCTTCTCTTCCAATTTGTTAATCTGGCAGCTATGGAAACAAAAAATGCTCATGTCTCTTGGAGACATGCTTACAAGAAAAATATTCCTATTTCAATATATTACGTGGCACCTAGATTCCTGGCAGAAACAGCATTTAATCCATTTCTTTCAATGTCAAAACCATCTCTATGAAGACTGCAATTTGAAGGATATTATGGCTGCTTCAGTGATCAGCAGTTTCTCCCTTAGTGGCCATGACATAAGCTACCCCTTCAAAAAGAAAAGCATCTCTTTGAGGGGGAATTTTAATGCAATTTCAAGCTCACAGTGAAATACATGAAGTCCCACTTGCCCGCAAAAAGCTTGTGATGCCAGTCCCTTTCAGAGAAAATCCTGTCTGAGTTACTCATCCTGTCCTAAAACAACAAAGGGACAAGAAATTAAAATCTCATACACATCTGTGTGCCCATGCACCAATGTTCCCAAGCAGAGGCGAAGGTGGGGGTGGGCTAGGAGCATCTTCTTTCTGCTGGGGCATGATGGCAGGGATTCCCTCAAGCCTCTTCCAGACCCTGCTGCCAGTTGTTTAGTGTCCTTCCCACCAGTTCACAGCACATGAGGGATTCTCTGAGTGAAACAAACAAAAGGGAGGGGAGAGGACCTTTCTTCTATGAGGGAGGGGAATCCAAATGAAAACAAAGAAAGGCAAAGATAGCCTGTCTCTCAGGCAGTCTTTCTGGATCCAGCTCTTTGAGCTTGGTCTATCAAGGTCAATTGTCCCTTAGTGGGGTCTACCTCCAGCCCCATATCTTGGGATGTACTGCTTTGCAGCTGGTCCATGCAGCTTTGGGAGCAGTGAGGCCTACGACGGTCTCCCTCTTGGCTGACCCATCTCTGTTGTTGGCAGTCGGAGATGCAGCAGCCGTTCTCTTCACTTTCCTTTCCTGTGGCAGGTTTTCCCTTTTTAAGCCACCTCCCACCCCTGTGCAGAAGAAGCCTTGCAGGTGTGCCTTGTTAGTGTTGAACAGGCCCAGAAGAGCTCATTAGTCTCCTACCCACCAGAGTGAGAGCATATGCTTTCACAGGGGGGCTGGTCCAGTTTTATTGTTGAAGTGGTAAGAGACCTCTTACAGATTGTAGATTTTTCTGCCTGGTGATTGTTTGATGCAGGTCTATTTCTCCAAAGACTACAGGCCAAAAGAGATGAGTTTTCATCTCTTTACCTTGGGCAATCATGCTAATAAGGTATGGAGTTCTTGAGATTTATTTACACTCTTTTGTAATTCCAAGAAGTCAAAGTGTAAGCTGGTTTTACCCTTGAAATGTGTAAATGACGACCATTTCAAAAGATGTCCCTGTGCATCGTCAATCATCATCATTCCATCCGTGTAATTTCTGAGTTTTGACTACAGCTGTAATCCTCCAGCACTATTTTTATTATCCCATCTTCAATTTCCAGGCTTGCCCCCTTCCCCTTTTAGCTTAAGTGGAGAGTATTTCCCCAGCCTTGACATTAGCCTCAGAAGAGACAAGTTCAACAACTATGCTTACTGCATATCTAAATGGAGCTCTTCCTTGCCCTAACAACCAAATAACTCAAGGTGGTAACCTCTTTTCAGTGGGGATCCTGATGCTATCAGAAACCCCTTTGCATTTCCCCCACATTAAAGTTAAAATTGCTATGCTTGGCCTATTATTGACTGCTCTTTGAGGCACGAACATGGCTTTGTAATTATCCTCATAGGATTGTGAAAATTTATTGTAAAATATACCTTCCTCAGTAGAAGTTAAAAACATCTGCTCTGTAGCACTCCCAGTCTCAGTAGCCTAAGAGGAAGTGTTGCATTCTCAAAACAGGGTCTTCTGATCAATGGTGTATAGTGATGTCCTCTAAGTCAGTGGTTCTAAACCAGGGGTACATGTACTCCCTGGAAGACCTCCACATACCCTCAGGGGTACATCAACTCATCTAGATGTTTGCCTAGTTTTACAAGCTACATAAAAAGCACTAGCGAAGTCAGTACAGACTAAAATTTCATACAGACAATGATTTGTTTATACTGCTTTATATACTATACACTGAAATGTAAGTACAATATTTATGTTCCAATTGATTTTATTTATTTTATAATTATGTTAAAATGGGAACATAAGCAATTTTTCAGTAATAGTGTTCTGTGACACTTCTGTATTTTTGTGTCTGATTTTGTAAGCAAGTAGTTTTTCAGTGAGGTGGAACTTGGGGGTATGCAAGACAAATCAGACTCCTGAAAGGGGTACAGAAAGGTTGAGAGCCACTGCTTGCGGAGACTGGGCTGCATTTTTAGATGTGTAATAAACCAAAGAGGAAGAAAATGGCTTGTTTTAGGTAGCATGATTAATGAACAAGAAGTGATTTACCTAATGTATAGCACGTGTGGAGAATCTATTTAATAAAGGAAAAATGTTATAGTACTTGTGAAAGGTATTGGATTAAGAGAACTGCAAGCTGAAATACTCTCTGGTCCCAGGACAGCAAAACATGTGCTTAAATCCATGCCTATTCAGCGAAGTACTGAAAGCATGTGCTTAAGTCCCATTGACGTCAATGGACTTAAGGACATGATTAAGAGTTTTGCTGAATCGGGGCCCTTTCACATAGCAAGCCTCTGAGTGTGACCCCCCCCCCTTATAAATTAAAAACATTAATATATTTAACACCATTATAAATGCTGGAGACAAAGTGGGGTTTGGGGTAGAGGTTGACAGCTCATGACCCCCCCATGTAATAACCTCGTGATGCCCTGTGGGGTCCCAACCCCCAGTTTGAGAACCCCTGGATTAGATCCAGTGACCTAGAGTTTAAAGAGTCCATATTCCCATTTGCAATCCCCTGATGCATCCTTTGAAAAAATTCTGTTGACAGTCCAGATTAGTGTGAGAACACTGGTAGGAACTATATATTGACAGGTAAGGAAAACAAGCATAGCATGGGAAACTACTAATGGCTCCAAAGTTTGATATGAGTGTAAATTGTAATACATAGTGGAATTTACTGTTACTAAGAATGAAGCACATGAGGACAAATTCTATCTTTACCAGTGCAGTCAACAGGTGCAAGGATGCTGGCCGTTGCAGTGTCCTTTGCTAGAGGGATCCTGTTAGCCAGAATGAATAGAGTAGTATAGTTCACAGGCTGCTTTTCTGAACAGGAGTTCAGGGAGAACCTCATAGTTAGTAATTGCTGTTGACTTCAGCAAACCTGTGAGCTGCGTAGAGAACTGAACTTTTCTTTTTCATACAGATGATCCCTGAGAATATGTGCTAGCATGACTGTCTCCTGGTGCTCTGTTTATTGCAGATACCCTGCCTTTTGCACATACATGGGGAAGAACTGTTTTTACTACTTTCCTTAGCCCCACATATGAACCACTGTAGCAAAAGCAGACTTTTGCCCCCAAAAGTAAAGTATAAAAATCTTGTTGCCATTAGTATGTTGAATGCAATTAAATGCAAAAAGTTGATTGCAAAAGAGAGAGTAAGATATAGTTTTAAGATTAGCTTTATAAATATTCATTATCTTAAATGTTCACTAATTGCTGCTGAGCAAGAAAAATGTTAATTCTTAATCAATAATACAGCATCCTTGAGAACGTTTTACAAATTAGGAGTTCATTTAAGTCCCAGCGTATGTTGGCACTGTCAGTTGTTACATAATTAGTCTGGATTTTTTTTTAAATCAGAAGAAGCATTGGAAATGCTGGGTATGGAATTGTTGTTGAGCAGGAGTCCTCCCTATCCAGAGGTCAGAGACTGTCTTGCGACAGTTAATTGTGTACTGCTTGAACTCCGTATATAAAATCACTTGATAAGGAAACAAACTCCCCCCCTCCCCCATCAGTGCAAACTCCATGTGAAATGGTCAGGATTTTTTCTAATTAGCAATTTCACTATTTAAAGACATGGTGATTTGTAAATTGATGGAGGTTTTTTTTTTTTGAAGGTTAAGTATTTTAAGGCACACAGATTTATTCATGCAGCCTATCAATTACTTTGATATCCTTGGAATTAGCATTAAGACCGAGGGTCTTTGTACTGAAAGGATTTCATTAATTGCCGGCAAAAGATATGGGATCCATAATTCCTTTGGATGGAACGGTCATGAATCTTGAAGCATAGCACAGAGAGTCATTAGCAGAGTGCCATTCACTTTGGATCATCAGAAAAGGAGTTTGATGTCATTGCCTCAAATAGAATACAGAAGGTCAGCTTGGGCCAAGACCCTCAGCTAACAGAAATGTAGAAAGTTCAGAAAGCTTCCTGACAGCTAGCTCTAATAATCCTGACTCCTATGTCTAGACGAGTTGTTTCTTGGGAGAAACCTATTGTCAGCTACCCAAGACACTTAACATTTAAACTCCAAGAAGGATTTGAGATTTTTTTTTAAGTGGCTTCTATTTTACATAATTTAGCATTATTTTTAGAGGTTCGAGTAAGCTTCAATTAGAAGATTTAAAATCAAGAGGATGATCTACCCAAATTTCATTTGTGTTTTTTTTTTATCCTACTGTAGCTCATTTAATTTATTGTTAGATGCATAAAAAAATATTCTGGCTCATGGACTGAAAAGTAGAGCCAGCTGGGAATTTTTCAACTGAACATTATGTATTTATTTAGGTTGAGAAATGCTGATTCATCAAGCAACATTACACAAAAATATATCTATTTAAATGAAACTTTTGTTGGGAAGGTTTCTCAAGACCCAGATAGAATTTCTGGGCAGAGGAGGTGGGAGGGAGAGATATACCCCCAGAGTTGCCAAAAGCTCAGTGGTTAAGATGCTCATGTGGGATGTTAGGGATCCAGATTCAAGTCCTTGCTGTACCTGATTCAGAGAAGGGAATTAAACCTGGCTTTTCCCCATCCCACATAAATTCCCTAACAGCTGAACTATTGGCTACTTGGAGTTGGTCTCTTTTTCCATGAATAATTTCAAAAGGTCCCTGTTTTGTTCCAATGCAGAATGAAAACAAATTTCAAAACCTCAAAATTTGTCGTGAAATGGAGTTCCAACTGAAAGACATGTAACAAGTTACTAAGGGTTCATTTCTTCCCTGAACTCAAGCAGAGCTCAGGCATAAGGGAGATGGGCATGTGACAGGGAGCCAGTCATGACTCCTTGACTCTTCTGTATCAGGCTCCCCAGAGCAGTTTTAACATATGCAGCTGGTGCAGGCCAGCAGAGGCACAGGGAATCTTATTCTGACATCTCCTTTTGTCCCTACCATAGCTTATACTGAGTGGCACACCTCCAGCAGAGGATGTGGAGATGCCATGTGATGGAATAGTCAGTTTTACACCAAAGAATTTCTCCAGGAGGAATCTCCTGTGTAAATTGACATTGTGTTGCATAAGCAGGTTTGGAATTGTGTTAACTAATTCGATTTAATATGCAAAAGTCTTACATCCTAATCGGGTCCTTAGCAGTCACTGTTTCTTCAGAACTCATGCTCTAGCAATTCAGATTGCATATACTCTTTTATGGCTCATTATTGGCTCATCAGAGGTCAGCAATATGAATATCTAACTTAATCTCTTCTTTCAAGTGTCTATTTGGGGAGAGGGAAACAAACATTTATGAAATCAGTGGCAAGTTTCTTGGTATTTCTGATACGTATTAAGGATATAATTCATGTAAAAATACTTCAGACATTGATTTTGTTATAATTAATAAAGATTTATGCCCTTTCATATTTGATTGTAAAAAGATAGCAAATGTTTTAGGAGAAACAGTTCAAAATTTTATATAGCTTTTGTGAAATTTGCACAAAATGGCAGCTATCACATTGAAACACTGGCATTTCACTTTTGTTGGGAAGATGGAAATGAAGTATGAGATTTTTAAAGTGTTGAAGATATTATTCACCTAGGATAATTATGTGAAAATATTGCTCTTTTCAACACAAGAATACCATTTGGGAGTGGACAAAACATGACATTTTGTAAAATGTTTTGTTAAAAAGAGTTTGTGTTAATTAAAGTCAGTGGGAAGCAGTGACTCTGAAAAACAGAGGCGTGGTGGATAGTCAGCTTAACATGAGCTCCCAATGAGATACTGAGGCCAAAAGAGCTAATGTGATGCTGGGATGCATAAACGGGAATCTTGAGTTGGAGTAGAGAGGGTATTTTACCTCTGTATTTGGCATTGGTACAGCTGCTGCTGGAATACTGTGTCCAGTTGTGGTGCCTCAACAATTCAAGAAGGATGTTGATAATTTGGAGACAGTTCAGAGAGGATTAGAAAACATGCCTTATAGTGATGGGTTCTCAGAATTCAATTTGTTTGGCTTAATAAAGAGATGGTTACGGGGTTACTTGGTTCCAGTTTATAAATATTTATATGGGGAACACATTTTTAATAATGGGCTCTTCAGTCAAGCAGAGAAAGGTTTAACATGATCTAATGGCTAGAAGTTGAAGCTAGACAAATTCAGACTGGAAATAAGGTATACATTTTGAATGGTGGGAGTAATTAACCATTGGAACAATTTACCAAATCACTGGCCATTTTAAAAATCAAGATTGGATACTTTTCTAAAAGATCTGCTTTAGAAATTATTTTGTGAAGTTCTAGGTTGACATCCCATATAACACTACCCATAGATCATCACAGTGGTCCCTTCTTGGAATCTATGAAACAATTCTGGCTCCATTGAAGTCAGTGACAAAGCTCCCTTAGACTTCAGTGGTACAAGGATTTCAACAGGTATCTTTTGTAACTCAACAAGTCATCTAACCCAGAAAAAAAAATATAATTTTCGATCTTCTATAATTTTAGATAACTTACTCATTTGTCTCTGACCTTCCCCATTCTTGTTTTTCTATGTAATAGATCTTTCTCCAAAGTTGTAAGGTAATAGATCATACTTTCAATCTGTCACTCTGTCTGTTGGAGATTAACCTTTGTTTTGCTTCATTGTTACAAATGTCCCATTATGATATTGGTATAGAAACATGAACTATATCATAGGAGGATTCTGGATTTCATAGTTTCGGAGATATATCAGTCCATTACAACAGTGCCCAATGTCTATTGAGCTCATGATAGGTATTCAGCTAGCCTGTAGGGTTGGTCAAAATAGTATTTTTCTTTAAAAATGTCAAAAAAATTGTTTTTTTAAACTCCATTGAGTTCTTATTTTTCATTAAATAAATTTCTGTGTTTTTTCTATATAATTCAAAGGATTTTTTTCACTGAGAACTTTTCAATGAAAAAATATCTACCAGCTTTGACATCATAATCTGTCATTGTGTGGAGTAGAGCCCAGAAGAAACCTGATCCTACCATTTGTGTAACCCATGCCAGAGCACATCACCTGGAAAGAGGTGGCAAGAACAGTCAAGCCAGATGCATAATGCCACAACTCTGCACACTGGTCTGCAGAGCAGGTCTGGCACGCCGGGGAGATCAATAGGGTACAGCTTTGAGAACAGTATAACTTGTGTATCTCCTCCTTGAACACAGAGGTCCAGGGGAAGAGATTGCTTTTGGAGGCAGTTACTTTCAGTGCTCCCACCCGAAGTGGTTTGGCTCTGCACCATCCTGTGACATTTAACTTGCATAATTTAGCCTGTAAGTATCATACTGGTTCAAACAAAAAAGATTCAATAGTCATTGAACCAATATCCCTTCCAGGGCAAAAGAAGATGTTGAGGTGTATCTGACTGATATGTTTGGAAAAAGTGATCTTTTCTAGATTTTACAAGGCATATTAGTGATTTTCATCTTTGTGCTAAGGGAAGGAAAGGTTTCTGTGGTAGTTTGCTCTGTTGGCATGATATATCTATCCACGCTTATTTCCTTTTAGGACATTTTTGAGAAGGGTTCATTTCTGGTTGCATGAAAATTCAAGCCTAGCCTCTGGGGGTAGGCAAAGGTTCTGTAGATATTCAAAACAAAAGTTAGGTCATCTACTCCTGGTCGTAATTTAAACTTGGTATGAAAAGTAGTTCCTAGCATTCAGAGCCATTAGGATAAAAGGCACTTTCCCCCTTTAAGTGACATTTTAGATTGTAGCTATATCATCTCTTGGAATATTCCGAGACTGTTAACTATATCTCCTGTCACAATGACAAAGTGTTCCTCAAAATGTGTCCAGTTGTCATTGCTAAACTGACTTTTGGATTTTACATTGTCCAAGTTGTTCAGCTGCCTGTCTCCTGGTTTTTATCTCAATAACATTCTTGATCTTTAATGATCAATGACTTTGGAATATTGTCCAGAATTTCCTCCCAAAGGATTGCTTTTTAATTATCTAGGTATTATATTTTTAAAGTATCTAGATTATTTGGGTCTAAACCCTTTGAAGCACTCTTCCACTGCCCTCTGTTTGTAAGCTGTGCCATCTCAGATTTCCACAGAGGTATATCTGCTTATTGTCATACAAATTATACCACTTACTCATCACCTCTAAAACTGACTTACTGCATCTGTGGCATGCTGAGTTGGTATAATGTACATACGGAAGAACTTGCAAGTCCAAGTAGTCAGTGTCTAAATTTAAGTGATACCTTCCTTTTTAGTTGATTTTGTTTCCTGTTATATCCCTGTCTTATTGCCTGCAGCCTGTGAGTTACACAATTTTGAAACTCAATCCTTTTCCTCCTCTATTTAATATGTACAATCACCCTATATTGAATGCCATGCTTTACAAAATTGAGTTGAAACCTGACAACTGGTGATAGTAGTTACACACAGTGGTATCTGATTACTTTATATCATTCACCTTTAAGCAAACACCACCACAGGTTCAATAAGTCACTCCAGTCTGGACAAAATTATTTAGCTGGATACATCTTCAGGGAGGAGATGGTTCTTTTCCTAAAAAGCTTATATAAGCCCTGGTAGTTGAGTCCACAGAAGGCAAAGTGTACCTAGGTTTTTCTCCTTTTTATGGCACTGATACAGTATTGGGACAGATGTGTGGGTCCCTGTAGCGAAGCGATGACTCACCAGTGCAGCACCCCCTGCTGGTTGTCTCAGGAATGACCTCTTCCAGCCCAGAGTGCCCTCTGCAGGCCAGTGTCTCACCTGCCGCTGGCCCCCCATGTACCTTCCAGACTCTAGTGCCCCTTTACTTTGGGGTGCTGCCCCCTGGCAGTGTCCCTACACTTTGGGTCTCCCCTCCTAGGGGAACCCCCCCAACCCTATATCTTACCTCCATGGCTACTGCTAGTCAGCATCTAGCCCCTGCTCACTGGAGCAGACTGCTGTTTGTAAACCACTTATCATCGGCAAGGGGGGTTTGGACTTGCTACCGTTGCCTATTCCCAGGCTACACCTCTGTAACCCCAGTACCTTTCCTGGCCTTTAGCAAGGCCTGGAGGTTCTCCAGGCTGGAGCTCCCCAACTCCTCTGGCCTTTCCCCAGCCCTGCTCCGCTCCAGGTTACCTTTTCTCCCAGGCAGCCAGGTCCTTCTCCCTCAAGAACTAGAGAGAGAGTGTCTGAGCTTCTGGCTCACAGCACTTTTAAGGGCCAGCTGTGGCCTGATTGGGGCGTGACCCCAGCTGTGGCTGCTTCTCCAATCAGTCTCACCTTTTCTCTCAGCCCTGGTCCTCTCCAAGGGCTGTCTTTTAACCTCTTCTGAGCTGGAGCAGGGTGACCGCCCCATTACAGTCCCATTCTGATGACTCACAGATACTATTTTCATAGGGGAGGAGCAATTGGTTTTGTGTGTGTGGGAAAAGGGTTTCACGACCCTCATTATACCAGTGAGTGAGTGAGTGATGCTGGTCTGATTTCCTGATTACCCTGTAAATTGGTTGAGAATTTTTGTTTCAGTTGTGTGTAAAATATATAAAGTTGAAGTAACTTGTACATCAGTTTATTCTGCACAAGAGTAGAAAACACATGAACAAGCCTAGAATTTTTTTAATGTTCCATTTATTTTAGTGCCCCCTCATAGTTATTAGTTTTAAATTGTTTGGTTTTGAGGTCTTGATTTTGGATACATATTCCTTCAAAGAGTGTTCCACTACTTACTGTATACCAAGGAAGATATCCAGCAAATTAAATAAAGCACAATAAAAATGGCTCAGAAAACAGCCAAGTAAAATCTGCCTGATATTACAGTGCATGAAATCTAGAACTTTTTCTGTGCTCTCTAGTTATCTTCACGGTCCCTTTTTCCATTTCATTTTTTCAAAAATATGGTGAGTAAGTAGAATGTAAAGCTTAAATGTAAACATTATATGCATTGTATATATTCACCTTTACCGTAAAGTTGTGAAGTATTTCAAAATCTATAAATCACATCCCATTAAAACTCACATTTAATATAGCAGTGGGACAGCACAAGTTCTGCTTTGATCTAGGCCTATAAAATTCTTACCAAAATGATATGGGGGATAGAGAAATCTGGCCTTAATGCACGTTTGTATGTATTTATGTCTGTGTGAGGCAAACTCATACACTGGAAGTATTATAAGAAAACATCTATAATGAGAGATCAAATGCAAAAAGGCTTAGTGGCTGTTCTGTGCTTTTCAGTTTAGCCTTTTAAGGACAGAAATCATTGAGGAATTCCACAAATTACAAAGTGCAAAATATATAATGCCATGCAGGAAATTAATATATTGGAATGCTATCAGTTTTTCTAGTGAATACTGTTAATTGGGGTGATTCTTTTGATTCAAGGTAAGATATTTCTTTAACATGTGTGTCTTTTTTTCTTCAAAATATCCTTTTAGGGGATTTATATTGTAGCATTTCAAATCTGATCCTTATTGGGGTTAGTTGTAGAGACATCCAAAATAGTTGAAAAGGTGTCACTGCTTGATATTAAGAGAAAGAAGAAAACCCCAAGAACATTGGTTTTTTTAAACATATGTTTCGGCATTTTCAGATCAGAAAGTGATTCCTCTCTGGTTAGCAAAGGTAGCTTAATACTCTGTGAGGCCTTGGTAAGAAGAGTGCTTGAGGATTCCTTCCTATTTCTGATCTAAATGTGGAACTGTCATATTGATTGAATTGAAAATTTCATGAGAAGTAGTACCGCCTTGCAGGATTTTCCTGTGGTAAACCTCTGGGTGAAGCTTTTCTCACCAGATTTCAGTTAAATCACTGTGGCCTTGCATTTTCCAGTTGAAAATGTAAGATTATCTTTTCTTTCTTTCTTTCTTTCTTTCTTTCTTTCTTTCTTTCTTTCTTTCTTTCTTTCTTTCTTTCTTTCTTTCTTTCTTTCTTTCTTTTTCCTGGTGCCCCTTTAATATTATTCTTCACACCTCCCAAAATTTAAAAAAACCAACCTTTCAAATATGTATCCAAAAAATATTGTTACTGTTTTTCAACTCAGTACAATTCAGTTACTAATTTATAGACTAAAGGATGCTCTCATGAACCAAAAGCACTTTCCCCTTCTGTATCTAAAAACCCCATTGAAATCCTCTGTTAATTACTCCGTCGCTAGTTTACTCCACCTCCAAGTTTCATAAATTCCTGGCTAGTAAGATGAGCTTTGATAAATCTCAAAAAGTAGTTGTCTGTGCAGAATAGTCATTGAATATGGGTGTTTCTAGTGGAGTTCTGCAAGAAGCAGTACAAGTTCTGATGGTATTTAACACTTTTATCAATCATCTGAAGATAAATATAAAATTACTGCTGATAAAATTTGTGAATGACAAAGATTGGTTTAATGGTTCAGGGCAACTTGCACACCCAAGTTCAGGGCAACTTGCACACCCAAGTCCAGTAGGGGCGCTAGTAGGTGTGGGTCCTTCAAACCCCACCAAGGGGTTTTTCCGTGGTTACAAGTTCATAACCATTTTAGTTCAGAACGAACACACACACGCACAGGTTAGTCTTTCCTTTATACAGCCTGGCTTTTTGATCTTCAGATTCTGAGAACAGGTAATCAGTAGACCATAGTCCCTTCCTCACAGCATGGCTTCAGAAAGATGGGATTTTGCATAACCAGGAGGGGGTGGAAAATTTTCATTCATCTTCCCTTAGATATTTCACAGGAAATCCACTTCACATGTATTTCTCCAAAGTTCATTCTTGTCTGCCATATTGTTCAGTACAGTCCTTCAATCATCCAGGTCTTCAATAATACATAACCTTCATTTTAATACAATGGATTCCAAAGATAGTTAAACTTAATACAATAAGATTTTTAAGGGTATTGCGGGAAATTGCCACTTCTGACACAAATGGTAAGTAAGGATGAGGACAGGAGCAGTCATACAGAGTGCTCTGGATTTCTTGATAAACTGGGCACATGTAAACAATGTGTTTGGATAGAGCCAAATCCAAAGTTATACATCTAGGCTCAAGGAATGCAGGTCATACCTACAGAATGGCAGACTGTATCTAGAAAGCAGCGACTCTGGACAGAATTGAGGGATTATAGCAACTCAGTATGAATTCCCAGGACAATGTAGGGCAAAAAAGGATTAATGCAATGCTTGGATGTACAAATGTGGGGGGGCCCCACAACACATACATAGTACTTCCTGAGGTTTTGTGGCTGGACAGCCTGACCTGAGCTAGTTTACAGGAGGCACTAACCCAGTTATGGTGGGGAGGTAGATTCAGCGCATTTGAGCAGATTGATGCAAACAGTGATCTTACACAAAACTGATTCCTTTTGAAACCAAGAGTGAAGGTTCCTTTGCTCAGATGACTCCATCTTACTCACAGAGAAAATTTGCACTGCAGTTGATGGGAGAATCTTTATTTTCTGGGATGTGAATTCTGCAACAACTCTCAAAAACGTTAAGGGGGAGAAACAGTTGATAATTGAGTTAATATTGAGAAATAGAAGGAATAAAATGTGGGGATTTTCATTTGTCTGTTTTTCTCTTTGATCTCTCCCCAAGGGAAACATATGTCTGTGTGGCATGGACAGAATTTTGAGATCTTTTATAAACCAAGATTTTCTGACTCTTTGAATATTCTTATCCAGACCCTATTTACTAGTTTTGACGATTGTGCTCCATTTTTTCCAGCACAGTGAGGATGCGGGTAATACTGGATAGGCAACATAGTGTAGGAAGACTTCCAGTTTTCTACTTTAAATTAATTTCTCAAATATTTGTGGTCCCACAGCTGTCCAGGAACTGTAATTAAGGGTGATAACTGCTCTCTTTATATGATGTAGCTCAGTCTTAAAATATGTACCCAGAGAAAAGGCCAGTCCATTCTTTTTTGCCTAAATTAATAATAAAAAGGCTATTTAATACGTGCTTTAAGTTTAAAAAGAAGGGCCGAAGTTGCGATACTATTCTCAGCTAAGTCAATGACCAAACTCAAAAGTTATTCACATGCATGGGTATTGGAAGGATTGGAGCCTTAAGGTATGTCTACACTGCAACTGGAAGTGAGCCTCCCAGCCTGAGTCCACAGACTTGTGCTGGCAGGGCTTGTGCCCAGAGCTGGGATTGCATCCCTGAGCATTTTAGTGAATAGCCATTGATGGAGCTATCCTCCATGAGCTTATCTAATTCTTTTTTGAACTCTGTTATGTTTTTGGCCTTTATAACTTCCCCTGGCAACAAATTCCACAGGTTCACTGTGCATTGTGTGAAGAAGTGCTTTCTTTTGTTGTTTTTTAAAATCTGCTGCCTATTAATTTCATTGGGTAACCCCTGGTTCATGTGTTAGTGAAGATGTAGACAACATTTCCCTATTTACTTTCTCTAAACCATTCATGATTGTATAGATCTCTATCATCGCTCCCCTTAGTCAACTCTTTCCTAAACTGAAAAGTCCCAGTCCCCTTATTTCTCTCCTCATATGGAAATTGTTACATATGCTCAGTCATTTTTGTTGTCCTTCTTGTATCTTTTCCAACTCTATTTTTTTTTAGATGGGCTGACTGGAATTGCACACAGCATTCAAGGGGTGTGTGTGTGTGTGTGTACACCATGGATTTATTAATTCTATCTTCTTATCTATCCTTTTCCTAATGGTTCCTAACATTCTGCTAGCTTTTTTGACTGCCGCTGCATGTTGACCAGATGTTTTCAGAGAACTATCCACAATGACTCAAAGAACTGTTTCTTGAGTGGTAACAGCTAATAGGGACCCCATAATTTTGTATTTAGAGTTGGGATTATGTTTTCCAATCTGCATTATTTGGCATTTATCATCATTGAATTTTATCTGCCATTTTGTTGAACAATTACCTCGTTTTGTTAGAACTTTTTGTAATTCTACTCAGTCTGCTTTGGACTTAACTATCTTGAGTAATTTTGTATTGTCTGCAAACTTTGCCACCTCACTGTTAACCCCTTCCAGTATGGACCTCCGCTGTATCGTCCCTCTGATCCCCAGCCTCCCTGGTATGGGCAGCCATGGTACTAACCGCTGTGCCCCTTCCTCCCTCTCAATGGCACTACTGGGACTCTTGGCAGGCACACAGACACGTGCCTCCCATGGCTCTAGAGTGACCTCTCAAGAGGTAAGGAGACTTCTTCCTTAGGCTGCTGCATTGAGGGCATCCGAGCCGCCTGAACAATTAAGAGAGGAACGAGAGGCTGAAGTTGAGGAGGAAGCTATTCTTCCCACTAATATCTCATCGTCATCACCAGACGAGGTGTTGATGCCTGCTCCACCATGGTAGGCAGATGACTTTAAGCTATTTCACCTCCCCCCCGATGTCCTTCCCTGTCCCTCATGAGAGCCTGCTATTACAAGAGATAGACCATCTCCTCCATTTAGGAGCCATAGAGCTAGTGCCCATACATCTAAGAGGCAAAGGCTTTTACTCTCACTACTTTCTAATACCCAAGAAAAAGGGAGGTTAGAGATCCGTACTAGACCTCAGAGCTCTGAACAAATTTGTCAAGGGTCAGAAGTTAAGGATGGTCACACTGGCAGAAAAGGGAGACTGGTTCTCGGCCCTTGACCTTCAAGATGCTTACTTCTACATATTGATCATACTTGGCCTAGTGTGAATACCTCAGATTCACAATAGGCCAAGACCACTTCCAGTACAGAGTACTCCCTTTTGGCTTCTCATTGGCCCCCAGATTATTCTCCAAGGTCCTCTCAGTAGTAGTGGCCCCCTTATGCTCCCAGGGCATTATGATTTACCCTTACCTGGACGTAGAGCCATCCCTTGGGTAACCGCTCTTTTGGGGGCCCCATGGGCCGGTGCAGTCGGTCCCAGAAGAGACGAATCCATCACTTCTGCTCTGGGCCCTGTGCTTTCTGGGGCTCCACGGGCTGGTGCGATTGGCCGGTGCAGTCAGTCCTGGAAGAGACAAATCCGTCACTTCTGCCCTGGGTCCTGTTCTCCCCTAGGGATGGCCCTGCCTGGACGATTGCCTCCTGAAGGTGAGTTCCTTTGCTGAAGCCAAGGGAGTTACCCAGACTGGAACTATTCAAGTACCTGGGCCTGCATATCAATGCACAAAAATCAACATTAATACTGGTACAGAGACTAGAATTCATAGGAGCAGACCTTGACTCCGTCCAAGCGAGAGTGCTCCTCCAAAATCACAGGTTCCTCAGTCTCTCCATGCTTATAGAGACAGTACAATCCAGCCCCCAAATATCAACCAGATATTGCCTTCAGCTTCTGGGGCACATGGCCGCTGGTGCTTCGGTGATACCTCATGCCAGACTTCGCATGAGATGCCTGCAGTCCTGGTTTAGTTCGGTTTACAAATGAAACAAAGACAACCTAGACAAATTGCTATTGTTGAATTGGTGGCAAGACTCAGCAAATGCCTGCATGGAAATCTCGTTCAGTCAACCTCCCACATCATTGCTCTTCACCACTGAAGCATTCTTCATAGGAGGGGGCGCACATCTCAATGATCTCAAAGTACAGGGGAAATAGTCTCCATCCATGACATGCCTTCACATCAATCTACTCGAATTCAGAGCGGTCAGGAAGCGTGGGCTCACTTCCTGCCGATGATCAGAGGTACACACACAAGTCGTGATAGACAACAGAGCCTGCATGTATTACATATACCATTAAGGAGGTGCCAGATCACACTCCTTTTGTATGGAAGCACTAAAGCTATGGAACTGGTGCATTTCCCACAATGTTACAATTTCAGCAGTGTACTTACTGGAAGTGCACAACACGACAGCAGACAGTCTCAGCCACAAATTCCCACATGATCACGAATGGGAGGTAGATTCAGTGATACTCCACGACTTATTCTGACAATGGGGGACACCCATAAAAGACTTATTCACTACTTACCAGAACAAGAAATTATCATGGTACTGCTCCAGAGCGGGCATTGGCCAGCACTCAATGGGGGACACTCTCCTCCTTTCATGGGACACGGGCCTTCTTTACGCCTTTCCCCCATTCCTTCTATTACTGAAAGCTGTTGAAAGTAAAAAGTGAAAAAGCAAACATCATAGTGATTGCTCCCACCTGGTTCAGGTGTGGTACCCTTACCCTGGCGCTGTGTGCACGAATGAGTCTTCCAATCACTCCTTACCTCCTCTTGCAGAACAAGAAATGCACTTTCCATCCCAACCTCTAGATACTACAGCTCAAATCCTGGCTCCATCATGGTTCCAGCACATAGAAACATCATACTCTGAAGAGGTACAGGAAGTGTTATTACACAGTGGGAAAGTGACTACTCGTCGTATTTGCCTTCCAAGGTGGACCAGGTTCTGGATCTGTTGCCAGTTCAAAAGGGTCACCCCAGATATGGCCACTCTACCCATAGTCCTAGATTATTTGTTGGATCTCAAGAAATCAGGACTCTCTATTAGCTCGTTTAAAAGTACACTTAGCAGCAATAATGACCTTCCACCGGCAGGTAGAAGGGTACTCAATTTTTTCCCACCCAACTACGAAGAGGTTTCTCAAAGGCATAGCAAGCCTCTTTCTCCAACCCAAGCTTCCTACCCCACAGTGGGACCTCAATCTAGTATTAAAAGTAATGACTAGACCACCCTTTGAACCCAGGACCACTTGTTCTTTAATTCACTTTTCCATGAAGACTGTTCCTGATCGCCACAACCTCAGCAAGAAGAATAGGGGAGATAGCGGCCCTGATGGCACATTCCCCATTCACAGTGTTCTTCCCTGCAAAGTCATGCTTAGATCACATCCAAAGTTCACCCCCAAGGTGACTTCTGCATTTCATGTGAATCTACTCATTCACCTTCCAACTTTTCATCCTTAGCCTCCCCCCGGATAATAGGGAAGTAATCGTCCGTATGCTCAGTGTAAGGAGAGCCCTAGCTTTTTATTTGGGCAATATAAGAGCTTTTAGAAAATCTCAGACACTCTTCCTCTGCATCACAGACAGGTCCAAAGGCACAGTGATTTCATCAAAAAGACTCTCTACATGGGTCTCAAACCGTATCAAACTCTATTACCAGGTTTGCAACTTAGCACCTCCATCTACAGTCCACATATATTCTACAATATCAGTTTCCTCATCTGTCGCCTTCTCCAATGGTATCCCTATATCAGAAATCTGCAGCTACCCGGGCATCAGCACACATCTTTGCAGAGCACTATGCTGTCCTGGGGGACTCTGCTGCAGACACCAGATTCAGCACTACGGTACTATTATTCATAACAGACTCAACTCTGAAGCGTCAATCTCCAGTGTGGGTTGCTGCTCAGGAGTCACCTACAGTGGAGCACCCATAGGGGCAGTATTTAAAGAAGAAGAAGTTACCCACCTTCTGCAGTAGTGATGGTTCTTCGAGATGTGTGTCCCTATGGGTGCTCCATGACCCACCCTCTTCTCCTCTACTTGAGAGGTCTCATCATAAACTCTGTAGTAGAGAAGGCACTGAGGAGGGTTTGCCTGGGCACATTGGTTAGCCTCGTGGTAGAACACAAGGAGGGAATGCATGTGCAGGCTGAATGCACACTGCTATGAAAATTCTCTGATCAGTAGCACCGGGACACAGAGACACCTACAGTGGAGCACTCATAGGGACGCACATCTTGACACACAAGATTACTGTACAAGGTGAGTAATTTCTTTATTCCTACCCTTTGTTTCTTGTCTTTAAATCAGTTACTAATCCATTGGAGGACTTTCCTTGTTATCCCATGACTGCTTAGTTTGCTTAAGAGCCTTTGGTGAGGGACCTAGTCAAAGGCTTTCTGAAAGTCCAAGTACACTATAACAACTAGATCACACTGTGATTTCCCTTTACAAAAGCCTTGTTGATTCTTCTCCAACATATTGTGTTATCTATGTGTCTGATCATTCTGTTTTTTACAATAATTTCAACCAGTTTGCCTGGTTCTGAAGGTAGGCCTACTGGCTTGTAATGTCAGGATTGCCCTTTGAGCCTTTTTTAAAAATCTGCCTTACATTAGCTATCCTCCGGTCGTCTGATACAGAGGCTGATTTAAGCGATAGTTTACATACCAGTTAATAGTTCTGCAATGTTATATTTGAGTTCTTTCAGAACTCTTCGGTGAATACCATCTGATCTTGATAACTTACTGTTTAATTAAGCAATTTGTTCCAAAACTTCCTTTCATGACACCTCAGTGTGGGACACTTCCTCAGATTTGTCACCTAAAAAGAATGTCTCAGGTGAGGGAATCTCCCTCAGATTTTCTGCAGTGAAGACCAATGCAAAGAATTCATTTAGCTTCTCTGCACCAGCCTTGTCTTCCATGACTGATCTTTTGGGACCTTGATCATCAAATGGGCCCACTGACTGGCAGGCTTCCTTGTCCTGTTGTACTTAAAAAAAATTGATATAAGTTTTTGTGTCTATTGCTAGTTCCTCTTCAAATTCTTTTTAGGCCTGCCTAATTATACTTTTACACTTGGCATGCCAATGAATTTATGCACCTTTCTATTTTCCTCACTAGGATTTGACTTCCAGTTTTTAAAGGATGCCTTTTTGCCTCTAACCACCTCTTTTACTTTGTTTAGCCATGGCGGCATTTTATGATCTTGGGAGTATACATTTAGTTTGAACCTCTATTGTGGTGTTTTTAAATAGTTTCCATGCAGCTTGCAGGCATTTCTCTCTTGTAACTGTTCCTTTTAATTTTCATTTTACTAGGTTCTTCATTTTTGTGTAGTTCCCCTTTTTGAAGTTAAATGCTACTGTGGTGGGTTTCTTTGGTATTCCTCCCTTTCCCCCCCCCCCCCCCGTATGGATGTTAAATTTAATTAGCTTATGGTTGCTGTTACTGAGTGGTTCAGCTATTTTCACCTCTTGAACCAGATCTTGTTCCCCACTTAGGACTAAATCAAAAATTGTCTCTCTTCTTGTGGGTTCCAAGACTAGCTGCTCCAAGAATCAGTCATTAATCGTGTCTAGAAATTTTCTCTCTGCATCCTGTCCTGAGGTGACACATATCTAGTCAATATGGAGATTGTTGAAATCCCCCTTTATTACTGGGTTTTATGTTTTTCCCTGAGCATTTCACAATCACTATCACCATCCTGGTCAGGGGGTCAGTAGTATTTTCCTGCTATATTCTTATTACTCAAGCATGGAATTTCTATCCATAGAGCTTCTATGGTACAATTTGATTCATGTAAGATTTTTACTATATTTGACTCTATGCTTTCTTTCATAAATAATGCCGCTCCCCCACCAACTCTCTCATTCCTAAATTAAACTCTCTACATTAGTGCTTGATATTATTTTCTTTAGTGTATTTTTTCTTACTATAAATATAGAATATTTTAACAGTAACACCAAATAGGTTTGAAGCTCTTGATTGACAGCAGAAGCATCTTATCCAATTTTCTTCCTGACATAAATGTTGACATTGCTGTGGATCTGAACTATATTTCAGCTCTGCATACATTTTTGGACCCCATATTTACTTCCGAATACATTTGACTATCTTATCTGGCCCCTAATATATACAGCAGAATTATAATGAAGCGCCCATAACTGATAAACTAACCTGAGTTTTCATGAGAGCATCCACACCACCACTTAGCAATATAGTAAATTCTCATACATAAAAATCACTGCTGTATTCATAGGAATCATTTTGCGTTGACTTTTACACCAGCTGCTGACAAAAACAATGAATGCTAATAGATGAGTTTCACCTCTATAGGTTCATATCTGATCATAACAATTTTTACTAAACACAGATTGAAGGACTATATGAACCTAAGGGGGGGAAATTCTCTTTCATGGGGTTTTGTATACCCATACAAATTACTACTTGGGTTATTTATATTTAGTTTGAGGTCATTATATGGATAATTTGTTACTTAGTAATTTGTCAGGTTATGGGACATTAATCCTCCAATAGGTCTTTAATTAGGACAGATGAACTAAATAATTCACAGTAAGACTTGGCCTGAAAACATTTATAATACTCAATTATACCATTTTACATGCAATGACAAATTGTTTTTAAGTAATCTGGAAATACTGAGACTTAATTAATTAACTTCAAGGTTTAAGACAGCTGCAGTGGACTCTTTAAATGCATTAAATTGGAGATTCATAGAATGGCTAAAAAGGGAGTTGAAATGCTCAGGATGGAAATGGAGGACGATCAGGTATGAAGAAGTGAAAACATGCTGTTGTAGAGAAAAAACATGAAGCAGTTACAAAAGAGAGTAGTGGCTAACATGTTGAGTTCCTAACCTCTGTTGCAAAACTATAGCAGTGGAAAATATTTAGGCTTGTATATCTGATGAAAAATATTTTTTAGAAAACTCAGAAGATGAATGTGCTAAGTGACCTACCTAGCATTCCCTAATCATCTGGCCCATGAAATGGGAATTTTAGCTGAGAAAGGAGGTATTAAGTAAAGTCCAATGGCAGGCAAGCTAGAAAAACAAACTGTGTGTAGACATTTTTTAAAAAATCTATGTAAATTCATATTTGTGTATTTTGATGCCATCTTATAGCAAAAATGTGCTCAACTAAATTAAAAGAATTTCTATGATGGGGAAGGAGACCTTTTTCAGAGATATGAGAATTCTCTAAGCCAAGAATTCATACATGCATTTCAATAAATTATGTCTTTTGATGGTGGAAATGTGAATTAGGCTCTTTCTGCATTTGTAATTAGACAGTAGGAGAGATGGTGACAGTTTTGTACAGTGTAAAGAGATGTTCGTTTAGATAATCCATGGGTTAAGAGGCGGGTATTCACTTTAAGAGTGGGGTACATGTTTGCTGCACCATTTTTGTTATCTTTTAACATATGTTGGAATTAATCTGGATTTTAAAAATAGGTAGGGTGATCAGTATAATACCAGTTTTCAATACTTTTCTTTTTCATAATACCTTTCTTGTACTTTCAGGACTGATACATGTTTGAGCATAATAGCCAGTGTAAGGCCAGTCCTAGGAAAATTTAAACTGGCCTTCTATTCCAGGTTGATAGGGATGCACATTCACAAGTATATTTATATCAGTACTAAGGGGTAAACTGTGTGGCCCTTTGGGAAAAAAATCACTGGGAGTGAAGCAAGTTTTTTCCATTTTAATAGGAAGAAGGCAAAAGGGCTAGCAACACTGGGAAGTGAGTGGGAGAAATCTTCTGCTAGGAAAGGAAATGAACTTGTGCTCTGTAGGTAGTTCAGCCACCACTCCTAAAAATATGTGAGGAGTACCTAGCCAGCTGTCTTACTTAGCAGATCTGTATGACTAATATTCCACTGGGAGTGAGAGAAAAAAATGCTCATTTCCATTAACGTGGCTCTAGGAAGCCTGAGGATAGCTGTTGCTGTTCCGATTATATTTGCCATATGTAGAAAGTTCTAAACAAGCATATTTTTAGTTGAGAGATCTCCTAGAACGATACGCCTGGAAGTCAAAATGATCACGAGGCACATATGAGCATGGAGTGGAGTACCAAAACTTAAGTGAATAGAAGATGTTGAGCAAAGAGGATAAGATATCCAGATGCAACAGGTACAAGAAAGTGAAATGTGGGTTCTCAGCAGACAGTATTGTTATCCAAATATTATAGATATGTAGAGAGTTATTACTGATCTTGTTCAATTGAAGCAGATAGGTGGCCCATGTTGAGGCTGCATATTGTCTGTTGCTTGCAGGCAGAAAAAAATACCTCATGGTTTAGCGGTTTCTGTCATTCTGGGTAGATATTTTTCTCAAGGAGAAAGCAGTGAGCTGTTACATGCAACCAGTCATACAGAGTCCTTTTTTTCTCTTTGATATCTACTGATGCATTTTCTTATGTGAGCCACAGAAATGTGTACCAAGGCAAACTAGCATTTTTGTGAAAGATTCGGGGTGCTTGCAGGAGCTACAGTGAACTCCCTTGACAACCTTTCAATTAATTTATCAAAGCATTTGCAGTGCCCATTTTAAGGCAAGTGGAATAAGAATAGATGTTAACAAAAAATAGTTTGTGTTCACAAATCTTCTGTAAATAAAAAGTTATAAAACATCAAAGCAGAACGTCAAGCACTCTTGCCTTTTCTTCACGTTTCTTTCTATTTCCCTACTTTTCTTTGATATAGTGAAAGTCTGTTTGATGATTGAGGTTAGATAATCAAGTAAATGTGTAACAATTTTTAAAAAAACACCTCCACCACAGCACTACATACAGGAAAATAAGGATATTGAAATTGTGTGAGGAAAAGAGATTGGAAAGCAGCACACCACACGATCCATCGTCTACAGCCAAGCTCTGCGATACAACCGCATTTGCTCCAACCCCTCAGACAGAGACAAACACCTACAAGATCTCTGTCAAGCTTTCTTACAACTACAATACCCACCTGCAGAAGTAAAGAAACAGATTGATAGAGCCAGAAGAGTTCCCAGAAGTTACCTACTACAGGACAGGCCTAACAAAGAAAATAACAGAACGCCACTAGCCGTCACCTTCAGCCCCCAACTAAAACCCCTCCAACGCATTATTAAGGATCTACAACCTATCCTAAAGGATGACCCAACACTCTCACAAATCTTGGGAGACAGGCCAGTCCTTGCCTACAGACAGCCCCGCAACCTGAAGCAAATACTCACCAACAACCACATACCACACAACAGAACCACAAACCCAGGAACTTATCCTTGCAACAAAGCCCGTTGCCAATTGTGCCCACATATCTATTCAGGGGACACCATCACAGGGCCTAATAACATCAGCCACACTATCAGAGGCTCGTTCACCTGCACATCCACCAATGTGATATATGCCATCATGTGCCAGCAATGCCCCTCTGCCATGTACATTGGTCAAACTGGACAGTCTCTACGTAAAAGAATAAATGGACACAAATCAGATGTCAAGAATTATAACATTCATAAACCAGTCGGAGAACACTTC
The DNA here is from genome assembly GCF_965140295.1 of Lepidochelys olivacea. Classification (NCBI taxonomy): domain Eukaryota; kingdom Metazoa; phylum Chordata; order Testudines; family Cheloniidae; genus Lepidochelys; species Lepidochelys olivacea. Next base: position 113,021,359 of record NC_140413.1, read on the forward strand.
AATCTCTCTGGTCACGCAATCACAGACATGAAGGTCGCTATCTTAAAACAAAAAAACTTCAAATCCAGACTCCAGCGAGAAACTGCTGAATTGGAATTCATTTGCAAATTGGATACTATTAATTTAGGCTTAAATAGAGACTTGGAGTGGCTAAGTCATTATGCAAGGTAGCCTGTTTCCTCTTGTTTTTTCCTACCCCCCCCCCCCGATGTTCTGGTTTAACTTGGATTTAAACTTGAAGAGTGGTCAGTTTGGATGAGCTATTACCAGCAGGAGAGTGAGTTTGTGTGTGTATGGGGGTGGGGGAGATGTGAGAAAACCTGGATTTGTGCAGGAAATAGCCCAACTTGATTGTCATGCACATTGTGTAAAGAGTTGTCACTTTGGATGGGCTATCACCAGCAGGAGAGTGAATTTGTGTGGGGGGGTGGAGGGTGAGAAAACCTGGATTTGTGCTGGAAATGGCCCACCTGATGATCACTTTAGATAAGCTATTACCAGCAGGACAGTGGGGTGGGAGGAGGTATTGGTTCATATTCTCTGTGTATATATAAAGTCTGCTGCAGTTTCCACGATATGCATCTGATGAAGTGAGCTGTAGCTCACGAAAGCTTATGCTCTAATAAATTGGTTAGTCTCTAAGGTGCCACAAGTATTCCTTTTCTTTTTGACTAGGTGAGTGTGTCCTTAATTAATCATGTTTACCGTGTACACAAGGTACAACTGGTTGACACAAATGACATTTACTAATGCATCTGTTACTAATAATAGTGACTTGTATTACCATAGCACTTACTGCCCCCAACTAAAGTCGGGGCTCCATTGGTCTGTGTGCTGTACGTTCACATAGTGAGAGACAATCCCTGCCCCCAAAGGGCTTAAAATGTAAACAGACAATAGAAGGGGTGGGAGGAGAAACAGAGGTGCCCTAGATCAATGGTTGGTCAGTGGCAAATATTGGAAATGGAACCTAGCTCTCCCAAATCTCAGTCCAGTGCCAAGATGACGCATGACCGATTAAGTGCATGGGACAGAAGTTAGCACTCCAACTAAGGTCATTGTGTTCATTTCTCAATGCAGCAAAGGTTTTTAAAGGCCATTGCCATGGTTGTAGAAGAGACTGTTTGTTTTCTTCCCTACTATATATAGGGTTTGTGAAACATGATATATATCCACAACACTATGCTGCCTCTTTAATTTCTTGAAAAGCTTCTAACTACAAAAGTGTTACATGTGCCACAAATGTTACAAAATGTTACAAATTCCCGTGCATTGTTGCTTTTTATTTTTCTGTTCCTTGTCATTTTCCAGTATCATTGAATTGAAAAATAATGACCAATTCTTACCATATTTTAATAATATTTTCCATCCAACTTACTTTCCAAATCACTGGTCAGTTAAATATAGATATCCCAGATATATGGTAGACATCAACGGGCTGTAAAGCAAAATAAAATATCACACTATTGAAATGGTTTGTACTACTCTAGTATCAAAAGTGACTAGTAAGCAACATGAGTTGCTGCTAGATGTACTGCAAGAAATATAAAACCTGTTACTGAGAAAAAGAATGTAATGCAATGCAGATGGTTAGAGTTTTCCAACTCTGTAGCCTATCAGGTATGGAGTTGCAGGGATTATGTGTTTCTGTATGTCTTGGTTTGTTTGTTCTTGATAGCCTGCGGCATCACCCAGAAGTCAGAAGATGTTTTCTGCTTGCTTGGGGTAACTCCATAACGTACACAAGAAATTATTGATATGCTTGCTTTGCTTTGCATAAATCATCCCTACCACATTAAAAGCTTTATTTGGTGTATCTGTAATTTGACAAACTGGGAGATATAGCAGGGTGTAAACTTAGTAGAAGGATATAACCGTAAGGGCATATTTTTTTTGTTTGGAACTTACTAATTTAAGTCTAAAGTGACTCAAAGATGTGGTTATCATACTGTAAGTAACACTTCCCTTTAGCTAAAATGGTAGCAATTGCTTAAAGTTCATTAACCTAATGAAGGGGGAGGGAGGGCGGAAAGAGAGGCATGGAAGAGAATTAAGGATTATGTACATTGTGCTTGTCTGAGCAGAAATGTTCTTGCCATCCATTACTGGAGACTGGAGAAGGAGAATGTTAGCTGTTACACCTGAAGTGCCTTTTTTTCTACCTTTTTAGTAGGTAGAGTGACTTGAAAACATCTCCTCTTACATTTTCAGTTTGCCATGACACGCCATACGTTGTGGATGGAATTCTAAATCTAGTGCTACTGCTGAATTAGGAGGAATACTAGAATTTCCTTATGGGTAGTTAAAGAAACCTCTTCACTCTTAGTTAATTCTTCTCTTCCTTACACAGTAACACTTATATTACATTTACTTCTGGCTGCCAAGGACAACAGACAGGGTATAAAAAAAATTATTCTGAAATGACCTGGAAAACTCCAGTTGTCTGAATGGCTTCTTTGTCTGGATACAGTAGGTTCTTGTTGACTTTGTTAGCCGTTGTGTTGTGGCTTTATTGTCTAAAAATAAAGCTAAGTTTAAAAACGATGAAAAGCAACATGTGGCAGGCCTAATTATGCTTTTTGGTATCTGGAGGCCTTGTTAGTCATCTGCCTCCCAGTGCACCCAAGGCATGGCCTTTCATATGTTACCTACGCATATCTGTCTGAGAGTGGGGGAAAGGTGTGCTTATTTAAATGAAAAAAATGAAACTAGATGAGATTCTTCTCAGCCTTATATACTTCATCCATTTTTGATCTTATCCATGTTGCTGCACATTGCACTTCTGCTTCCCCCAAGAAAGCAAGTAAGAACTCTTTCTCTGGCAAATTTTACCCTATATAGTACTACATTGTGACTTTACGCGATAGCGGTAAATATTTGCCCTAAGATATTTTTGTAGGTTTGAGTATGAAAGTCTTTCCTCTTCCTCTTTTGCTTTGCCCCCCTCAATGCAATTGGGGGTGGGGGAAATGACTGCAGTAGAAACATGAAGAATATGAAACTTACCTGGAGCTTGGTTTCTGGTTTACAAACCCAAATCCCATAAAATTCATTGAAAAGTTCCAGGAACCTGTAAAATCTTTCAAGTGTAAACCTTGACTGACTTATGATTTTGCATCTGAATTTTGTCTGAGTTGCACTTCAACTTAATGTTTGTTTGAATAGAAATTTGGAAGCAGCTGTGTTGAAGTCAGTTAAGTTAAGACAGTTTAACCCCTCTGAGGATCTGCCTTCTGGAGTGCAAACCATGATAGGACTAACCCGAAAATACCTACCTGAACCTCTGCAATGTAAACCACAGCTCTTGAACTGACACCACATGAATTATACAGAAACTTTCATTTTGTATTGCTGTCTTGTTATATTGTACTTTCCTGCCATTACTTCTCTATGCTTTGGATTTCTTTTGGGCTGGACAAGGAAAATTTCTGGAGTCAGTTGCATTTTTGTTTGATCTCTTAGTACAATGGGTTCTAGATCTCTTAGTGTTTGGGTTCCAGACACTGTAGGAAAAAATGTTTGTTCTTAATGGTTTATAATGGAATTAAAGAACATAGCATGGAAAACTTTTAGTTTTGCTACAGGTTTTATAAAAAGCTTGCTTTTACAAAATCTGAGGTTTTGGGTTCACTTTTATTCAGAATGTACAAAAGAAACTTATTTCAAAATATACTTTAAAATGTCTCTGAACAAGAACAGATGAAAGTCTGGTTATGGTTAGCCATAAATACACAATATATTTCTGCATGTTGCAAATATATTCAGAAAGTTGCTAATATGAGCTATGATTCATACAGTACATTTATACTGATTTGGTGGCCCAGTTCTGTAATAAATTTCATATTGAATTAATGCTCTAATTCATAATTTTCATAGCACACCCAATTGTGATAAGCAATTAAGCAGTCCCTCAGTTAAAAACATGAGGTGCTTTTTAGCTTGGCTTCCCTACCTATTCATTATAAATGTCTTTCTTGTATCAAAGTATTCCTGTTTGCACCTCCATTATATTAATTGAATAATTTGCTGTATTTTCCATGGTTCCAATGGTTTCCTTTCATGTCTTAGAGACCTCTTTGGGTGAATATGAATAATTGTACAATATATTACCCTATGTTCATTTAAGGATACTGAAAAGAAGTGGGGAGAGAGAGAGAGATGGTAAGATGCATTGCATAATATAAAACAAAGAGGAGTCCTTGTGGCACCTTAGAGACTAACAAATTTATTTGGGCATAAGCTTTCGTGGGCTAAAACCCACTTCATCGAAAGCTTGTACCTAAGTAAATTTGTTAGTCTCTAAGGTGCCACAAAGACTCCTCATTGTTTTTGCTGATACAGACTAACACGGCTACCACTCTGAAACATTGCATAATACAGTATGTATCACTTAGAGATGTGGCAGAAAGGTTGTAGCATGTACAACACATGCAAAATGGAAGCCTTTCTCTTTGTTTGGCTACTTGTCAGTCAAGGCTCTGAGATAGCCATGTATCAAGGGGGACAACATTATACTGGCTCACCTACATTAATATTACTTTGGAGCAACAATCTCAAAGAAAGTGGAGTTTCAAATGAGAGTGGGTCCTTTTGCTTTGCTTTTTTGACCTTAGTAAATAGTACTGCACATTTTAGCTATTACAAAAATATTGTTTCCTGCGATTCACAGACACAATTCATTACAGGTTAGATCTTGCACACGTCTCCACCCCATCATTGATTTGAAATGTCTCCAGGGTAAAAGAAGAACATGTCCATGTGTTGCATTAGATAATTCCTATTATCAAAACTCCGTGTTCAATCTAAAATGACCTTTTCTTGTATTTATTGTCAGGCTAGCTTTACAACACATTATATTGAAGCTTTTGTGCTGGGGCTGAAAAGCATGTTGTTCTGCAGAGAATGATGCTCTTCAGTTTGTTTGCTATGTACAACCCGTTTGACAGACAGCTGGCTGCTTGATCCAGGGTTTGGGGTTTTGTTTTTTTGTTTTTTGGCACAGACTTCCTAGTCTTTCAGTCTTTGCTACTAGTTACTAAGTCAGCTGCAAAAGAAAAGCCTTTGTGCTGAAATGCTGGTCATAAAGTGGGATGGACAAGTGATTATGCTAAATAAAAGTTTCTCCATGAAAAGAGGCTTTATTATATGGGGCACTGCATCAGTACCTCTTCAGCAGTTGAAAAAGCTGTCTTTTTTTGCTCTGGGTACTTTTACTTGAGATATGTTAAAGAATAAACTAACTCACTCATCCAGAGCTTGTTTTCTATCTCTATTTCAGTGCCAGTATATTTTTCTTTATTCTTTTTCCTTTCCAGTGATGATGGCCATTGTAGTATATTGAATTTCCTTGAAACTCCTTTCTGAATCTGAATCCTTCCTGCACTGTCAAACATCGCTTCAGACACAAACAAGGCTTCTCTATCCCTGTCTGTCCTGAACTGATCTTTGAATGTCCTCTGTTAAGTCCCCTATGTTTTTCCCTTTCTAAGTACTGTTCAATGGAGGGATTATTTTAGTTGACCCCTGTTGCTCGATCTTCTACCTGCCCAATGGGCCTCCCATGGCAGATGCTCTGGCTTCATTCTTAATGTGTCCCAAATACGTTCATCTTCTTTTCTAACTTCTCTTCATCTCTTCTTCTTTCTCAACTTTGGAGCTAAGGAGTTGTTGACCTCTCTCTGACAAATCTCGGCATTTTATGTAAATTCATTCTGGTTAATATCTATTATTTTTCTGAGAGATTTGCTCTTCAGAGCATTGACACCTGTCTACTTTTGCAAAAAGAAAAGGAGTACTTGTGGCACCTTAGAGACTAACCAATTTATTTGAGCATGAGCTTTCGCCTGCATCCGATGAAGTGAGCTGTAGCTCACGAAAGCTCATGCTCAAATAAATTGGTTAGTCTCTAAGGTGCCACAAGTACTCCTTTTCTTTTTGCAAATACGGACTAACAACGGCTGTTACTCTGAAACCTGTCTACTTTTGCTGGATTTCCAACTTTCACATCCATCTAAGGTGGAAGTAACAAATTGAATTGAAGAGTCGTAGTTTGGTCTTTCAGTTGTAGATTTTCAATGACCAAATCTTATTTAAGCTGGTGAAAGTAGCTGCTGCCTTGCCAGTTCATGATGTTATTTCCTTCTGGACATCCTCATGGCTTTGCAAGTTACTGCCAAGGTATATGAATTGACTTGCCGCTTGTATTCCTTTGCCTTTTAATGTAATGCTTGAGTCAGGAATTCATGGGGTTCTCATTAGATTTGTTTTTTATAACTAATTATTTACCCTGTCTTTTTTGCAGTGCTGGATTATCTTTTGTCTTTGCTTGTATGTCAGTTGAGCTGTCATTTAGAAGAGCTGTTGTCAGAAAAATGAAAATTTTCTAGTGTAAGCTGTTCAGCTGACCGATGCCTGTGCTGTATCCATCTACTTTTTTCCCTCATATTGAATTAAATATTGATATCAAACAGGACAGATGAGAGAACGCATCCTGGCTTGATCCCAGTATTTGTTAAACCATTCACTCAAGCCTATGTTGACTTGAACTGTTCAAGCCATACCTTGACAGAAAGCCTTGATGATAATTATTTGTGTTGGCATACCAAAATACTTAAAAATGTTTGAGTGGATCATGCTGGAGCCTGTTGCATGCGTTCTTAAAGTCTATTAAAGTTGAGGAACAGTTTTAGCTATGCTGTGCTCTCTTCAATGATTATTCTTAGGGTGGGAATATTGTGGACATATGATCTCTGGGACAAAATACAGCCTGTTCTTACCTGAGCTTTGACTCAACCACTTCCTTCATTGTATTTAAGATAATACTGCTGTCATAAATATAAAGGGAAGGGTAAACCCCTTTGAAATCCCTCCTGGCCAGGGGAAAGCTCCTCTCACCTGTAAAGGGTTAAGAAGCTAAAGGTAACCTCGCTGGCACCTGACCAAAATGACCAATGAGGAGACAAGATACTTTCAAAAGCTGGGAGGAGGGAGAGAAACAAAGGGTCTGTGTCTGTCTGTAGTCGTTTTGGCCGGGGATAGACCAGGAATGGAGTCTTAGAACTTTTAGTAAGTAATCTAGCTAGGTATGTGTTAGATTATGATTTCTTTAAATGGCTGAGAAAAGAATTGTGCTGAATAGAATAACTATTTCTGTCTGTGTATCTTTTTTGTAACTTAAGGTTTTGCCTATAGGGGTTCTCTATGTTTTTGAATCTAATTACCCTGTAAGATATCTACCATCCTGATTTTACAGGGGGGATTTCTTTATTTCTATTTACTTCTATTTTTTATTAAAAGTCTTCTTGTAAAAAACTGAATGCTTTTTCATTGTTCTCAGATCCAAGGGTTTGGGTCTGTGGTCACCTATGCAAATTGGTGAAGCTTTTTATCCAACATTTCCCAGGAAAGCGGGGGTGCAAGTGTTGGGAGGATTGTTCATTGTTCTTAAGATCCAAGGGTCTGGGTCTGTAGTCACCTAGGCAAATGGGTGAGGCTTTTTACCAAACCTTGTCCAGGAAGTGGGGTGCAGGGTTTTGGGAAGTATTTGGGGGGGAAAGATGCGTCCAAACAGCTCTTCCCCAGTAACCAGTATTAGTTTGGTGGTGGTAGCGGCCAGTCCAAGGACAACGGGGGGAATATTTTGTACCTTGGGGAAGTTTTGACCTAAGCTGGTAAAGATAAGCTTAGGAGGTTTTTTTTCATGCAGGTCCCCACATCTGTACCCTAGAGTTCAGAGTGGGGGAGGAACCTTCACAACTGCAAAAGACTTTGCCTGTGTGTTTGTTTTGGTGGGGGAAGAGGGTGTCTGGCTGAGTATAAAAACTGGCTATGTCAAGGCTTTTTAGAGGTAATGTTTGTCAGAGTTATTTAAGTTATTTGGGTTGAAAATACATTCATAGTAATACAAAATTTTACATGCTTAGTTTTTGTTGTTGTAATTTAGAAGCTACCTCTTTCAACTACAAAAATATACATTAGTATAAAAATTAGGAGGCACTGTCATGTTTAATTTGGCCAAAAACATTTATAAAACATGTATTAATGTTTCCATGATTAGGGTTTCCAAGGTCTATCTTAAAGAATCGTGTTAATGGATGGGAACTAGAAAGTGAAATTTAATGAAAACAGGAGTAACTATTTTTACTGTTCTAGCTGAAGTAAACAAAAAGTGTACAAACTGAAGTAAATTGAAATTAGACAAAGGTTTCTAACCATCAGAGGAGTGAAGTTCTGGAATAGCTTTTCCTGGGAAGCAGTGGGGGCAAAAGACCTATCTGGCTTCAAGATTATACTCGATAAGTTTATGGAGGAGATGGTATAATGGGGTAACATGATTTTGGCAATTAATTGAACTTTAACTATTCATGGTAAATAGGCCCAATAGCCTGTGATGGGATGTTAGATGGGGTGGGATCTGAGTTACTACAGAGAATTCTTTCCTGAGTATCTGGCTGGTGAATCTTGCCCACATGCTCAGGGTTCAGCTGATTGCCATATTTGGGGTTGGGAAGGAATTTTCCTCCAGGGCAGATTGGAAGAGGCCCTCGGGGTTTTTCGCCTTCCTCTGTAGCATGGTCACTTGCTGAAGGATTCTCTGCACCTTGAAGTCTTTAAACCATGATTTGATGATTTCAATAGCTCAGACATAGGTGAGAGGTTTTTTGTAGGCATGGATGGGTGAGATTCGGTGGCCTGCATTGTGCAGGAGGTCAGACTAGATTATCATAATGGTCCCTTCTGAGCTTAATATCTATGACGCATAAGTAGTGAGAACTAATTTTTTAAAATGTTATTTTGTTTAAAATGGGATTACTCCAGTGGACTTCTGATATGAGGCTAGTGGTTCAGATTCATAAATTGTTTCCAGGATTGGACATTATTTTCTGTAAAAAGAACAGGAGTACTTGTGGCACCTTAGAGACTAACAAATTTATCATTTAATCTAGATTCCCTAAGTTAAGTATCCTCACACCTTCTTGTCAACTGTCTAAATGGGCCATCTTGATTATCACTACAAAAGTTTTTTTCTCCTGCTGATAATAGCTCATCTTCATTAATTAGCCTCTAACAGCTTGTATGGCAACTTCCACCTTCTCTGTATGTGTGTGTGTGTATATGTATATCTTACTATATGTTCCATTCTATGCATCCGATGAAGTGGGCTGTAGCCCACGAAACCTTATGCTCTAATAAATTGGTTAGTCTCTATGGTGCCACAAGTACTCCTTTTCTTTTTGCGGATACAGGCTAACATAGCTGCTACTCTGAAACCTGTCATTATTTTCTGTATTATAGAATAACATTTGTTTATCGCAGATACAGGATTTATTTGTTTTGTTTTGTTTTTGTCATCCCTTAGCGGGACCAACAATCTGGCCCTTTCTATTAATAATAATACTGTTCTTAAAATCATATTTTTTTTGTTAGCAGATGAAAATTTTCCCATTCTTTCAATGCTCATGCATGTCTTCAGATGTGTTGTGTTTGTATTTTTCAATTTTTATACATTATCAGTGAATACATCATAAACATAACCAGCTAAGTTTCATCACATGCATTTAATGTTAGCTGAGGATGGCATATTCAGATTTCTAAGAATGGAAATGACTCAAATGACCAACACCCCTATCCCACATCCAAAGATAGTAGATAGGGGAACATCCTGTGGATGCAGGACAACTGTAAATATCCAATAAGTAGTTGCAGACCAACTGGCAGCATCTCTTGGCAGGGTATGGTGGGGGACCTGGTGGTGCGACTATTTCTATAAAATGCCATATAGGCCTTGTGATTGGGATGTCAAGGCAAATAAAGACCACCTTAAAATAAGTCTTGCCTGGGTAGGTAGGGTTGGTATCTTAGGTGTAGGCAATTCACCGAGGAGAAAGGAAATTCCAATTTCAAACCAAGGGTGTCAGGTTTGCACAGCCAACCTGTAAAGCTCGTCCAATAGATATGCTCATGTTCACTGATCCTGAACAGGGAAGAGGCAAGAAAGAAGAAAGGACTCAATGTCATGTCTCTAGATATTGATTAAAAGTTTATATTAGGAAGAGAAAATCAGGTCTTGCATGACTAAAAATAATGAAAGTAATTTGTTTTTAAAAAATCAACCTGTAACGTTAAGTCTACTTAGTTGCCATTAAACTATCATTTTTAGTAATCCACAGTGGTATTACTGAAGAAAAGATACAGTGGCTTTTTATTTAAAAACCCTATAGGGCAAGATCCTATATATAGGTTGTCTAAAAATGCTTGTAACTTTTTGGAAGAGCTCTGGTATTTCTGTGGTTTGGAGAAGGACTTCAAAATTTAGCAGGTAGTCTTGGGGTCTGGGAAGTGTCTTTTGCTGATCTCTGAAAATTTCATTTAGATTTCGCAGAGTTTTAAGAGACTGAAAATCACAATTGCCCATCTGTATTTCACACAGCACAGCTTGTTAAATGGCTTTCTGCTGAGGAATCCTCATCGGTTCCATTAGCACAGTGTACGTACTGCCCAGTGTCTGACATCACTAGTCTGAGTACAAGGCCTGATCTAGGCACAAGAGAGGATGAGGTTAGTTAACAGATGATAACTAACCCCAGCCTCCCCACAACATTCTCCCTAGTGTAGATGCAAGTTAATATTATACCTCAATATTATACCTCAATATCGCTGTTCAAGGTCAACCTACCCCTCCTGCCTCCTTTGTTATGAAAGAATGAAGCAGAGGTCTGGGCGGGCAAGGTGGAGACAGTTTTTGAAAACATAATTAAAGAATGGGTAAATGTGCAAAAGTGCTTACATGACATAGGCTCTGAAATGCCAGTCCCTTTTGAATACGGGACTTAGGTGCCTAAACCACTTAGGCACTTCTGAAAATTTTATCTTAGATCTGTCATTTCTTAACTTTTGACTGTCTGAGTTTACTACCTAAATAACATGTTTTAACACATCTTTTTGGCTGTAATATACATGTCATGGGATAACTAATGGGAATTTAAAAGCTCCACATGTATAAAGTGGTGGTGTTTAAGGTTCCTAAAAGAACCTTAATTTTACATTTCCTAAATTTGAGTGTTTTACATTGTAACCTGAATATTAAATTAACATGTGTTCTTTCTACTTTAGTTGTTTTTTCTAAACAAAAAGATTAATCTCTAAGATGAGTTCACTTTTCACTTCCAGTTACATGTTCAAAAATGTGTGAAACTGCACATGAATCATAGAATATCAGGATTGGAAGGGACCTCAGGAGGTCATCTAGTCCAACCCCCTGCTCAAAGCAGGACCAATCCCCAACTAAATCATCCCACCCAGGGCTTTGTCAAGCCTGACCTTAAAAACTTCTAAGGAAGGAGATTCCACCACCTCCCTAGGGAACGCATTCCAGTGTTTCACCACCCTCCTAGTGAAAAAGTTTTTCCTAATATCCAACCTAAACCTCCCCCACTCCAACTTGAGACCATTATTCCTTGTTCTGTCATCCGCTACCACTGAGAACAGTCTAGATCCATCCTCTTTGGAACCCCCTTTCAGGTAGTTGAAAACAGCTATCAAATCCCCCCTCATTCTTCTCTTCTGTAGACTAAACAATCCCAGTTCCCTCAGCCTCTCCTCATAAGTCATGTGTTCCAGTCCCCTAATCATTTTTGTTGCCCTCCGCTGGACTCTCTCCAATTTTTCCACATCCTTCTTGTAGTGTGGGGCCCAAAACTGGACACACTTCTCCAGATGAGGCCTCACCAATGTCGAATAGAGGAGAACAATCACGTCCCTCGATCTGCTGGCAATGCCCCTATTTATAGATCCCAAAATGCCATTGGCCTTCTTGGCAACAAGGGCACACTGTTGACTCATATCCAGCTTCTCATCCACTGTAACCCCTAGGTCCTTTTCTGCAGAACTGCTGCCGAGCCATTCAGTCCCTAGTCTGTAGCGGTGCATTGGATTCTTCTGTCCTAAGTGCAGGACTCTGCACTTGTCCTTGTTGAACCTCATCAGATTTCTTTTGGCCCAATCCTCCAATTTGTCTAGGTCCCTCTGTATCCTATCCCTACCCTCCAGCGTATCTACCACTCCTCCCAGTTTAGTGTCGTCTGCAAACTTGCTGAGGGTGCAATCCACATCATCCTCCAGATCATTTATGAAGATATTGAACAAAACCAGCCCCAGGACCGACCCTTGAGGCACTCTGCTTGATACTGGCTGCCAGCTAGACGTGGAGCCATTGATCACTACCCGTTGAGCCCGACAATCTAGCCAACTTTCTACCCACCTTCTAGTGCATTCATCCAGCCCATACTTCTTTAACTTGCTGACAAGAATACTGTGGGAGACCGTGTCAAAAGCTTTGCTAAAGTCAAGGAACAACATGTCCACAGTTTTCCCTTCATCCACAGAACCAGTTATCTCGTCATAGAAGGCAATTAGATTAGTCAGGCATGACTTGCCCTTGGTGAATCCATGCTGACTGTTCCTGATCCCTTTCGTCTCCTCTAAAGTGCTTCAGAATTGATTCCTTGAGGACCTGCTCCATGATTTTTCCAGGGACTGAGGTGAGGCTGACTGGCCTGTAGTTCCCAGAATCCTCCTTCTTCCCTTTTTTAAAGATTGGCACTACATTAGCCTTTTTCCAGTCATTCGGGACTTCCCCGGATTGCCATGAGTTTTCAGAGATAATGGACCATGGCTCCTCAATCACATCCGCCAACTCCTTTAGCACTCTCGGATGCAACGCATCCAGCCCCACGGACTTGTGCACGTCCAGCTTTTCTAAATAGTCCCGAACCACTTCTTTCTCCACAGAGGGCTGGTCACCTCCTCCCCATGCTGTGCTGCCCAGTGCAGTAGTCTGAGAGCTGACCTTGTTCGTGAAGACAGAGGCAAAAAAAGTATTGAGTACATTAGCTTTTTCCACATCCTCTGTCACTAGGTTGCCTCCCTCATTCAGTAAGGGGCCCACACTTTCCTTGACTTTCTTCTTGTTGCCAACGTACCTGATGAAACCCTTTTTGTTACTCTTAACATCTCTTGCTAGCTGCAAGTCCAGGTGTGATTTGGCCTTCCTGATTTCACTCCTGCATGCCTGAGCAATATTTTTATACTCATCCCTGGTCATTTGTCCAATCTTCCACTTCTTGTAAGCTTCTTTTTTGTGTTTAAGATCAGCAAGGATTTCACTGTTAAGCCAAGCTGGTCGCCTGCCATATTTACAATTCTTTCTGCACATCGGGATAGTTTGTTCCTGTAACCTCAATAAGCATACTTTAAAATAAAGCCTGCTCTCCTGGACTCCTTTCCCCCTCATGTTATTCTCCCAGGGGATCTTGCCCATCAGTTCCCTGCGGGAGTCAAAGTCTGCTTTTCTGAAGTCCAGAGTCCGTATTCTGCTGCTTTCCTTTCCTCCTTGTGTCAGGATCCTGAACTCGAGCATCTCATGATCACTGCCTCCCAGGTTCCCATCCACTTTGCAATAGCAATACATGACCACACTAACATAATTAAAACTGATGTTATGTAACTGCTGTTCAATAGCTCTGTAAACAACATTGCAACTCTGAGCAAATAGTATTTATTTTGCATTGGTCACATACAAAATCAATTTTTCAATTGTCATTTAGGGGGAGAAATTCCATATATTGGGAAAACAAGGATACACCTTTCTGACTTCTTTCAAAATTTTAAATAGTAGTTGCTCAATTCTGCTCAGAAGTTTGGAATGTTAGAAATAATCCTAGGAGAGATGGATTAGTGGGCATAGTTCAGGTGAGGCAATCAAAGATGCATGATAAATGCAATTTATCATTTGGATTTGATGCACAATAAATCCATTTATCATGCAGCTATTTATCACATAATACTTTCTGCTGTGATTAATCACCTGTGCCTCCATCTTGCCACTGCAGGCTGATGCAAAGCAGACATTGTCTCCTCATCTGGTCCTGCAGGAAAGACTGGCGGTGGCTCATAATTCTCCCCAACTGCTGTCATATGGTGTTAGGATGGGATTTGTAATTTGTGTCTGTTCCATCATATTCTGTTAAAGTATATTGTCTGTAGCACTTGAAAGGAACAGAGCAAGTTTGGGAAGAGCTTGCCTCCCTGTACCCTGTTTACAGAACTGGCCTACCAGAAGGACCACCACCTCTCACTATTGTGACTGGACAGTCTTATCAGAGGCTTCTTTGTTATTTTCTGTGAGGGCATTTCAGGTGAAAGTGTGAGAAAAACAGGAGCAAATGGTGTCCAGTTTAATTTAAACAAATGAAAAGCATCTTCTAGACAACAGAAAAATATAAATATACAACAGGATCCTTTATGTTGGTATATAGAAGTCTCTAGTGAATTGAAATTTATTTGGCAGTGTAAAGTTGATTTGAGAATGAATAAGGAAATTATCTTACAAAAGAAGGCAGAGAATTAAAATCAACTTCTATGTAGACACATCTCCTGGAAATAAAACCCATCTTACATCAGAGGTGTACTCCAGAAAATTTCATTTCTAAAATTCACTTTGTAATGTAAAAATAATTTTAAATGGGACTCTAATATATTGCCCCTCTTTCTCTGTGTCTTGGTCTGTGTACATATATTCTGCAGCTTCCCTGCTTATATTCATAATTTCTTATTTCCGCCTCTAATAAGTTCTGCATTGTCTACTCCATTCCAATTATTTTTCTCTCAGATTTTTCTTCTACCCTAAAGCTCTGTTTTGTTAGATTCAGAGGAAGCTCCCTTGTAATGACACACACACACTGTTTTGTAAAATGGAAATCCTTTCAATACATACAGCAGCCTTCTGGAAATTCTACCCTATTGAAAGTGAACAATTAATAGGGTTTGTGCACCAGTTAATCAGTTCTTTAGAAAGGAGACCTGCACTTGGGCAGGTTCCAGCCTTTCAGTGATGCAAAATTTATATTTTGACTTATAAAATAAGTACTCTGAGCATTCCTACAACAAACTAAAACATATAACAACACAAACCTTCACCTACTGTGCTTCTTCCTGTGATGTCTCTCTAAAGAATTTCAGGAACTCTTTTGTAAACCTAAAAATTAAGAAAAGAATTCTGGAGCATATCTGAAGCAGCCTGGTTGAAAGTGGCTAAATATGGGGTCAGAGCATTTAAAAAAACCCATCCAACCAACCTCCGAAATCCTGATTTGTAGTGTAATGAAGGTGCCAGAGCATCTCTCCATATATTAGTTGGTGATGTATTTTCCTCTTAAAGTGGAGTGTAAATCAATTAATTAAACAAAACAAAATGAAAATCCACCTATCATACTTTCTCTTGTACAAAAAATACATTCTAGATCTTAACTTACACCTCCAGATCTTAATGATCTGGAGGATGGCATGGACTGCACCCTCAGCAAGTTTGCAGATGACACTAAACTGGGAGGAGTGGTA
Source organism: Lepidochelys olivacea (assembly GCF_965140295.1). Lineage (NCBI taxonomy): Eukaryota > Metazoa > Chordata > Testudines > Cheloniidae > Lepidochelys > Lepidochelys olivacea. The sequence continues at coordinate 113,036,755 of NC_140413.1, forward strand.
GATACACTGGAGAGTAGGGATAGGATACAGAGGGACCTAGACAGATTAGAGGATTGGACCAAAAGAAGTCCGATGAATAACAAAGACAAGTGCAGAGTCCTGCACTTAGGATGGAAAAATCCTATGCACTGCTATAGACTAGGGATGGAATGGCTAGGCAGCAGTTTTGCAGAAAAGGACCTAGGAGTTATGATGGACGAGAAGCTGGATATGAGTCAACAGTGTGACCTTGTTGCCAAGAAGGCTAACGGCATTTTGGGCTGTATAAGTAGGGGCATTGCCAGCAGATCGAGGGACTTGATCATTCCCCTCTATTCGACATTGGTAAGGCCTCATCTGGAGTACTGTGTCCAGTTTTGGGCCCCACACTCCAAGAAGGATGTGGAAAAATTGGAAAGAGTCCAGCGGAGGGCAATAAAAATGATTAGGGGGCTGGAGCACATGACTTATGAGGCGGGAACTGGGATTGTTTAGTCTGCAGAAGAGAAGAATGAGGGTGAGTTTGATAGCTGCTTTCAACTACCTGAAAGGGGGTTCCAAAGAGGATGGATCTAGACTATTCTCAGTGGTACCAGATGACAGAACAAGGAGCAATGGTCTCAAGTTGCAGTGGGGGAGGTTTAGGTTGGATGTTAGGAAAAGCTTTTTTACTAGGAGGGTGGTGAAGCACTGGAATGGGTTATCCTAGGGAGGTGGTGGAATCTCCTTCCTTAGAGGTTTTCAAGGTCAGGCTTGACAAAGCCCTGGGTGGGATGATTTAGTTGGGGATTGGTCCTGCTTTGAGCAGGGGGTTGGACTAGATGACCTCCTGAGGTCCCTCCCAACCCTGATATTCTATGATTCTATGACATTCCTTCTAACTACGATACCCACACGAGGAAATAAGGAAACAGATCAGCAGAGCCAGATGTGTACCCAGAAGCCTTCTGCTGCAAGACAAGCCCAAGAAAGAAACCAACAGAACTCCACTGGCCATCATATACAGTCCTCAGCTAAAACATCTCCAACGCATCATCAGTGATCTACAACGCATCCTGGACAACGATCCCTCACTTTCACAGGCCTTGGGAGACAGGCCAGTCCTCGCCCACAGACAGCCTGCCAACCTGAAGCATATTCTCACCAGCAACTATACACCACACCATAGTAACTCTAACTCAGGAACCAATCCATGCAACAAACCTCAATGCCAACTCTGCCCACATATCTACACCAGCAACACCATCACAGGACCTAACCAGATCAGCCACACCATCACCGGTTCATTCACCTGCATGTCCACCAATGTAATCTATGCCATCATGTGCCAGCAATGCCCCTCTGCTATGTACATCGGCCAAACTGGACAATCCCTGTGTAAAAGGGTAAATGGACACAGATCAGATATTAGGAATGGCAATATACAAAAACCTGTAGGAGAACACTTCAACCTCGCTGGACACACGCTGCAGCAAAAAAAACTTCAGGACCATACTTCAAAGAGAAACTGCTGAGCTTCAGTTCATTTGCAAATTTGACACCATCAGCTCAGGATTAAACAAAGACTGTGAATGGCTAGCCAACTACAAAAGCAGTTTCTCCTCCCTTGGCGTTCACATGTCAACTGCTAGAAGAGGACCTCATCCTCCCTGACTGAACTAACCTCGTTATCCCTAGCCTGATTCTTGCTTGCATATTTATACCTGCTTCTGGAAATTTCCACTACATGCATTTGACGAAGTGGGTATTCACCCATGAAAGCTAATGCTCCAATACGTCTGTTAGTCTATAAGGTGCCACAGGACTCTGCCGCTTTTACAGATCCAGACTAACACGGCTACCCCTCTGATACTTGACGTTCTAAAATGTAGCTTAGGTTGGAGATCAACTTGTGCATTTCAGTGTGATGTGAGGAAATGGGTGTGAGCATTATGGCTGGTTATATTGTATCTTGGAATTGAAAGAAAGAAAGAAAGAAAAAGAAAGAAAGAAAGAAAAAGAAAGAGAGAAAGAGAGAAAGAGAGAAAACTTGTTGCATTGAGGAGTCTCAAGTTATGGTATGTGGGTTGCAAGTCAAGTGAGTTGAAATGGGTGAATTCCCTCTGGCTTGGGGTGGGGGTGGTTGCTTGGTTTGTTTGCATTGATTGAGTTGCTTGATGTATATTAACTCTTAAGTTAATGAAGTTTATGTGAGAGATAAGTATTAATAATATTCATGGGTCCCAAAGATGATCATTTAGGAAAACTTGGATTGAAGTCAAAAGAATACAAAGCATGGTTCTGTATGTTTCTAGCATGTTCTGAGTTCTGTTATTTTACTCTGAAAAGAATTTGTTAAATTAAAATTGGGCACGTGCTTAAGTGTTTTGTTGAACTGGAGCCTTACATGGAAGGGGCTCCATCTTTATATAGGCTCAGTATTGACACACTATTCGGTAAGATTTAAAATACATAACAAATTGGGAGAAGGGGAGTTTTTGATTAACTAAAGTAGGGCATGTAATTCCAATGAACAAAGTGAAGCTGAAAATAGAGGTGTTAATATGGTAAGTGCAAGTGTAAGCAAAAAACTTCTAGGTGTGATTCTGAATAATGGGTTTTATAGTTTAGTAGGCATAATTTAAACCTCTTGTGGGATGGCTTTCTTGAATATCAATACAATGAAAGAAGAGACTCTATCCAAAAGAAAAGCAACCCTTTTATACAAAATGAGGAGAACATTAGAATTAAAGGGAAATCTGGAATCCGTGACCCATGAGCTACTTGAATTAAGTAGTATAAGGCTTCTATATGTCAAGAAAACAAATTTTGGGGAACTTTACAAAAAATCTGATTAATATGCAAGGGGTGAAAAATATTAAAATCCACCAATGTGGAAGCAGGCTTGGAAATCTTAAGATGCATCTGGTAATAATTACTCAGAAAAGAACTTGAAGATCAGAAGACAATGTTACTTCATAATTGATATCTCAAAGATCTGAAGTTAAAAAACCAGTACTAAGTATTCTCTATTACAAAAAATGTAGCATATACATTATTAATGTTTTCACAAGAGACATTGAAACAAAAAGCCTTTTGACTCCATATTACATTTTTTAAAAAGTAAGAAATTTGGATCCCTGAACAACGTTACGTCCCTCTATCAGTAAATTAGGCTGTCGACTATCCACAGCTATGTGAGTATTGCTAAGTGGTTCATAGAAACTGATTTGTTTTACTGTATCACTGATACTGAACATACCATGTTAGGTACTATAGATCCATCAAGTATAGAAAGTTTCTTATAAAACTAAAATGTAATGTAGTGATGCCATTTTTTACCTACTGTACAGTAGAACCCCAGAGTTACAAACAGCTCAGGAATGGAGGTTGTTTGTAACTCTGAACAAAATGTTATGGTTGCTCTTTCAAAAGTTCACAACTGAACATTAACTTAATACAGCTTTGAAACTTTACTATGCAGAAGAAAAATGCTACTTTCCCTTTATTTGTTTAGCAGTATATGTTTAACACAGTACTGTACTTGCTTTGGTGGGGGGTGGGGGGTGTCTTTGTCTTTGCTGCTGCCTGATTGTGTACTTCTGGTTCCAAATGAGGTGTGTGGTCAGTTCATAACTCTGATGTTCACAACTCTGAGGTTATGTATGTATTTCCTGATAGTGATTACTGTTTATGTACATGTGTCTCTGTATAAAATTTTAAGGAGGAGCAATATGGGTTTCTCATTTGCTTTTTAGCAGAATCTTTCTCAAACTCCTCTCCATGATATAGTTCCCCTGAAGTAATTATATAACTGAGTAGTCTTGTGACCTCAGGTTAATCCACATGGATCATTCTGAAGTTAGAAATGGAGTGACTGATGGATAATGGAACTTCCGTCACACAGGAAATGTTCCATTCCTAATGAAGCATTCTAAAATCTGCACTAAAATATAAACTTTCAAGTCCCAAGGCCTTATTTCTTAGCAACAGAGGCAGCAGCTATCAAACTGTTTAGTGAGAAAATGGATTTTTAAAGGTGACAATCAAAACACATTTACATTGCACCTTGGCTCTTTAAATTAGCACTGTCTTATGTTGCAGAGCTAGAGATGAAGTTGTATATTGCAGATGATTTGTCTAAAGTTTGGTTTGTAGGTAGATCTGTGCCTAAGGCCTTGTCTACACTACAAAGTTTTGTTGGCAAAAGCTGCCTTTTGCCGACAAAACGGGGGAGGTGTTCACACTATAAAGCTACTTTTGGCAGCAAAACTCTGCTGTTTTGCTGACAAAATAAAAACCATCTCAATGAGAGCCATAAAGCCTTTTGCTGCAAAGTTAAAGCGACAAAGAATCAGTGTAGACACTGCTGTTTGTTTTGTCAACAGAACTGGCTTCTGCCAGTATCCCACAATGTCTATCTTGATTGCTTTGCTCATTGTTTTGATCTCTCCTGCCCTGCAGGCATGTGCCCCTCCCCTTTCAAAGCTCTCACTCTCAGCAAATTTGCGGATGATACTAAACTGGGAGGAGTGGTAGATACGCTGGAGGGGAGGGATAGGATACAGAAGGACCTAGACCAATTGGAAGATTGGGCCAAAAGGAATCTGATGAGGTTCAATAAGGATAAGTGCAGGGTCCTGCACTTAGGACGGAAGAACCCAATGCACAGCTACAGACTAGGGACCGAATGGCTAGGCAGCAGTTCTGCGGAAAAGGACCTAGGGGTGACAGTGGACGAGAAGCTGGATATGAGTCAGCAGTGTGCCCTTGTTGCCAAGAAGGCCAATGGCATTTTGGGATGTATAAGTAGGGGCATAGCGAGCAGATCGAGGGACATGATCGTTCCCCTCTATTCGACATTGGTGAGGCCTCATCTGGAGTACTGTGTCCAGTTTTGGGCCCCACACTTCAAGAAGGATGTGGATAAATTGGAGAGAGTCCAGCGAAGGGCAACAAAAATGATTAGGGGACTGGAACACATGAGTTATGAGGAGAGGCTGAGGGAGCTGGGATTGTTTAGCCTGCAGAAGAGAAGAATGAGGGGGGATTTGATAGCTGCTTTCAACTACCTGAAAGGGGGTTCCAAAGAGGATGGCTCTAGACTGTTCTCAATGGTAGCAGATGACAGAACGAGGAGTAATGGTCTCAAGTTGCAGTGGGGGAGGTTTAGATTGGATATTAGGAAAAACTTTTTCACTAAGAGGGTGGTGAAACACTGGAATGCGTTACCTAGGGAGGTGGTAGAATCTCCTTCCTTAGAGGTTTTTAAGGTCAGGCTTGACAAAGCCCTGGCTGGGATGATTTAACTGGGAATTGGTCCTGCTTTGAGCAGGGGGTTGGACTAGATGACCTTCTGGGGTCCCTTCCAACCCTGATATTCTATGATTCTATGATTCTAAGTATGCTGCTCCATTTGGGGAACAAAGAGCAAATCATTAGCATGGAATACTCCTGTTCTGCCCTGCACTAGGAATGCAGCAGCAGGCAGACTGGTACTGGGGAAGGCGGCTGGGGGGGGGAGACTGCTGTGCTGCTTTTTGAGGTTCCTCAGCACGGAGAGCTCGCAGAGCTGCTCAGGATGCCGTTCCTGACAGCTGAGGAGGCTGTGGGAGAACTCAAAGGGAATCACAGAACCATAGGCAGGTAGGCAGAGTGAGCTGCTTCAGGAGAGACTGCTGTGCTGAGCAGAACTGGGGGCTGACGTGGCCTTCCTCAGGATAGGTCAGTCAGCCTGCTGTCTCCCCTGCCCCAGACACACCACTCTCCTCTCCCTCCTCCCACACATTTCAGTTGAAAAAGCAACTGACAATCTACTAGGATGCTGTTGGAATGATGGGATTGAAAAACCTGCATCATGTGACACATTGTAAACACCTTCCCAAAGCACGCTGCCCCAGTTGCACAGTGGGATAGCTGCCACACTGCACTGCTCTCTGTGTCGATGAAAGAGCTGCTAGCGTAGATGCACTCTGCCGACACAAGGAGCATAGAGTGGACATGCAACAGCGATTTTAATTAAAGCGCTTTAATTAAAGCGGCATAACTTTTTCCGACAAAACTTGGTAGTGTAGACACAGCCTGATACTCAGATGAGGATCCAGACTTTAAACGCCTTTGAAGCATGTGATGACAGAAGGAATTATGTAATTCATCATCTGAAAGAAATAAAGCATGAATTAAGAACAGCTTATTTCTGTAATATTTTGAAAGGATATGTTTATAACAAGTGTGAGAGGATATACGTGCAGGAAAGAAGCATCATGGAATCCCTTTCTAGGGACATTTTATAGCCTCCATAAGTGAACGTGGGAATATCTCATTCACAATATCTAGTTTGGGTACCAACCCTCTTCCCCTATCCACACATTTTAAATAATGACTGGTCTATTTAGACTACAATTTGACTACAGTATTCATTACTTAAACATTAAAAATCAGTGGTTTAGATCTTAATTGCTGTGTCCCCAGCCCTTGCCTCTGCTTCCTAGGTGAAAAGACTGCAGGTCATTGTATTAATTAAATGGGCAGCACACAAGAAATTGTATGGGGTGGGGACTCTCTACTACTCTGTATGTACGGTGCCTAGCACAATGCTGGGGTACTGTCACATAATCTGTTTTTTTCCCTTAAAGAAGGGAAATTTACGATTTTTTAAAAAATTAAAAAATACGATTTTTTTTGTAAAAAAGTCATCCCTTTTTGTTGCTGAAATTTAAAATGTTGATGACATGTTTCACTGGCATTTCAAAATTCATAAAATGTTGGCCATCTCGACTGTCACAGCTAAGATAAACCTTTCCCTTTAGGAAGGCTTTGGGTCGGAGGCACTAGCTCACACCCTTCTGGCATGCTTTGCTGGCACCCTGTAGACAAGCCCTTAGAAAGCTCTGTGCACTTTTATCAAAAGGATGACAAGTATTTCTTTTTTAAATTCCAGCACTAGCAAAGTAACCAGCCCTTCATATTTGTCCCAATGTGTGTTGCAAGGTTAATAATTGGCACTTGCAGCGCTTAATGCTTCTGACACACAAATATATCTGGAGACTAGTCTGTTCCTTACAACAATAGTCCCACTCAGGTATCTTTGATTTCTTCAGTTTCTCAGACTAGTGTAGCATTATTCACATTTTAGAGCGCAGGGTTTAATGATTGTGGTGGTAGCAATTGTTTCCAGAGGAGAAAACATTCTGCAAATTATATGTAAATGTTTTTACTTGGCTGGGTTCTTTTGTATCTCCGCAGAGTATTTTAATCTTCACAAGAATGAAGGTTTCTTGTGAATGCATACAGCAGATTTGTGTATTTAATTTCCACTTAATTTATAAAGGATTCTAACAGGCAGAAGGGTCATTTTGTTATAATGTAAGTGCTACTTACAAATAAAATAATCAAAACCCCTACAGCTCTGGGAGTTAATGTGCCATTTCTAATACTGTATCAGAGCTGTGCTTCCTAGCTGGACAAAGCAAAGTGGTATTCCTTGGCTAAGTACAGACTCTATTGTGACTCCCTAAAGTTGAAAGAGTTACAGGCTGCACCAACACTGTAGGAAACTTGGAAGCTCTTACTTGTTTAACCGGCAATGGTATCTCGTCATCCTCCTCATGCATTTCAGATGACAATGAATGCTCTGTATCTTTCTAAATTTTGGCTCTTGTCCTGTTTTCTGCCTCTTGAATTTGGCCCTTTCGGTGATTGTAAAGTTTTGATTATTTCAGTTTTCTTTTGGTTCTGTTAGAATTCTTCAAAGAAATGTCAAGCTACATGTCTCTATTTGTTGGCAATGAAAGGTCATTTTGACATGTTTCAGAAATTCTCTCCAGCGTAAATTTTCAAAAGCGACTAATGCTTTTGGTTGTCTGTATTTTCACATGTCCAACTTGAGCCTCCCTAAAGAGGCCTGATTTTCAGAGAGTAGGCCTCGGTGACTTTGAAATTGGATTCCTTTAAGGCTTCTCAAGATGGACACCCAATCACTAGTCACTTGTCTCTGTAAAGTGTACACTAGTCATTTATGCTGGTACAATGCCTAGGTCTACATGTCTGTATTTCCCCATCTCTAAGTGACAGGGATAGAAAGAGATTTTTATGTAAATATTAGAAAAACTTAATTATCAGCTGGCACATGAAGAGTTGTGGTATCATGACTCAAACATTGCTTTTTCTTAACCCATTGATTATTAATTTATTTCTTTACTCTTTCCCAAACTTTAGGTCATGGAAGAAGGATCTTATTAATTAAATTCAAAATAATACATTGAGATGATCATTAGTTTGAGAAATTAAATGCACAAAGGTCAGGAAATTAAAAATTAAGGTTCCTATAATAACTAAATTTCCCCATCATGTACACTAGTACACAGTATTTTATATGGAAGTTTATACTGATACATAGATGACATAAGATATGTGCAGTGTAGCTAAGTTTGTTATTGAAAATGTATCTTTTAATTTCCTGACTTATGTGCATTTGAATTTTCTAACAGTACTTTTATAGGAACATAACTTTTTGTATTAAGTTTTCTTTGGACTTTTTGGAAGAAAAAGGTGGGTTACATGGGAAAAATATAAAAAGGAAAGAAATAAAAAGATGTGGTGTGTTTGTATTGTCATACAGACTAAGAATCTTAAGCTTCCTCCCTACCTTATTAAATGGCATCAGATGGTGGCCTAGCAAATACAAGGAGTTTTGCTTATTGAGTCTGTCTTATCGAGTTTATTATATGTTTCAGTATGTTGAACTCTCTATAAATATATGTTGGGCCAGATTTTCATCTGTTACACTGATAAAACTTCTTAGGAATCTCACGGTTGTAAATGAGGAATCTGGGCCAGATGCCCCTATTTTTCTTCAAGGGATTGCCCTTGCGTGTAGTGCACTTCCGGGTTGTGCATGTGCGCCACATACTCAAGACCAGACATTTTTGATGAGTGGAGTCTCACCACTTGTTGAAAGGATCCCAAGTCATACTTTGATTGCTGGGAATTTACACACTGCAACAAGAAAAACCCCCGTAAGCTGCAATTCATACTACCAACATACTTGCCTCTTATCACCAGTGGCAAAAAGAACTGCCACACAAATAAGGGTGCCCATGGTCAACTGTCTTTCACTTTCCAACCACCGCATTGTGACAGGACCTTCAAGAGCTGTGCACCAACTGTCCCTCTGCATCTGCACAAGTCCTCTGGTCTTTCCCCTCCCTTTGGAGGCTGACTTTCCACTACCTATTTTCTTGGACAGATGGGTACTAGAGGTCATCTCCTCAGGGTATACCATCCAGTTCTCTTCCCTCCCCAACCACAACCCCACCCTCCATTCCTACCCTCTTTTGGGAAACCCTCCCATAAGTGGTTTCTTCAGTAGGAGGTAGTCACTTCTCCACACAATTGATAGAATTAGTATATCTAACAGCAATGGGAAAGGGGTTCTACTCAAGGTTCTTCCTCATTCCCAAGAAGAGAGGAGAAGGAGACGCATTTTGGACCTTGGGAACTGAACAAGTACGTCTGCTGCCTAAAGTTCAGAATGGTGACCCTGTCGTCAATTATCCTGCGTCTAGACCAGATAGTTAACTCACTTGCCCCCTATCTCAGGCACCTACTTTCTTGTGGACATTCATTCAGCACACAGGAGATTCCTGAGACTTGTGGGCAGCTAACACCAGAACCTGTACCAGTACAGGTGTCTCCCCTTTGGACTCTTAACGGTGCCAAGGTGCTATTGGTGGTGATAGCAGCTAGCTTTCCTCAATAAGGTATGATGGTTTATCCTTACTTGGATAATTGGCTTCTGAATGGATGATCTTGCCAGGAACCATGAGAAGCAACTGCCATGCTTCTACATCTATTTGAGAGGTTGAGCCTCAGAGTGAAACTGAAGAAGTCCACTCTGGATCCATCAGTCAATATAATTTACTGAGGCAAGGCTAGACACTGTTATAGCCAGGGCATACTTACCAGATGACTGTTTTCTGTCCTCCACCTGGCTCAGATAGCAAATTCACCCTGAGGTGAAACAGTACAGAAATAATTTTGCTGGATTTTATCTGTGGACACACTTAAGTGTGTGTGTGGTTATTAATATGCTCTGACTGCCATAGAATCATGTGAAAATATCCAGGAAAAACAAAAATGTGGCAAATACATTTGAGTAGGTTCTTTGGTGCATGGTTTTTTAAAAATTTATGTTATTTATTCTAAACTAACAGAATAAGTCTTCATAAACTTGTGGTACAGTTTGAATAGTGATATGCTGTGATATATAGTGGCTACAGTATATTTGTCAGAGGATAACTGTCCTATATTTGTTCATGTCTTGGTTTTACTTAAATGTTTTTAAATTAGAAGGGATGCTACAAAGGTTTTTTGTCCTAGCCCTGTGTGCTCTATTCCCCTTTCTATCAATATATACTTACACCTTAATTGAAGGCTTACACATAGGAACTACATACTTGTGATGTGTGTTTATATATAATAATATATACATTGTTTTTTAAAGATTATATATATAATATCTTCCTCTGTGGTTAATGTCCTTATGTTGATGTTGATGGTTCAACTATAATTAAATGAAAATGAGGAATTAGCTGTCAAGGGAAGGAGAATCCAGACTGGAACCCCCACATTTGAGTCCTGTGTAGATGACAGTATCAAGTTCCATGAAAGAGATTGTACCAGTGAAATTACAAGAAATTAAAAAAAAAAATCTCACAAAGGAAGGTTGTTCAACATGATTAATCAAAATAGCAACCAACAAAATAAAACTAACATAAAAGTTACTCATTGATTTTTGTTTAACATCACCAATAACTATCTAATAGCTAAGCCTTGTTATGTAAATATTGTACTTCTGTTGTTTATGTATCTTCATTTTGAGGTAGGAAAACTATAAACATCAAAATGCAACAGTAAAACTCGATTTTTTTCCTCCCAGAAATTGCCCTTCTTTAAGTGCTCAGAGATGAGTTAAGGACTATTTCTTTCATTGTCTCTGAGGACCTTTAACTAGAATATATTCAGGGCTCCTTGTTGCTTAGCTCCTTATAAATGTATTCTTGTCAGGGCTAGTCACATATCAGCTCCACCGAGTGAAATATGAGAATAAAAATAGAATCTGGTGCTGGCACATGTTTTCTAAAAGCACTGAAAGAGACATTCCTAGTAATAAGCAAGTGCAAAAAGAGGGTAGACCAGGATACGATATTGTGCATGGCCTTTGCTGCACCTAACTTATACCTATCATTACATGGATGCTATAAAGCTGTGCAAATGGAAGTAATAAAAGGAATGATTTTGTTATTTTCCCCGGGCTTGCCTGCCAATCACTGATAAAAAAAAAAAAAAAAAGGGGGAAAATATGTGATGACCTGAACACAGAGGATTGAGGAAATGGAGGAAATGATTGTGATTGATTTGACCTTGGACACATTAGAAAATCAAGCTGAATATAATCTCACTGTATATTCTAGCTTATACATGTGGACAGTCAAGAAACCAATAGGCTGAAGCAGAATTAGAAAACATGAACTAGTACTATTATATGTAGAAAGCTAAGCACTCAAAAATATGTAAGAAAAGAAACAAAGATTTAAAGGGACACTGTTGATCAATTTTAGATTCTGCATTTATATGTTGTAAAAAAAAAAGGAAGGGATGTAGAAAACCTAATATGAGTAGAAATAGTTGGTTTTGTTTTTAAAATTTAAACAAAATCATCTTTTTCTTATTCTTTCTAATTTGAACATCTTCCTGTAGCTCTTCGTAACCAAACAGAATTGTTTTGGGGCATAGGAATTAGGGATGTATAAGGTTAACCGGTTAACCACTAAGCATTAGGCTTACCTTTAACCTCAGCGGCCCCACGTTGGCTGGAGGGACCCCAACTCCAGCCGAGCCAGGCCAGCAGGAGGGACCCCAGCCCTGGCCACGCTGGGCTGGCCAGAGCAGCCCCAGCTGCATTGGGCTGGCAGGATCCCAACCCCAGCCGGGCCAGAGTGCCCTAGCCCCGGGCTGCATCAGCTGGCGGGGACCCCAGCCCGACTGGAGCAGCCCCAGTTCCGGCTGTGCCAGCTGGCTGGAGTAACCCCAGCCCTAGTCCCCGCCATGCCAGGCCTGCTGAAGCTACCTCAGTTAACGGTTAACTGGTTAAACGATATAATTTTAATCATTTAATTGGTCCATTTTTAACTGATATTTACATCCCTAATAGGAACCCTAATGGGGGGGTGGAAGGATGATGAAAAGAGGGAGGAATGGGTGACGGGATGGATTACTTGGTGATTACCTGTTATGTTCATTCCCTCTGAAGCACCTGGCACTGTCGGAAGACAGGATACTGGGCTAGATGGACCATTGGTCTGACCCAGTATGGCCATTCTTATGTTTTTATGCTCTTACGAGGGTACATTAAAGACATTATAAATTGTTTGAGAGCTGTTGATAACTCAGAACTATGGGATAGTGATGGCATATGGATCAATGTGGTAACTAACAAAACCCAGAAAGGGGGTGTTGCAGGGGTCTGTTACAGAACCCCAAATCAAACTAGAGAGAAGGATAAGTCACTCCTTAAGCACCTGGCTAATGTGTGGAAAGAAAAACTGTTTTGTTATGGAGGACTTCAGTTTGAGAGAAATGTGCTGGAGGTATTATGCAGCCAGAAGTAAAACATCGTCAGTGTTTCTAAAAATTATAGATAATTTTCTACCATGAAAAGGATTGCACCCAATACGTGAACTCTATTTTGGACTTTATTCTCACAGATAAAGACAAATTAATGACTGGAGTGGAAGTTGGTGGTTGCTTAGGGATCAGTGATCATGACTAATTACATATAATATGTGCAAAAAGAGGACAGTCTCAGCCAGTAATAATCATATTTATTATATAATATATAATTATATCTAATATTTAATATATATTATAAATTAATACTTGTTGGGATTGTCCTTTTTTTGCACATATTGAATGTAATACTGGTACCTAGGAAACCACCAGCTTCCACCCCAGGGATTAATTCGTCTTTATCCGTGAGAATGAGGTCCAAAATAGAGTTCACATGTCGGGTGCAATACTTTGTAGAAAATACCTATAAGTTTTCATGTTGCACACATATAATGTGATTCTTCAAAAAGGACTAATTTCTTAAAGCTGAGGAAAAATTTAGACAGAAAAATGTAAATTAAAATTGAGAACTCTTCCAGAAGAGTTTATTACATGGCCACGAAGTAACAATTCCACAGTCAAGTAAAGAGGACAGCTTTGGCTAAATACCATTCTAGTTCAGTAGCAAATAGGAGGCAGCAATTAGAAATAAAAAAATATAATAAATAGAAAAAGGGGGAAAATAGATAGCAACCAATATAAATTAGAATTTTAAGTGCAGAAAATAGAAGAGGGAAGCTAAAGGTGTCAGGGAAAAATCTTTGGCTGACAGGGGCATGGAAAATAAGGAGTTTCCTAAGTATATTAGGAACAAAAGAAGTGCTAGCAATTGTATAGGTCCATTACTAGATGGAGATGGTAAAATTGTTAGTGATGCGGGAAAAGCAGAAGTATTCAATAAATATTACTGTTCTGTATTTGGAAAGAAGCAGGATGTTGAGCTGGTATCATGTGAGGAAGATAAAATACTTTACAATCCATTAGCAACCAAGGAGGATGTTTGATAACATCTATTAGTGATAAACATTTTTAAGTCAGCAGGCCCAGATAACTTGCACTCAAGATTCCTAAAAGAGCTAACTGAGGAGATCTCTGCTAATAACTTTTGCTGAGAAGAGCATTTAGGGCTGAAGAAAATGCGTACAGGGAGAGACTAGGAGTTCAGTCTGTTTAGTTTATCAAAAAGAAAATTGAGGTGACTTGATTACAGTGTATAAGTATCTTCAAGGTACTAAAGGCTCTTTAATGTAGAAGAGAAAGACCTAATGAGAACCAAGTGCTGGAAGCTGAACCCAGACAAATTTAAAGTGGAAATAAGGTACAAATTTTTAAACAGCAAGAGTGATTAAACTACCAAGGGAAGTGGTGGATTCTCCATCTCTTGATGTCTTCAGATAAATACTGGATGCTTTCTGGAATATATGCTTTAGCCAAACACAAGTTATTGAGCTTAGTGCAAGAGTGACTGGGTGAAGTTTAATGGCTTGTGATTTGCAGAAGGTCAGACTAGATCTAATGATTCCTTCTAGTTTTAATCTCTATGAATGTATGTGTAAAAACTGACTATTTACATAATACTATTAATCAGCGTATATTCACTGCCCTTGTTGAATGAAATGAAAAATAAACAAACAGCGTACATAGTGAAAAATAAATTAGATATTGAACAGGGAATCCTGCCTTCAAAAATATGAGAGATACTTCCTGATTTAATAGTTGAGTGCAGATCTCAAAGCAAAAGTCAGCCCTTTTAATTATCTAAATTGTCTTTATTAAAGATATGTATTTTAATGTGAGTTTTATATTAAGCGTCCCTTTCAATCAGCTGAGGAATGGGGTGGGGGGAAGCAGTGAGTGAAATCCTAGTCCCATTAAACTCAGAGTTTTATCATTGACTTCAATGGAACCTGGAGTGCACCCATTGCTTTTAAAATGTTTAAAGGTTATAAAAATTGGCAAAGGTGCATGCACATGGGGGGGGGTGCGTTTATGAGAGAGAGATCTAACTCAAGCAGATCTTGAGTATCATAATTTTCAAATCTTCATTTCCTTATTGCCCAGAAAAGATTTAAGCTTAGATTTTCAAAGAGTCCCTCACCTACTGTTAATAGTGGAAGGGAAGAACCCTTCAACTTAAAAAAACCCATTCATTTAGTGCTTTAAAATGAGACTGACAATCTGTGTATTAGTAAATATGTGAAGTGGACTTGTTGCACTGATGACTTAAATTATTTTGTATAGCAAATGAGGGAGAATTTATCAAATCTTTCTCTGAAGGAGCGTGACGATCTAAAGATAATCTGGGCTCCGCTCTAGTCAAACAAATAACCAGAAAATATGTTGTGGTTGAAGTAAAATACAATGTTTTGCTTATTTTCTGTCATTGTTCATTAATCCTACTAAGGATGAGATTACAACTCTCTAATATTGGTGAGAGCATTCTAAATATAGAAGAAAATAAATAGCTGCTTTATTGTCAAAGTTTGATGCTATTTTGATGAGACTTCCTAAGTGCACCAAGATAGAGAAAGCAAATGCTGCTGTCAAGTTTCTGGAGAGATTAATTAAAGGGTTTCAAAGAATGGTGCCTATGGCTGTGTGACAGGGTGTAACCTGCCCTTTGTGGCTCCCTACAGGAGGTCCTATGGTCCTACTACACCCTGCTGCAGGAATCAGTGAAGTGACAGGAAAGGGGCAATGAAGGTTGGTGGGTTCTTTGTACTTGCCTAAAGCGACCTCACAGAAGGAGCCAGTCAGAGCCCCACAGGCTCAGATAAATGGAGCTACAGGGCCTTAGCAAGAGAGGTCCTAGCTGAGACCAGAGGTATGAAGAAGGGTGCTGCTCTCTAGCGTGAAGATAAATTATAATCTGAAGACACTGGCCGTGAGATAGGGCTGGAGATAAAAGCGGCCTTGTAGGTAGAGACCCAGGAAGAAGCAGCGATGTATTGGAGTGAGTAGAATGTGTCTACTGTGTAGATGGCCACAGGTAAAGTGGAGTAAACCCTCAAAAGGGGACAGGCCTTATTTAGGAGTGTCATGGGGTTCAGTCACTGCTGGTGGTGCCTCCTCCTAGCCGTCCTGGGGATTAGCTCTGCCAGGCATTGCACTCCCGTCTGGCAGTGTCTTTGCCCATCCTGTCTTGCCCTGCAGCCCCCTTGGGAACTGCAGCCTTGTCTTTGTGATTTGGTCCTCCAGCTGGGTCACCATATATGTTCCCCCCTTCTGGGGTATCAGAGTCCCTCCTGGCAAATGGGCTCAGGTAGTTTTCCTGCTCACTGCCCTGCTGGTGCCTGCCACTTTGTCAGTGGCTGGTAGGGCGACCCCGGCCTGCCCTCTACTCCAGGTCCTAGCTCAGGGGCTCTCTCAGCAGCAGCCAAGATTTTACCTACCCCATACCTCGCTGCCTTTCCCGTGAGCCTTTTCCTACCTTCCTGGCTTTCCCCGTTCTCTGGGTTTACCAGCCTCCTAATACCCTCCTGTCAGGGAGGGTATGTGGACTACCCTCTAGCCCCTAAGGCACTTCCCTCCTCCCAGGGAGTGACTGCAGCCCAGCTCCCAGGCTTTATACAGTCTGCTCCTGTTCCTCCCAGCTGGGCCTCACTTAATCCTCCGCTGGCAGGTGCAGTCTGGGGAGTTAATTGGCTTTCCTGGCCATCTTAACCCCTTCCAATCCTGTGTGGGGTGGACACCCTATCACAGAGACCTTACACAAAGGCCCTGAATTTAAAGGGCCCACAGCTGGGGCTGAAGACCCTACTGGGGGGGAGTTGAATGATTTTTTGTTGGACTCTCAATAGCCAGGAGGCATTCATTTGGACTTTGTGACTGTGCTGGAGGGCCCTGGAAGACCCATCTAATTGCCTGGCAGCCTGCAGGGGGCACCAGGGCAAGAGAAGGACTGTGGTATACTCTGGCACTGGGATGACTGTTCTGTTACAGGCAGGGAAAAGTGGAACTGAGTATGGGGATGAATAAACTTGGGCTCCATTGGGTGGTATTATGAAATTGATACATATGCATGCAATAGAAAGTGCTACAAATTTGACGATTGTGATTTGCACTTTATTATAGAAAGGTAAAAACGTGTGCCTATTGTCCTCTGCTCTGAAGTATTCTGCCATGTTGTTACTTCTCCATTATTCCCAAGGGTGTGTTTTGAAAAGTATGTAGAGAACATATCTTTTTCCAAAAGATGTAGTACCTACTAATTCTTTCGCAAATCAGCTCAGCTGGGGAAGGTGTGGAGAGGCAAGCGAATTTACCACTCACAACTGAACTAATTCATACACACTGTAATCCAGTTATTCATTTAAAAATAGAAAAAGGGAAGATTTGAAGAGTCAGTGCTACTGACTTACATTTTTTTCTTCTCTCCTTGGCATCCATCTTGGATAGTACATGCCAGGAGGGTGGGCGAAGAGAAAGGTGGGCCCAGGAAATGGTGTGGCTTCCACCCTAAACAGAAATGAAACACACCCCAAGACACACAATATCCTTTGACAATTATTTTATTCTCCATAACCTGTAAATCACATTTTTTAAAAACAAACTACAATTTTCTCCGTACAATCAAAACATGGTGTGCAGTATTTAACAGGCTGGGAAATGGATTCCTGGCCATGCACCTCTTCCTCTGTGAGCTTTAACCTACTTTCATTCCCCAACAGGTCCTTGGAGAATTTCCCAGCGGTGCCTTCTTGCCCATCTGGCTGAGTAGGCTGATCCTGGGCTTCCAGGTCCATTGTCTGATCCCATTCCTTGGACTCTGCTGCAGCATCACTTACTTACTTGATCTGATCATGAGGCTGTGATGGGTTGCACTCCACTCCGGGGTGCCACCTGATGCACTGGGTCCCACTGAGGCCATCCATTCCACCAGCCTGGGCTCCTTCACCCTGTCCTGCTGTGCCAGGCTCTCAAGCCTCCTCTAGCACACACACAGGTAGGGATACACCCAGCTGCAGAAAGACACAGACACTGAAATCAGCTCTGTGTGGGAAGAATCAGCTAGGGGATTGCCCAGCACTCAAGTACACACTCCCTCTGGGGTGCAAACCCCAAATTATATTGCCTAGCGCTGCACAGAGAACTGTACAGTGTAAGCTCATGAAAATCACCCCCTCTCTCAACATGGAGGAAGATATGCACAGCTTCCCCCCATCCCAGTTATGAATTTCACAAACTGGGTTAGAGAAAACAAAACAAGTTTATTAACTACAAAGGATAGATTTTAAGTGATTGTAAGGGATATTAAACAGATCAAAGCAGATTACTGAGCAAATAAAACAAATACTCAAACTAAACTTAATACATTAAAGAAACTGGCTACAAGTAGTAATTTCTCATCCTAAATGTTGTTTTAAGCAGGTTGCAGAGTTTCTTGATGACAAACTGCTCTTGCTTGCAGCTTAGAATTCCAGGTATTCCTTTCACAGGCCAGACACATTTTCCAGCCTGGGTCCAGTTCTTTCTTCCCCAGACAGTCTTAGGTGTTTTCAGCATCAAGAATTATGAGAATCTTGGGTGGGGATTCAGTGAAGAACTGACCCTGATTAACTCATTCCCTAGCCTTAAATAGGCTTTACATATGGCAGCAATCCTTTGTTTCCCAGTTTGATCCCCACCCCCTACTAGTGGAAAAATATTAGCAGTCCGAGATGGAGTCCTGTACCAGTGACATGATCACATCACCCTCCAATATAAAGCATCATCCCAGGAAGCTTCTCAGGAAGGTCTGAGATTAGCATTCTCGAAGTCCTATTGTTCTCCCTAATGGCTCATTGACTAACCAGCCAGATTGATTGTATTTAGTCTAATGTGCATTCCCCAGGTGTAAACACTTTTGTAATTGATACATAGTTAATATTCCTAATGTCGGATACAGAATCACATTCAGTAAATCACAATTTTTCCAGTGATATCTCACATGACCCATCTTGCGTAAAATACATCATAGTTACACCATATTCATATCACAAGCATATTTTTATGAAGAATATGGGGTGTAGTGTCACAGAGACCACCAGGGTTCAGGATGCTATCATGGGCAAAGAAGTACTTTGTGCTTGGTGCTGTAGCAAGCGCCTAATCAATCTCCTCATAGCAGGGGCACAGAGGATGTGGTACCAAATTAACAGTGTGCTTTGTGGTTCAGTTGCTCCTGGTGTTTGCTCCATTCCCTACATTCCATTGTAATAGGACTGCCGGGCTTCCAGCAGGGGCCACAAAGGGCCAGTAGAGGGCCACGAAGAGCCAGGTACACCCCTCAAACTGTCGCCTTTGCTAACACCACACTGCAAAGTAGGCAGGTAGCGGGACTGGGTCACACAGCTTAACCCATGCACATATCCACACTCCCCAGTCAAGCTTGCCAGCTCGGGATCTGCTCTCCCTAAGACATGTGTTTAAGGAGCTTGACCGTGTATGATGGAGGGGTGGATTTTGTGAACCTCCATGTGTCCTGACATATGGAGAGGCTGCAGTGCAGACATACCCTAAACCACCTTTCTGTTCAACAGTCTTGTGGCCACTAGGATCAACATTCCCTGGCAAAACTTAGAGTCTCTGCTGCCTATTAATGCCGGCTTTTCAACTGATTTGTATTGCCGCAGAAGCACATGGCAGCTGGGATCAAGTCTAAGGATCTGGTGCAAATTCTCATAATTCTTGATTTGTTGGGTTTTGTTTGAGTGTGGAACTCAGCAGCGTTATCATTTTTAATATATCTCTGGAATATTACCTCTTATACTTTAATATTTGTAGCTGTCAATTCTAGCCTTGTATTTCCACTAATTGACATTCCCATAACACCACAATGAATGGGGAGAAATCCAATGATGCTTGGGAAAAGTATGCCCTTAGTTCTTATGTAATTAAACAGGGGTTTTTTTCCAGCTATGAAGTACTTTATTTTGCACTCTTTTACTTTATTTCTAAATGGCATCATAATGAGAAACTTCTAAAAACAAGATTAGTCTCCTATTTTGAAACACAGTGGGTACCTGGCAATTGGGAATGGTGCTATGGAGCCTGTCCTTAAAGGTTTAATTCTTAAAACTGCCCTATCAAAACCTTTAAAGAACATTTATAAACACACATTTTCTGCTTTTATCTTATTGGAAACTGCACTTCTTTGGAATCTTTTTCATAAATTACAAGGCCAGAAGGGACCATTATGATAATCTAGTCTGACCTCCTGTATAACACAGGACATAGAACTTCCCCAAAGTAGTTCTTAGAGAATATCTTTTAGAAAAAATCCTATTTTGATGTAAAAAATTGTCAGTGATGGAGAATCCACCACAACCCTTGGTAAATTTTTCCAGTGGTTAATTGCTCTCACTGGTAAAATTTACACCTTATTTCCAGTCTGCATTTGTCTAACTTCAACTTCCAGCCATTGGATTGTGTTATACATGTCTCTGCTAGATTGAAGAGTCTGTTATTATATATGTGTTCGCCATGTAGGTATAAAGTCTGGAATAAAGACTGGAATAAAGTCACTCTTTAACTTTCTCTTTGTTAAGATAAATAAATTGAGCTCTTTAAGTCTATCACTATTAGGCATGTTTCTAATCCTTTAATTATTCTTGGGGCTCTTCTCTGAACCATCTTCAAATTAAAACATCCTTCTTGAGTTGTTGGCACTAGAACTGGACACACTATTTCGGCTTTGGTCAAACCAGTACCAAATACAGAGGTAAAATAACTTCTGTATTTCAACTCGAGATTCCCCTGTTTATGCATCCAGGGTTAGCATTAGCTCTTTTGTTCACAGTGTCACACTGGGAGCTCATGTTCAGCTGATTATCCGCCATGACCCACAAATCTT
Source organism: Lepidochelys olivacea (assembly GCF_965140295.1). Classification (NCBI taxonomy): domain Eukaryota; kingdom Metazoa; phylum Chordata; order Testudines; family Cheloniidae; genus Lepidochelys; species Lepidochelys olivacea. The sequence continues at coordinate 113,057,216 of NC_140413.1, forward strand.
TTTCAGAGCCACTACTTCCCAGGACAGAGTCCCTTATCCTGTAAGTATGGCCTACATTCTTTGTTCCTAGAGGTACATATTTACATTTAGCTGTACTAAAATGAATATTGTTTGCTTGGGTCCAGATTACTAAACAATCCAGATTGCTCTAAATCAGTGACCTGTCATCTTCATTGTTTCATCAGTCCTCCCTTTCAGGTTATTGATTTAAAAAGTTAAATAGCATAGCTCCAAGAACTGATCCCTGCGGGACCCCACTGGAAACAGATCAGCTTGGTGACTGTTCTCCAGTTGTAATTACATTTTGTTTCTTCTGAGTTCAGATGAGTTCAGAATAATTCTTATTCCTGACCTGAAGTCATAACCTCTACAGCATCACAATCACTCCTACAGCAACCAGTTCCAATGTCAAAGAAGATAAAAATATGCGGGGGGGGAGGTCTTGCTTCCAAAATCTTCCTCATAATAAATAGCCTGTGAAGAGAAATACAGAACCGATATGTGTGTAGGCAGAGAATTATATACATAGTCCTGTTATTTATTGAATTGTTTGCAACAAGGCACCACCATGAACATGCAGTCATGAGTTTGTCTCACTACATCAAGGAGAATTTTCTTAGGGTTTCCTACTCAAGAGTATCATGTATTTAAATAATTAGTGTAATTACACTAGTTTACATAATTGGCATAAAATGTGTGGTTACAATGTATAATGATGTAAAAATAAAATTTTATTCAAGTTGAGTGTCTTAGCAATACCAAACACACACTTTCTCCAAAGGTCAAGCATTATTAAAAGCTCTCCATCCCCCAAGTATTGGTAAACTCCATCTTTCTATGGCAATAGCAACTCAACAATCCTGTTACTAATTCTGACTCCTTTGTGACGGGATTTGGGCTCGCATTTTTCTACAGGTTTACACGCACATTAGGGATTTAGGAGATCTGGAGTTCTATTTAGCTCTGCCTCTGACTGTGTAATCTTGGGCATGTTACTTTTCTCTGCCTTAAACATCCTATCTGTAAAATAGGAACAATAAAATGTTGTAAAGTCATAGATTTGTGTTATAAAGAGAGTCAAATCAACAGTTAGATTAATCATAGATCTATATGAAAACCAAACCCATAATGTATCATATTTTTTCATGTCTAGCCCAAAAGGTTTCTTTAACCCAACAAAAATATTTTAATAATGAAAAAGTTAAACCTTTGATCTCTTTTTCTTCAATACTTAGACACACCAAAGAAGAACAGTCTGAGAAACAGTCACAGCTGAAAGATTATCAAAAAAAAAAAGAAAGAAAGAAAGAAAAAGAACCCAAACAAACCACCACATGCCAGTCTTCTAGAGCTTTGAATGGACTGAAAAGAACACAGATTCATCAGTCAGGGATAGATTAATTCTGATTTTGTATCTTTATGGAAAAAGTACTTTGGATCTTAAGTGAGATATTAGATGCTTACCAAATCTTTCTATGCAAAATTGGCAGGTAATATACATTCTCTGCCTCAATTGGACAGTGAAATGGACATAACGCTACTTACCCTTGTAAAAAAAAACTTTGAAAACTATCGATTAATATATAAATGTTAGGCCTTCTTATTAAATAAAGGTGATCACAGGAAAAGTAAGATATAATATCTTTAACTTCTATACCACATCTTAAAGGATCTTAAAGTGCTTTACAAAGATTTAAAAAAATGAGCCTCTTGACAGCTCCATGAAATATTGTAAATGGTGTGTATACACAAATGTATTTCAGCCACGACTAAAATACCATTACCTACAGGGTGAAATTAAATGAAGCTGCTGTTCAACATTGCACAGCAGTTTAGCACAGAGAGTACTGTACAACTGAAAGTGCAAGGAGAATTTAAGTAGGCAGCATGTAATTGCTGGGTTTGGATTTTTGCTTATGCTCTGGAATCAAATTACTTAATTGAAAGTACCATGGGATCTTTAATGATCACATGTGGTAGACACCTGTGTTTTTCCCCAGCTATCATCCTGAGATTTCACCCCTTAATCTGCCACAGAAACATTTTTAAAATAAAGACTCCCAAAGAACAGAATAGGAGCTCTCATACCCAGAAGTTCACAAACATACCTTAAGGGTTATGGGGCATTTCCAAAGAAGGAATTCCTAAGAAGGCCTTTATGATTTGTTTCCCTATCACTTACGCCTGTTTTCCACATCAGCTCTGGATTAGTGAGGATTCAGGTCCTCACTTGTAATCAAAGTAGGGAAAAGAAGCAGAGAAAAAGGTAAAAAAGAGGGATGAAAGGAAAAAAGAGAAGGGGACTGAGAAATGAAAAAGGTTTTGGGGTGCTGCTTATTTCAGTCAAAATTGGTTTTGCAGAAGTATGAGCAGCCAAAACCCACCAAGCAAAGTGAATGATGTTGAACATATTGCTGGTGTTTGAATGTTTGTAGTGTAGCACCAGCATTTCATTTTGCTTCAGAGTAGTATACCTGTCATCTTATATAACACTGCCTCTTAGATTTTCCTCTACAAAGGGTCACTGCCACATTGTATGATACTCCTTGGAAATTAACATTGAATTAAGTTTTGCATTAGCTAAATCCTGCTGTAACTGACAAAGAAACCACAGCTCACAAACAGAGCTACATATTTTTTAGAAGCTTTTGTTACCCTAAATCCCCTGTGTTCATACACATGCCCATAAGCATTCTTCTTTTGACTTGCACAGAACCTTGCTGTTAATCTGAGTTACTGAGCAGTGGCTTTCATTGCATATCTGAGCTTGGCTGTAAAAATAATTTCTGTCTAGTTCTTTTAGGCACCACTTGATCATCACCACTGTTTGCCTCTGTGTTTATTTGGGGTTTTTCTTTTTTGGTCTATAATATCCACTCTCTCGATGTATGTAAATTACTCAAAGCACTTTTCTCTCATCATCCCTGCCAGAAAACTACTCTGTCTGTTTCCATATTGATACACCAGGCTCAAAGAGTGAGTGCATGTGGGTGAAAGTCTTGATCAGCTGTAGAAGTCTGTTTAGGGAAGCTGCTTGCTTTAAAGTTTTTGCTGAGATAGGTTTTCTTTTCCAATCGCGTTGGATAGTCCTGTGCATCAATCCGATCTTCATTGCCTATTTGAAAATTCCATATTGTGGTATTTTGTATCATTGGTATAGCCTTTTAGTTAACATATATATTAAGCAAGGAGACTTTATAATCCTCAACTGTTAATTTTTCAAGATGCTCAGCTACTCGATGACCTTAAGGGTTTGGGCTCTTTTTGCTGTTATCGTCAGCTTTTCCTTCCTTTCAACAAGCGATCTTCATGCTAGTCACATATCAAGAAGCAGATTAAAGATCTTTGCAGTATTTACTGTGGAATTCAATATTACCCTGCAAAACCCTAAGGGAACTCCTACTAGTCTTTAGATGCACATTAAGCATTAGCTCCATAAAGTTACCTCTGGGCAAAATTGTTACTTCTGGGCCCCCACAGAACTGAACAGGCATTTGTATTAATGGAGCACTGTGTGGTCTGTTCTATCTGCCTTTCCCAGTTAACATCATAGTTTGGTGTGATTAGTGAGTGATGTTTGAAAATGGCTGTCTTTACTGAAAACAGCTGTTTACTGAGCCAGCTTTCTAGCTTGTCCCTGAAATGTTTTGTTATGTTTTTATCTCCTGTTTGCAAGACTTTCTCAGTATCGATGGTCCTCTTTTTATGTACCTTCTGGCCCCCCCTCAGTCTGTCTTCAGTAATCTCACTACCCATGTACACTCATGTCCCAACACACATGTCCTTCTTTTAAGTCCTGTAACCTGTTCCCTATTACAGCTATCTCCTTCCTTTCACTTGGCATGCCATGTGTTTTTTCAATATACCAAGCAAATTAAATTTCCACCTCTTCTTCTCCTGGATTCAGACCCCCTCATCAACCTCTTAATTGCCTCCTCTTTAATTGCCAGCATTTTCCTGTCCTTCTTTTACTCTTCCTCTACCTTGCAATAACTCATAATCCTTTTACTTACTGATCCCTGAAGTCAACATGGCAATTCTGAATATCCTTGCTTCCTTGAGAAACTCCCAAAAGAGGCATGGCTACATAAACCCTATGGCAGGATACTCACTAGTATTTCCCAATTTCAGGATTCTGCTATATTGATTTTTAAATAGCCTTGTGACTTACCTAGACAGGTTGACAGTGTCCCTTTTAGGTAGTCTCAAATAAACATATATTTAAGCTTCACTTACACCGTCTAACAGCTTTTTCCTTATCACTGTTTTTGTGTCCACAGGTGTGTTATGTAAATTACCTGTGACCTTTAGTAGCAGTAGGCACTAGGGAACTTGTCTGGTAATAATGTACAGCACAGTTGTCACTGCTCAAACCACAGCCTGTTGTACACTTGCAGATGATTGCAGAACTGCAGCAGTTAGCAGTTGCTATGAATTTTGAGCAGAGTAAATACCCATTATAAATTGAGGCCTCGTTTCTTATTGATTGGTGAGAGTATAGCAACGACTGATGATGGAGGAAAGCAGGCTGCACGCAGCCTAGAAATGAGACAGTCAAATATTGTTACACTTCGCAAATTTCCAGCCATGAAATATAGTGGTGGTTTTACAATGCTGGCGTATAGCAAGTACTTACAGTACTGATAGCAGTATTTGGAATGATGTGTTGGTGCTGGGTAACTGGACTCTGGGTATGCATTGTTAAATAACAGGTTTCAGAGTAGCAGCCGTGTTAGTCTGTATTTGCAAAAAGAAAAGGAGGACTTGTGGCACCTTAGAGACTAACCAATTTATTTGAGCATAAGCTTTCGTGAGATACAGCTCACTTCATCGGATGCATACAGTATGCATCTAAGGTGCCACAAGTACTCCTTTTCTTTTTACTGTTAAATAAATCTTTTAAATTATTCCTTTAGTGAAAAAGACACTTTGGACAAAAAGACATTTACTGGCTTTGTACGTGCATGTGCCACACGCCACTGTTTGTGGGGTAAAAAGAATACCATGCGAAAGCTTGGCTGCCTGGTCAGATAACATTAGCATCTGCTGCCTTACTTCATATGTCATTGGTTTTGTTAGCTTGCAGTGATTACTATGAAGAATCCTCATTTGCCCAGATGTCTTGCCTCTGATTCCTAGATCAGTCTGTGATTACCTCTTTTTTGTGATTCCCTGAGTTCCTTTTGGGTGGTGTTTGTTTGCTGCCCTCTGTAGGTATGCTACACTTACGGTTGCATGTCGAGTACAGATGCTGGATGTGCAGCTAGCATGGCTATAAACAGCAGTGTAGATGGTGAAGCACTGCTTAGGCCAGTAGATTGGAAACATGCCAGAACTTTAAGGTACACACCCTACACGGCTCTGCATATGCTAAAGCAGCGCCTTCCATGTCTACACTGCTATTTTTAACAGTGTAGTGTCCCGCTGCCAGAGTCTTTCCCCACTGCAGGGAAAGGCTCTGGCAGGAGAGGAGGCAGCGGGGAAAAGTCTTGGCAGCTCCTTGCTGTTGAAGCCTTTCCTTGCTGCTTCACCCATACCAGACCCTTTCACTACTGCATATAGCTACAGACCTCAGTATTGATGCAGCCTGCTTTGCACTTCAGTGTGTAGCGACACATACCCTACATACCACTGCAAGTGTAGAGAAGCCGAGTGAGTGACAGAGGGAGGGAGGATGGAGTGGGGCAGGGGCGGGGCCTCGGAGGAGAGGCAGGGCAGGGTTGGGGCAAGGGTGTTCGTTTTTGTGCGGGTAGAAATTTGGCAACCCTACTGGCAGTGAGTGGACACTGCTACAACTAGCTATCCAGCACTAGCAACGAGCATTTACATAAAACTTATGTAGAACAAATATGCAAAAACATTGCAGAATTGCTCTCCCTGCCACTGATAATTGATGAGCAGGTATGGATACAAGTTCAATATATTTTATATTTATCAATATATAGCACTTGTGAGCATATGTATATATGCAGCCAGTTATATCAAGATACTAGTGCACCTAGAGTTCATATTGGATACATTCAAGAAATTACTGAATGCCCATAATTTTGCTTTTTATTTAAAATTTTCACACCAAAGAGGTTTCTGAAAGACTGACTGTGTTCAGCAAAGACAACCTCTTACTGCTGATATATTTATTTTATTTCTTGCAACCATCAAAGCATTTTACATAGTGAGAAATTGTATACAGAAAAGAATTCATACAATTCACCCAGTACTGAAATGCACCCACTGTTGGGATGAAACACTGTAGTAAGGCTAAATAATGGTGGAAAGCAAGACATTTGACCTCTGTGCCATATTTTCCCTCATATTTAGAGCAAAGGCTATATTGTTTACCATAGGATAAATCTGAAAATATATAGGAGTTAGCATATCCTTAGCCACAAGTAAACGGTTTTCACATTTTACAGATTGGGGAACAGGGATTTGCCTGGGAGACTGTATGTTCTAGTGGATTATGCAGTGTATCTACTGGGCAGGAGAGAGACGTGGATTCTAATCTCAGTTGCTTTATTGTATGGTTTAGAGCAGTGGTTTTCAAACTTTTTTTCTGGGGACCCAGTTGAAGAAAATTGTTGATGCCCCTGACCCAGCGGAGCTGGAGATCAGAGCTTTGGGCTGTGGGAGGGGCTCAGGCCTGGGGTAGAGGGTTAGGGTGCGGGCTGCAAGGTGGTGTCAGGAAGTAGGGGTTCAGGATATGGGAGGGGGCTCTGGGCTGGGGCAGAGGGTTGGGGTTCAGGAGGGGGTCAGGGCTCTGGGCTGGGGGTGCAGGCTCTGGGGTGGAACAGGGATGAGGGGTTTGGGGTGCAGGAAGGAGTTCCAGGTTGGGGGGGGCTCAGGTCTGGGGCAGGGAATTGGGGCAGGGGATGAGGTGCGGACTTACTTCCGGCGGCTCCCAGTCAGCAGCGCAGCCGGGGTGCAGAGACAGGCTTCTCACCTGTCCTGGCACCCCGGAAGCAGCCAGCAACAGGTCCAGCTCCTAGGCGGAGGCATGCAAGCAGTTTTGCGTGACTCTCGCCCACAGGCATCAACCCCCCCCCCCAGCTCCCATTGGCCGGAATTTGGCCAATGGGAGTATGGAGCTGGTGCTCGGGGCAGGGGCAGCGCGTGGAGCCCTGTGGCCCCCTGCCTAGAAGCTGGACCCGCTGCTGGCCACTTCCGGGGTGCAGCGCGGTGTTGGAAAAGGTTGGCACTAGCCTGTCTTAGCTGGGCAGCACCACCGATGGGACTTTTAACGTCCCGGTCAGCAGTGCTGACCAGCACAAGGCTATGCAGTGCCTGACATGCCGTGACCCAGTACTGGGTTGTGACCCACGGTTTGAAAAACACTGGTTTAGACAGTTCACATATCACCCCCAAGCCTCAGTTTATATAGAACTCTTAAAATATTATCGAATACTCAGGTATTAGCGTGCTATGCAGGATCACTTACAGACTGCATTTTTGGAGAGCACAGTGTGGCCTTGCCCACATAGTAACTACTTTACTTTATTTTAAATCCCCCACACTAACAAGACATTAGAAGTTGAACGGACATTATCTGTACCTCCTGATGAGATTTTGCTATTGGATGATCATGGAGATGGGAGAGGGAGACTCTCTTGGCATGGGGAGATAGAATCCACTAATCAGTTCTGCTGTAATTAATGTAGAATTTAAAGCAGAAAATCCAAACGGTCAATATGTTCAATATGTGCCGAGATCTATGTCCTAGTAATGCTTATCTTTCTATGGGGCATAGTTAATATCTTCAGTAGTCTGTAAATTATTACAGAAATTACAAATCTGCTAGAAAATCAATACAACTAATTATAAATTAATAGATTTCTAAGTGTGAAGGAGCATGTAATAACCTAGATGAGTTCTTGAAAGAAAATGCCATTCCTGGTATCAGGGGGTTGGGAGCCTCCAACTGTTTTATGTGACATCTTCAAGTGTAAACACATTTCTTTTTCTTTCCCTAACTGACTTAGTCTGCCACTGCAGTGAACAACATTTCCATTAGCCTCCTACTGTTAAATCATGGAGTAACTATAATCAGAAAAACATCCAACATGCAAACTAACTAATAGAGCAGCAACTGTGGTCATCATCTATCTCCCTCTTGCAGGCATTTTTGCAGGTTCCTTCAGAGTTTGTGCAGCCCCTAATTCTACCTTAAACTGGATCTAATGAGGTGGAAGAAAAATAGGATGATTACAGCGTGCACTGATGGTTTATGGAAGTTCTTGAGCGTACTGGCCAGAAGAAAGAATTTTTTATCTGGTTGATTTTTTTTATATATCCAGTATTTTACATCAAGCTGGTGGCCTATATACCAATCCCTAGAATATGCATTTAGATTTTGGAAAATAGTTTGGCATTTTCTGGATCGTTGAAGTTTTATTAAAAATAAAATTTGAACTAAAATACTTTGTCTCCTATTTTCCTGTTGTTCTAGAGCATATGGCGATTCTTCTGTGCTTGGCTACATTACAAGCTATAAAACAGAAGCAAAGCTAGGTAATGTTTATCTTGCCTTATTTAAAAGTTGCACAATTTGGGATCAGCTATACTGAGACAATCTGAATTCAGACTTAGAAAAACCACAGCTTCTGCTGATTTAGGGTCTTTGTGTAGATTTAAGCATAAAATTTAATTGAATCCTAAGCATATGCCTAAAGTTAAGCTTGTGCTTAAATTGTTAGCTGAATAGAGATGGACTGTTGAATTGGGACCTACAGGAGTCTTTTTTTCTTTTTTGAGACTGAAGACTGGAAACGTGGTACAAAGTCTCACCTTTGGCCAATATCCCTCCGGGACTGGCACAGCAGCACCAACTAGCTCTAGTAAAAGTTCATGGTGGTTCTGTTGGTGTGTCAGAGATTAACACCTTGGCCATTTCAAATCACATTGTTGTATATGCTGTCAATGCAGAGGCATCATTTTATATTCTCTAATATAACTGGTGCAAATAATCTCATCTGATTTTAGGACAGAATGGCAAAAAATGTTTCCAGTGACATTATTGCTGTCAATCTGTCCTTCGTGATAAGGAATGGTGTTTCTAAGCAGTAGTTGTACTGTGCATTATCTTTAGTATGCAAAGATCCAGGGTAGTGAGTAAAATGCTTGTGTATGCTACTTTATGGGACTTTGCATGTTAAATATGTTCAGTAATAAGAGATATCTTACAGAGAATTACCATGCAGTCAGAGTAATACTTGGTGTGTCCTATTTGATGAGACATGTGGTATCTTCCTTTTGTAAAATGCGATTTAAATGCCTGACACTCTTGCAGTTGAGATCACTAGGATTTTGCATAAGAATGAATAGTGATATGCCATCATAAGAATAATATGACTCCTAATTCATCCAGTGGGTAAGAATATTATAGTTCAAACAGACTTGGTATTTGCTTAACTCTGTATTACTTACAGTATGTATTATTTTTTGTATCTTATTGTGGTATAGCCTAGGATGTTGACTGTGTGTGGTCCCTATCTACTGGCACCAGTGGAAGCTAAACGGGGAAGGGTCCATTTTGGGTTATATTTTGAGACCAATCAGTTAGCCACTCTCTAATCTATTTGTGTGTCATCATTCTAGTTTCTCAGTCAACTGTTGCAAACAAGTCAAATGCCTTATAGAAGTCTAAGTATGCTACATCAACACTATTACCTTTATCACCCAAACTTGTAATCTCATTAAAAATATCAAGTAGTTTAACAGGATATATTTTTAATAAATCCATGTTGTTTGGCATTAATTACCCTCTTGAATTCTTTCTTAAGACAGTCCCACATCAGCTGTTCGATTATTTTGCTTGGAATTGATACCAGGCCAGTGGGCTTATAGTTAACCAGGTCATCTCATTGACACTTTTTAAATATTGGCAAAATATGAACATTCTTTTCATCCTCGGGAACATCCCCCCAGCCGTGGCCATGCCTCAGATCTTTTATTGCAGTGTTGATGTACCTTAATCACAATTCCCCCCTGCTTCCTGGGATAGTAATTCCTAAAACTACCAGTCCCACACCTGTGTTGACCAACAAGTAACGGGGGAAGTGGGAGGAAAGTTGAGCTGAGGCTCTGCCCATCTGTTTAGGGGAGGAGGAGAAGGGGCTTGGAATACTGCTTACTTCTGTGTCCTGGACTCAGGGACTCAAGCTCACACAGGGACTTAAGAGAACTCCTATTCCCCCTTACTTATTTGTACTTAATTTAAGACCAGGCAAAGAAAAGGGGTATGTATATGTAAGGAAGGGAATGGGATGAAGGGGATAACACACATTCTTTATGTTTAGCTGTATGCACAACTTGCTAGTTCCAGGTTTCTGGAATTGTGGTCCCACACTTGATTTATCTCACCTGTCCAGTTTCCTTTCCTGATGACTGGCAGTGCTGATAGTACCTCTTCACTGCTTCCAAAATACCTTCACATGCATGAAGGCACTACCAGATCTCGTGGTCTCACTTGCTGGAGTATTGTACTGCCATCCACACCATCATACCATATCATATTCTCTTGGAATACTGTAGTTCAATTGCTTGTCATTCTCATCTGTGAGAATCACAGAGAGCATGTGATATTGTGGGTATTTCAACCATTCTCCTAAAATAAATTCTAGCATAGACTTTCCTACAGGGAAATATCTGCAAGTGGTTTTTTTTTTAAATTTATCTAGCCTTTTATCCTTACTAGGAGAGTTTCTTTTGTGTTCCTTTAAGTTGGCAATGTACAGGTGATGACTTCAAAAGTGTTAACAGTAAGATGTACATATTTATGGTCAGACTTGCTATTATGCTTATAGAAACCACCAATATCCACTTCTTGTCATTACTACAAGAGAAAATTGTCCAGGAAGCTTTAGAAAGACAGTACTGTACATATCTGGCACATAGGCAAAGCAGAATTCTGCTGTGTTGTGGTTTCAGGAGGGAAGCGATTTTGTAAGCTTCATAATGAAGTACTGTATTTCAAATGTGAAAACAGATATATGAAAAATGGGATGTCCCTTCAGATAGGTAAAACTTTTTTTCCTTTTAAGATTGTTTTTAAAATAACACAAACCTTCCTAAGGGACCTAGGAAATGTGATGCTTGAGGTGATCTGAAGGGGGGAATATATGGCGAGGTAAGTAGAGTCATCCATGAATCATAGGAGAGCTGCAAGCTAAATAATAATTCTTAGTGAATGAAGGGATGGCTAAATCATTATAGCAGTTCCTTTGTAAAGTTAAGCATGCAGAGTCAGGGCTTACACACTCATAACTCTTAAATCCGTGATTTGGTTATTTGACTTGTGACCATTTAACATCCCTTATTTCCATCTTTTCTGAATAGAAAGAATGAGGGTACAGGTAAAAGGGATGTTTGATATTGGGCCATTAGGCCTGGGTTGGTATTAATTAAGTTACTGAATTAAGTGCAGTGCTCAGGTCCTCTCTAGGTTATGGACACTCCAACTATCTAAATGTGGATAATAAATAGTTTACCCTCACAATTTTATGCAACAGAGGCAAGTCAGTCTGTAACGCTTATACACTCACAGGTTTGGGGTTTCTTGCCAGTATACAAAGCATCCACCAGACTAATGGTGATATTTTATAACCGCTCTTAGCCGTGCTGAAATTCAAATAGTTATTGAGGGAATTAAAGCACACTTCCATTGTAAAACCTCTGTTTTTATACACACAATGCACCTGCACTGATCTGTACATTTCATGACTAAAAGTTCCCTGTGGAAGAGCAGTTAACTGTGGATGTTCAAAACTAGTAACCCCAGTCTGTTAAGGGACTAGCTAGTGGGAGCTCTAATCATGCTGGTGCGTGGGGAGACATGTTAATCTCTCGCTCCCTCGCTCTCTGGCTTTTTTAATGAAAGAAAAAGAGACCAGTGTTATACTGTGAGATGTATCATTGTAGCTTCTAACTGTATGCCTTTTATGTCTCAAAAGAATGTGAATATTTTTGTTACTTTTTAAAAATGATTCAATACATTTTAGAAAGTATATGCCAGAAGGGCACATCTGCATGCATGCTATTTAAAATGGTTCTGGGAGATGGAGGTTTATTATGAAGTATACTATAAATATACTCTAGGAAGTCCTTTGTTTCTGTTCAACGGACTTTCAAAGTTCCTTATTGAAATGCAGAGCTTTTTTTCTTTTCAAAAATTAGATCAAACATTTCCTATGATGGCTAAATTAGGCATAGTTAAATGGGGGGCTTTGGTCTGATTTTTTTTTAATGTGTCCTTGTACATTATCTGTTTCCTGTAGCTATCCTAAGTGGTGGGAAAGTTGTACATTAGAGCTAAACTGTATTCTAAGAGCACATACTAACTACTAGAAAGGGATTTACAGTAGTTGAAGATGCATTTTTCAGAAGACAAAATGTTTAACTTTCTAAAAAATCCCATCCACGTGCCAGTAATTTTTAAAAACTATTTTACTTAAATTTCCATTAAGTTGATTTGTATTTTCTTTCATACTGTTTCTGGTTCCAAAGGTATTGTACAGCAGAAGACTTCATTTTCCTGTGTTGTCAATCTGATACCTTTGAACCCTACATTAATTGAAAAGGTAGATGTATAATACATTCAATACAGCAACAACACTGTAAATACCAGTAAAATTCCACTGCATTTGCACTCAAGCAGCACCACCAAAATGAGCAAATAATTTGAAATCAATCAAACTGCACCAGTTGTAACTGCGGGCTGAATTTGGCCCTATTTGATTATTCTTTGCACTGGCCCTTAAATACTCATGAATTAGTTTGAGGAGGAAACAGGAAAATGTTCTCAGGTGGCCAGTGTGGAGGAATTATGAATAATGGTCAGTTCAAACACTGTTCTGAGAGCACCTTTTTCCTTTGCTTCTGTTTTGCGTTTTCTTCCTTGAATTTTTACTTCCCTTCCACACTTAGCTTGTAACCCATTGTGAATTAAGAGCACATCCTGCTGGGAGAGCTGGTTAACTCTGTGATAGTGACATTTCTACTAGTGCAGGCTACATGTGCCTTATTACCTCACCCTGAAAAACATCTGAGTGTTTCTTGTCAAGTTAAAATCAAACAAATCCCCAAACTCCAGTGCCATGTTTGCTTGTTTGAAAGAACAGCTGCTCAAGAGCTACCTTTAATTTTATGTTTGTTTTTATTTTCCAGGTAAGTGGAAGCTTTCTCTTCATTGCTAGTGGGAGTGCTGATTCTGGTGGTAAGTGCTCTTCATGGAATGATTATACTGATCTACTCTACATAAATTCATCATTTCTGGGTAAACAAGCAAACTGTGGCTAAGTTTTTAAACCACGTCATATTGAGCCTGATTGTGCACGTTAGTGTCATAGCGGTTTTTTTGGTCACTTTGTGGAACTCTCCACACGTACACATTCTCTCGTGATCAGACTTTTGAGTTTCTTTTGAGTGTAGAAGAAAACTTGCTCTCTCTAAATCCTGTTTAGTTATATGAAAGAAAAAACCTTTTACGTTCAGCTCTCTGCGTGTGGAACCCTGCACATGGTTATCCCCACTGATTTCATTGGCAACCTAGGCAACTGTAGTTTGGTGTTACCTAAAATCATGTTTCCTTTAATCTTCTATTGCTGATGTTTGTTTGCTGTCATTTAGTTATGTTTCAAGGTCTGTCATAGGAATTTGTCCTTTAGAAATCTTATGTTTTATCACAATATACATCTATTATAAATATCTTACTCCTACATTAAGTGAATATTCCACATTATTTTGCAGTAGCAGATTGCTATTCATTAATGGCTCTGATTGTTTTGGCTCTGTATATTTAACAAATATGGCTTTGTTACAAGGTCAGCTGCCTCTCATGCACCCTCAACCCCCATGGCTAGAGGTCACTCTGTGGCACCCTGCCACCGTTTTCCCCCTCTTCAGGGCACGAAGGCTTCTCTCACAACCTGAATCTAGGGCTGGTTTAATAACAAACAGTTCACAACAATTCTCAGGATCCCAAAATAAAGTCCATCACCAAAAATGCTCGTATTTACTTCTGGCATCTTCAGTCACAACTGGAGCTCTTCTTATATCCCAATCTGTTCTCAAAGCCAGACTGCCCAACTCTTCCTAGCTAGAGTGCAGCCTCCTAGCTCTGGCATTTGGGCTCACACCCAGTCAGGGTCTTCCACAGGAATCTCCTGTTCACTGGATCCTGGCCTCCAAACACCCCTGATACCAGAATCTTCCTGCCAGAGCCTTTCTCGCTCCCTGCAGTTTCCTAAGCTTCCCCGCTCTTTCAGCTACTCTTTATGGGAAGACCACCTGATCTTTTTCAGGTGTGGCTCATTCAGTTATCAGGGATGACCAGCCTTCCATCTTTTAAGGGGCAAGCCACCCTGTTACAGGCTTACTACATAAATTAAATGCTGTGACTGGAAGGAGAAGAAATAATAAACACCAGGGCTGTAAAATGATTAAAATAATCACACTTAATCAAGTAGAATACCATTTTAAATTTATTATAAATATTGTGGATGTTTTTCTACATTTTCAGATATATTGATTTCAGTTATAACAAATACAAAGTGTACAGCACTCACTTTATATTATTTTTATTACAAATATTTGCACTGTAAAAATGATAAAAGAAATAGTATTTTTCAATTCACCTCATACAAGTACTGTAGTATGCGATCTCTTTATTGTGAAAGTCCAACTTATAAATGTAAAATTATTTTTACATAACTTCACTCAACAACAAAACAATGTAAAACCTTGTGTTGTAATTGAAATCAGTATATTTGAAAATGTAGAAAAAACATCCAAAATATTTATAATAAATTTAAATTCTATAATTGTTTAACACTGTGATTGAAACTGTGATTAATCATGACAATTTTTTAAATCTAATTTGTTTTGCATTAATCACATGCATTAACTGTGATTGACAGCCCTCATAAACACCTAATAGTGAGTTCCTGAGATAAAAATAAGTAATTTGGGAATTTGCTTTATGTGCACTATAGAGCACCTGATGTTCCTAATGTACCCATATCTGGGGGATTTGTTTGTTTTGAAAGTGTGAGGGGAAAATAGTCATTGTAGGCTAAGCTAATTCTACAGGACCCTTGTCTAATAGGTGGACAGTGAATGAGGCAAAGGGTTGCAAAAGAGAGAGAATGTTTTCTTGTGTTTAAGGCTCTGGGCTTCTGTTATTGGCTTTGCCGCAGTCTTCCAATGTGATGTTGGGCACTATTATATACAAAACCACAAAGGGGCTGCAATAAGACTATGAACAACTTATTTAGGGCATTTCCTAGCTTTTGTTTCCTTGATTTTGCAACCTGAATGTTCTTACAATGTATTATTTGAATATAACCTGTGTTTATATTTTGGATTAAAACCAGAAGTATTTACGACAAAGGTGTTGCTTGGTGGGCTTATCTGGCATCTGTGACCTTTGCTTTGGGGTTTGTTTGCACTGGTGGGAAGGAGAGGGAGATTGTGCAAGTACTGTATAGCTAATATGGTTCAAACCTTTAGTGTAGACTTGCCGCCCTGATGCAAAAATTACTTTTAACAGCAAGGATCTCCCTGCTATCAGATATCAAAGATTGAGTTTGAAATTAGTGGAAGACTCAAAGATGCAGGTCACCTCTTACCCCATTGTGGTATGGTATACTAGGGGTTTGGAGGACTCCAGCTACATTGGTGTAACTACAATCTGTGCAAAAAATCAGGGTAGACTGTCGGTCCTTCATCAATTGAGATTGAGCTGATCACAACACATCTTCCAATCTTCTCTCGCTCTGGCCATCCTTTGTCATGCTTGTCCATATCTCCTCATTAGGAAGTCATCCCACCTCTTTGGAGACCGACCGCATGGCCATTTCTGTTCTCGCGGATCTCACTAGGATATAGCTGCGGTCCATCTGTTGTTGCTGAGTCGGGCCACATGTCCTGCCCACCGCATTTTGCTGAACCTGCTTTCAACAACAACGTCTCCAGACTGCTCCCTAATTATTTCATTGGGGATGTGATCGCAGAGCGAAATGCCCAAAAATGTTCGTTCTATTGCCCTCTGTGTGACAGACAGTTGATGTTCTTCAATTTTTGTCAGCGACCATGTTTCGCTGCCATATAACATCACTGAAAGCACGGTTGAGTTAAAAAGATTTGCATGAGTTGTTTTGCTGATCTTTCCTTGGAGGATGTCCTTGATGTCATTGAATGCACACCATCCAGCTTTTTTTCTGCGCAACAGTTCGCCCTCTGATCGTGGCGCATGTTGACTTCCTGGCCCAAATAAACGTATTTATCAACCTCTTGGATCTGCTCTCCTCTAAGAGTTATTTGGGTTCTTGGCAGAACATCTGATCTCATGTATTTTGTTTTCGACCAGTTCTTATTTAATCCGACTTGACTACTTTTCACATTCAGTTCTTTAAGCATTCTCTCAAGCTGGGCTGTATTTTCAGCTATCAGCACTATATCATCTGCGAAGCTGAGATGGTGTAGCCACTTCCCATTGATATTAATCCCGCCTTTCAAGTCTGCTCGTCGAAAAACAAATTCAAGACAGACTGTGAATAGTTTTGGTGAAACTGTATCTCCTTGTTTCACATCTTTCTCGATGGGGATTTGGAGGGGAGTATCAACAGCGATATGTCCGTGCTGCAGCCAGAGTTCTCTTCCTTTAGTAATGTGATATATTTTGCGCTGATGCCCCATTCTAAAAGAGCTTCAAGAACAGCGTTAGTCTCTACGCTATCAAATGCCTTCTTGTAGTCCAAGAAGGCAATGCACAAAGGGAACTTGTATTCCCTTGAACGCTCTAGTAGTTGGTTTAGAGTGAAGATGTGTTCTATCATGCTGTAATTCCTTCGAAAGCCGGCCTCCTCTCTAGGTTGCTGTTCATCCAGGTTTTGCGACAGTTGATTTGTTATTATTTTAGTGAACAACTTATAGATATGTGAAAGCAGGCAGATCGGGCAATAGTTCTTTATATTTTCTCAATCACCTTTCTTATGCAGCAAGATGGTATTGGACTCTTTCCAACTGGATGGTATCTCTGGATTTCCAGTAGCGGATGAACCTTTGGGCGACAGCTTTCCAAAGTTCCTGACCTCCCGCCTTAAGCACTTCTGTCGTCAGACCATCCTTGCCTGGAGCCTTCCCCTCTTTCATTTGCTGGACTGTGTGACAGACTTTGCTGATGAGAACCAGGAGTATGTGTTCATCGGTTTGTTGAAGTGATGACATTGGGACGTCTTTATGGGATGCAAACAGCTGGGTATAGAAATCCCTGCAAATTGCCTCCATCTCTGTTCGATCAGTTACTGATTTTCCATCTCTGTTCTTCAAAGCCAATAATGATGACCTGTACAAAGCCAGTTCCCGTTTGCATTTTTTGAGACTTTTACGATCTTCAGCAGCGTTTAGGAGCTTTTCGGTTTGAAATTTCTCAAAGTCTTCCTTCAACTTCATTCATATGAGCTTGCAGAGAAGGGAGTACTCAAGCCTATCTTTTCCAATAAAATCTTTGTATTCTCAGATTCTTCCGCTAGCTCGTCTTAGTCTTTCACGCTCAGCTGATTTCACACACCGTTTCAGTCTCTTACTGAAGTTCTCATAATTGTCGTCCAGGAGACTGCAATCTTCCCTAGAAATGTTTTCCTTCAGGATTGCCTCGTCAAAAGCTACCAGTTGGTGACTTCTGTTTGCCATACACAGCACCTTTTTCTCTAGTGAATGTGAGTCTGGCTCTCAGTAGGCGATGATCGCTACCGATATTGAATGATGGCACTACTGAAATATCCTGCACTATGCATCGTCAATCAATCAGAAAGTAATCAATTTCATTTTTTGTCTTCACGTTTGGTGCGATCAAGGTCCATCTTCTGTTGGCCTTCTTTTGGAACCAGGTATTACCAATGAACAGTCTCTTCGTCTTTGCTAATATAGCTAGTCATTTTTCTTGCGCGTTTCATTCTCCGATACCGTACCTTCTTATGAACTTTTCGCCCTCTCTCCCTCTTCCAACCTTGGTGTTAAAATCTCCCATCACAATCGTATATGTGGAACTCTGGATGAGGGTTTCCTCCAGTTCCTGATTGAATCCTTCCACATCATCATCTTCACATCTTCAAGGAATATAGATCTGGATTATTTTGAGGGTACTATTTCAGGTCAATCAGAGGTAAAGAACCCTGATATGTGATGACTTCAAATGGCATGAGACAATTTTCGAAGACCATTCCTTGTTTATGATGAATCCGACTCCTCCAACTGTCCTCGTGCCTTCTCCTTTTCCCAGAATGACCATGCTTCTATCCCTCCAGTTGACCTCTATCTCCGTTTTTTGTCGTGTTTCGCAAACACCCAGCACATCGCAGGCTGTTTTTGCCATTTCCTCCATGACATGGTTTATCAATTCCTCTCTCGTCAGTTTTCAGAGTAACAGCCGTATGCATCCGATGAAGTGAGCTGTAGCTCACGAAAGCTCATGTTCAAATAAATTGGTTAGTCTCTAAGGTGCCACAAGTACTCCTTTTCTTCTCTCGTCAGTGTTCTGCAGTTATAAGTGCACACTGAGAGAGTTGTCCGGTTTCCTTTTGGCAACCTGGCACCTGAGATTCTTTGCAGCCTCTCATCATTCGAATGCCTCACTGCCTCCGGAGTGGGGATCGAGGAATGTGTAGAGAACTGAGACTTGATTTTCCATGTTGTTTTAGCCATTGTTTTCTGCCACCCAACTTAGCTACTTTACAGCCTCAGAAAGAGGGATTATAGAGGAATCAGCCCCAACGCTGGGCTGACAGTCTGACACTTTGATATCATGGTTAGATCTGCTGGAGAATACACTCCGCTACCATCGCTGTCGAACAGCCAAGGTCACCGCTGCACCAAGTTGAGCTGTTGAGGTAAGATTTGCAGCAGGGTATACAAGTCATTAGATTTCTTAAAGTCTAGATGTCTCATACATACTTGTTCATTAGCCCGTTTGTTTATGGATAGGTAAGATGGATAGGTAAAAATGGCAAAAATGGCAAATGCATGACCCTTTTATAACCTGACCCTATATTTCAGGTTTTAGCAAATTTTGGCTCCCGGCCCTTCAGGATAAGCTGCTAGTGGGCTGAGACATTTTGTTTACCTGGAGCGTTTGCAGGCACGGAGCCCCTCAGCTCCCAGTGGCCAGGGTTCACCATTCCCAGCCAATGGGAGCTGCAGGAAGTGGCGGCCAGCATGTCCCTCGGCCCGCGCCACTTCCCGCAGCTCCCATTGGCTGGGAACAGCAAACCGTGGCCACTTAAGTTGAGGGGCTCTGTGCCTGCCAACGCTCCAGGTAAACAAAATGACAATATATTAGATATTCAATTCAATAATTCAATAGAGCTTAAAATCATCAAATTTTGGTGTAGACCCATTGATAAGCCGACCCCCAAGCTTTAATGCTTCACTTTTTTACCAAAAAAATTTGGCTTATGAACGAGTATATACGGTAACTCAGAAAAAGTGTCACTCAGTTTGAGGATGCCCCCTTCCTTAGAAACCTTTAGAGAATATGTCCATGCTATATCACTGCAAGGCCAAAGTTGGGTTGGTTTTTTTTAAAGGTATAGGTTACTGACACTACAGAAATAAGGGTAAGGTGGATAGAGTCAGAGTGCAATAGGCACCTGTACCGATGAACATTTTCATTTATAAAGCTTTCCCCCACAATGGTGCTTTTCGCTTTAAAACATTTGTAATGCTAAAATAAGACAAATTCTCACCAGAAAATACATAGAGTAAGATGAAAACAGGTTTTTTCAAACATTAAGAGCAGGGTGTGATGGGCTGAGGAAGATGTCATGAGGAGTAAATACCACACCATATGCCCTAATGTGAGAGTTGTGTGAAAATGACTATGTTTGGAAATTTCAATTAAAAAGATCTGGTTGAATCTTTTTGAATTTTGATGTCCAGATTAAAAATGTCATTGAAATTTTGGTGCCAAAAGTGTGTTGTGTGTCAGGGGGAGGAGGGAATTGAAATTTCAGTGATTTGTTTTGATATTTTTTAACAAGCTGTAACTGGTACAACTAAAGCTTCATTGACTTTTGATCAAAAGCACAATACTGGAATCTCAAAAAATGGAAAGAGTCCAAATGCAGGTACCTGTCAGATCAAGGCTAACTCAATGCACCCTTAGAAAGTGACCATTACTGTTGCTTTTGTTAAGTGTTTGTTGGCTGTGTAGCTTGGCAGACTACTTACTAACCATCCTAACACAAATAATTTCCCTATAATAAAGTGTGTAGAAAATCCTGTTTGTCCATTGAGACCTGCAACTTTCTACTCAGAAGTTATCCTTGGTCTGTATGTTCTGAAGTAAACAATTAATCTTAGAATGTAATTACATTCAGATAGAACGGGGTTTAGTTATTTTTTTATTGTTGCACCTTTAAATTCTGTCCATCTGTTGGGTATTTTGTAACATACTTGAGAGAGAATACCTTGAGGTCAAGTAAAATGGATCTTGAAATGTTCAAAAGGCAGTAGATTTTGCTTTAGATACCACATACACGTTCATGACCCCCTGCTGTTCCCAACCCCGTTATAGAGTTTTCTTTCTATTAAAGAAACTGGATTAGAAGATCAGGAAACAGCAGCAAAATGGAAAGGTGAAGGAAGTTTAGGTTTAAAACTTGCATTAACAGGCCTTTCATCAAGCTTTGAAGCTTTTTAGCATCTATAGAGGCATGTGAATCAAGATGTTGTTTGAACGGCTAGCTCAACAAAAGCTGGTCTGAGAAAAACACTCAGTTGTCATTGCCAACCCTTGCTGCAGCTTTTCATGCTAAACTCCTTAGCCATGCTAGATGATGAAACTGCAAGGCTGATACATTTATTTTAGCTCAAGTTTGGCTATTATATATTGACTTTCCTTTCTTTTTCTTTTTTACCCTTTGTTATATTTGAGGGGAGAAATAACCTAAATATTCTACAAATAGCTTAACTTCACCTGATTAAAAGGAAGCTACAAATTAGCTAATTATGGTCTATGAAGTAAGAATGCTTCTTAAAATATTTACAAATAATATTAAAAAGTCAAGTTCTTCAGATCTCCAAGTTTCAAAGCTATACATCAATTTTGACATAATTTAAAAAGGAATTTTGTTAGTGCAGAACAGACAGATCTTGAGCCTGATTTGGATCAATTAGTCCTCACAACCAACCCATCTACTACTTAATTAGTTTGTTTAAAAGTTATAAGTAATGATTTGTTGGCTCAAAAAGATGAAACCTTCATCTGTACATGAGATGACTATATGAGGAAACCAGGCTATTTGTTCCTACAGTGGGAATGTTAACACATATTATGTGCAAAGGTGTCAATAAAAGGAGGCTGTTAATATTTTAGGGAGATGATGGATATTCTTAGTTTGTACCTCAGAATTTTTCAAAAAGTTTGAACTTGATTATAAATGGGAATGATTAACTTCTACTACTGATAACCTACTTCACACAGTGGCTCATCTCACATTTGCATCACCCTGAATCAACAGTGATAAAGCAAGTCAGTCGTGCAAAAACTAGGGAAAGCAAATCTACATCCTTTGCTCAGAGTATTAGTCTTGCTTTTGCAGATAGCCTTGATTATCACTTTTTTTTATGTTGTAAAAACTTCTAATTTCCTTCCACGGTGTGGTGCCTTGGCATCTCTCATTTAATTCAGTCACTGGATGATTTCATCCTTCACGTAATTTTGATCAGACATTCAGAAAACAAATTATTTTAAAAATAATGAAACTATGGTCTTCTATTACTGTTAAGCATTTTCTGTGTTGTTATTGGCTGATTCACAGGATGTAGACATTTTAATTAACAAGCTCAAAATAGTGAAAGAAGCAGCTGCCACCTCTGCTGCCGAAAGGAGACCCATGATGGTAAAACTATAATTAAAAGTTCCATTATTCTCACATTATGATTGGTATTGTGAGCGTTTCTGTATCTTCAGGATAAGAGATGCCTCTTGCTACTCATATTTCTTTCCACATTTTTCTGTTTTGGTGACATTTTTCTTGTGAGGAGAACACCCGTTTCCTGACTAGCTCTACAATTTACACCTGCTGAAAATCTGCCCCTTTTAGTTTTGAAGCATATCAGATGAGGTGCGTATATTCATGTGAGGAAGAGGATGATTGTAGGAGACCCTTTCTGGCAACTCTTCTACTGGAAATGATCTTGGTTTGATAACCCATTCATTGCTTCTGTTCTTTAACAGACCGTAGTAAGGGCCGTGCGATGGGGTGTTCGCCCCACACATAACCTGAGTAAGTAGGAATGGCCAACTAACCCTGTGACAGGTGGCACCTAGAGGAGAGTCAGGGTGATAAGGTTTAGCTGATGAGGAAGCTCAGGTGGGCAGGGGCAGGCTGAGCTAGAATAAAACCAGGAAGTGGTGAGCAAGAAGGGGGCTGAAGGCATGAGCTCTGCAGCCACTCCCTGAAGAGGAGGTCTGGTGGTAAGAGTCAAGGAGGAGTTCTAGGGTGAGAGTAAGCCCTGGGATCCTGCCTTGGACTAGAGACTTTGGAAAGAGCCTGAGCAGGGTGATACAAGCAGAGAGAGCAAAGAAAGCTCCCATGGTAGTCCACACTGGGGGGCCAGAGCTAGAGAAGAAAGGTAAGAAGCATCCCAATGAAACAGCAACCGGATCTGTGATTGCTAGCCATAGGGTCCCTTGGCTAGAACCCAGTGTAGTGGATGGGCCTTGTTCTCCTACCAGTCACTGGGGAAGTTTCACAGTCCAGAGAAACTTTGTAGCCTCGGAAGGGATGGACAAAATGGTGACCTGGCCAGAGGTCCAAATTACCAGTAGAAAGACTATTACAGATCGAGCAACAAGCAGCAAGGAAACACCCAGTGTAGTGAGAAATAATTCCCAGACACCAGGATGCTCACTAGTGATGTGCAGTAACCCCTTCACTTCTATATGGTACACTGACAATGGCTTTTGTTTTTTTGTTTTTTTTATTGACTTTTTAAAAATCTTCTAGAAAATAACTTTATGAAAATATTGCCATATCTTTTGAACAAGTATTTTGCTTACATATAAAAAGGTACCTTGCACATTTAATGTCAAAGAAGAGTAAATCATTACAATGTCAAAACATGTAAGAAGAAGGGAATAATCAAATAAGCACTGACAAATTGCGGTAGGTTAGGATGTGGGAAAATAAATCCCTGGAATGGGTCAGGATTCAGATTCTTTTAAAGTGGGTAAAGTAAGATCTTAATAAAAATCTGGTGTTAAATCACTTTTTTTAATGACCATCAAACTTGGGGCAAAAAAATCAGCCGCTACTTTTTAAAAAAGTGAATCTCTTGATGATGGTTTTCAGTTTATCTCCGTGCTGAGCTCTTTCCTGTGTCACAACCTTCACAGCAGAAGGTGTAGACAGAGATCCCCCATCTGTGAAATACTAGCTTCCACTGAGATACACCCAACACCTTTCGTTGAACTGAGATACTGAAAGAATGACCAAGCATTTCTAAAGATACTTTTGAATGTGTGTTTATGTATAGTCATTCTAGATATATAATCATTTTGAATGGATATGTATAGAGGTAAAAAGAAAAGGAGGACTTGTGGCACCTTAGAGACTAACCAATTTATTTGAGCATAAGCTTTCGTAGCTCACGAAAGCTTATGCTCAAATAAATTGGTTAGTCTCTAAGGTGCCACAAGTCCTCCTTTTCTTTTTGCGAATACAGACTAACACAGCTGTTACTCTGAAACCTGTCATTATAGAGGTAAAATTATCTACCTAGCTAATGTGTACCAATTTATAATACTAAACGAAGTAGGTTAGACTCCATTTGTTTTGTAACTTTTCTGATTTGGTACACATGTTCTGTATTGCGTTGTAACTTTGCTGCATGTAGTCCATGACCTCACCACTTTTTTTTTTTTTTTTTTTTGTGGGATTATCCTGAATCACATTCCATAAGGCAAAAAGCACATTGGTTCCATTCGTTTGTGAAGTCAAGCCCAGGGGGATTCAGGTCAGAAGCTTATCAGGATACTCTTTAAATCCAGTAAATTTAATCTAAAAGGCTGCTTAATGAGCTTTTATCTGCAGTCTTTTCCCCTATAAATTCTTAATTAAGAGAGCTGTGGGTGAATTTATAAGAAAATGGCCAGTGTAATCCTAGAAGATATAGCATACAACTCTCAGAATAGGCTTTGTAGCTTTATGCTACAGTGAATAGAATCACTTGGACAGCAGTAATATTGAACTATAGTGTGATACAATTTTCGATTGCCCTGTTTTACCTAACTTGCTTAATGTCCCTTGTATAAAATCAGTGTATGGTAAGTTAGAGATGACACATTGTCTTGTTAAATTGTAGCTCTTAGATTTGATTGAGAGTCTACAGAGAGCACTTAGCTTAATATTTACCTGCACTAATTTATACCAGTCAAAGCCCCTTAGTAATATATTGAAATGATGCATTTGCAAGTTTACTTTTGTCAGGACAGTTGCCTAGCCTTAAAACATTTCATTATGTGTTGAAAATATCATGAAGCTATTAAGTATTTCCATCAGCTGTCTTAGACAAAATTGAAAATTAAAATTATCTTGTGTTGTGTGTCAAAATTAAGGCTACCGAATCACCGTAATGTTCATTTCAAGGAATTTAATGCCTACCTTTGCAGATTTTAAATTGCTTCGGGGTATATTGGAATATTACATTAAATGACTGCTATTTTTTTAACACCACCAGTGTGTTCTGCTGTGCATAATGCTCATGCAAAAGTAAAATTAATTGAAGCAAAGTTAAACTCATTAAACTAAGAGTGATATCCATTAAAACAGAAAATTGGTTTTATTTTGGTGTAGAAAATTATTTATGAAAGATCTGAGTGAAACATTATCTCCTTTGCACTTTTGCTTATAATATTTGAATGGGTGCTTTCTTAATTAACTGAGAAATCTGTTTTACTCATTGTTTGCCTCCCAGGAAATATTAAAAGGCCATTTAAATTTATTAGTAACAATTGCTATTGTTTTATATTTTGTTTGTCAGCCTTGAGGATTTCTTTTTTTTTCTTGCAGATGTGTACATACAACTAAGTTTTTTCTTTTTTTTCTCTGAAGGAATGGATACAGATATTTATGCATGTGTGCAATAATATTGGTGTAATTGACACTGAGGTGAAACCAACAAAGGTATTTCTAATGTTCATTTAAGATTGTATTTAAAGCCAAAAATATCCAGCCATTAATAAACTGAAAATTAAAGGGATATAACTTCAGGCATGGTAAATTTTATTCTCTTTATTGCACACATTCAACTTATATTGTTGTAGCCGTGTTGGTCCCAGCATGTTAGAGAGACAAAGTGGATGAGCTAATATCTCTTATTGGACCAACTTCTGTTGGCAAAAGAGAAAAGCTTTTGAGCTCCACAGAGCTCTTCTTCAGGTCTGTGGAGCTCGAATCCTTGTCTATTTCATCAACAGAAGCTGGTCCAATAAAAGAGATTACCTCATCCACCTAGTCTCTCATTATTTCTCCAAGTCCCTGCAATTATTAAAATATGGAAATCATGTTACTGTACTATGCAGTGCCATAATGTTTTATTTAATAGTTGCCACTAATTTATTTCTCTAATATAATTCACCAGGAAATCATTTTTAATTTATCATTTTGCTTTAAAAGACTCCCAGTTCAACTCTTCTAAAAGCTGTCAGGGCAATGTTCATCATTTGGTCATTAAAAATTGGTTTCCCTCAACATGCATGTGAAGATCCAATAATGCCAATATTTGTAGTTACCCAAGATTTTGTATAATGGCAGAAATGAACCAAATGTATAGATCTGACTTATCCGTACACTATGAAATTCAACCAATTGGATTTGTTACCATTGCTACTACTTCGTCCCACCTCCCCACTCACAGCCTTGGGACAAGAGACTTAAAGGAAAATGTTGGTAGGAGAGATCGCAGTTGCACCTGGCCTTAGAGAATGGGGACAGCAGCTTTGAGAGATGGAAGGGGTGAAGACAAGACTAATGTGGAAAAAGGAGAGCGAGCACCTAGCATGACTCCAGGATTCTGATCTGTGCATTCCTTAAAATTATAAAATAGGAACATTTTAAATGTAGGGGGTGCAATAGTCTAATTCTGTTGAGAGGAGTCTGGTATTGTCTGTGCAGCAGGAATCCAAAAATCAAGTGATTTGTCTTAGTTATTGGGGGTGAAATCCTGGTCCTGTTGAAGTCAATAGGAGTTTTGTCAGTAGGGCCAGGATTTCACCCCAGAATTCTGACTACTCCAGACACATTAATTTATCAAGCCCTCTTCTAGATACCATGTAACCTGCTAATAGTGAATGAGAGAGTTGCTGTGGTGAGTCGAGTGGACCAGTTTACTCACTGGTTTCTGTGTAACTTAAGTTTTAATTATTTTTTTTTAAATCTAGCACTCAGGATATTGTGAGGAGGATATTTCAAATGTGATAACACTGCAGAACATTCTATCTTCCCAATTTTTCAAACAAGCAGTTTGTCATAACAGGCCCCAAATCTAGACTCCATTGTAGAACCTGGGTAGCTGGGTTATGCACTAGAAAGTTTGTCGGGCTGGTACAGAAGGAGTTGTCCCTCACCTGGGTTACTTTTTGTCCATGAACCCACGCAATAGTTGCTATCCCTGCCCCAGAACTAGGAGTAGTCTCAAGAACACTGTGCCTTAGTACACTAGGTGAATGGCTAGAAAATCCACTGGCCTTGCATCCAAACCTCAGCTGTGCAGTAGCATGCAGGGAGCCCCCACGGAGTTGGCCACCAGACTATATTAGAGAGTGATCATCCTCTAAATAGACTCCTCAGATCCTACCCAAACTGCACCTGCAGGGGATCCACACACTTTGTAAGAGGGCTTCAGAGAAAGGAATCAGGATTCAACCCTGCTAAGTGTGAACTGCCTCCATTGATCTCAATGGAGTGCTATCCATATGAGCGGTGAGTAGGGTAAGTATTCTGGCTAATGACCTTCAGGGTAGCTTTTCATGGGGCTTGTCTACACAGGTTTAACTTCAATTGGTTTTAAAACTGATTTTAGTTAAATCAGAGCAAACCCTGTGTATAACCTCTTATTTCAGTTTAAGAATAGTTCAGGTAGTTAAGGGTGAAGCTAAACTGATGGTGCTGTTAAACTGAAATAAATGTCTACACCGCTGTGGTTTAACTAAATGAGTTTAAAAGCACACCTTTAGTTAAACTAATAGAACTTTTTGTGTAACATTTTCATTTTGGGCTGACATTTCTTATACTTGGCCAGAGCCCAAATTTAAAATCTATTTTGAAGTTTGAATAAAATCTAACCACTTTTGAATTATGATTGAGGAAATTTATATATTCCAAAAATTGGTTAATCTTGAGTTGTACCTCACACACACTTCTCATCAAATAAAACTAAAAAAAACCCAAACAAACTTAGCTGTAATTTCAGACTTGGTAGGTAGGTGGTTTTGACAAAAGTGTCTCTTTGCTGTGCTTTAAAATAAATTTGGTTTTGAAATTAAGTTATGAATGTAATGATCTGACTTTTCAGAGATATCAGTTATCCACATCTTACATAGGAGAGACACACACCAGGTAGTACATTTGCTTCCAGACTGATACAGGCAGATAGCAGAGGTTTCACTGCAAATGCTCAAACAATAATAGTTCATTCTCACAGGTAATAGTGTTTCCATTAGATGTTTCTCTTTTTGTGGGAGAGATTTTTGGACTTTGTAGTCCGATAGACCTGTAGAGCTTACAGCCTAAGAAGATTGTCCTTTTTCTCCTGGTGAATGCTGTTTTACACCTTTGTCATGTGACAGTAAAATACCTCATATTTTCTTCTTGTGTCCTGCATAGCAAATTGCAACTTTCAAAGAACATGATCGTGTCACAGTTCAGAGCACCTTTATTTTCCCTTAGTGGCCCAGTGAGGTCACCAACTCTCAGGCTTCCAGCTCTGCCATTGCCTTTCTGTGTGGAGACCCACTTCTGTCTCCCTTCCAACAGGGGTATTTCCAGGCTGCACAATTCCCTGCCTCCCGTGTGTTCTTCCCTGCACAGACCTATTGCCCAAGGACACCTGCTTACTTTCTCTCCAGAGATGGTTAACAGGTGTAATTGCTAGAGTTGTAGGGTATCACAATCACTTCTTATGCAAGTCTACTTTATTCTTAAGGTAAAAAGCATTACAAAGAAAACATATTAAAAACAATAAAAGAACCTATACCAGGGGTAGGCAATAATTTTCGCAGGGGGGCCACTCCACAAATTTTCTGGCCAATGGGAGCTGTGAGGACTGTGCTGGGGGCAGGGACAGCGCACGGAGCTGCCTCCCTCCCCCAGCCAGGGGCCTGCAGAGACGTGCTAGCAACAGACAGCCACTTCTGGGAGCAGCCTGGGGCCACAGCTGCAAGCAGCCTGCCTGAGTGCCCCATTGCACCATGGGACTTTTAGCAGCCCAGACTCGGAGATCGCGAGGGGGCAGAGGAGGCCAAACAGAAATGTTAGTTGTGGCGGGCCACACACAGATGCTAATCAGCTTACTAGAGATCACCCCAATTCTAAGATGGGCTCAGGCAGGAGCAGTCCTTCAATGCTGTTCTTCCCCCTTCTTCCTCCCCCTCCCCCGAGGGGTTTCAACTAGTGGTTACAGGTTCATCACTGTCTCAGCTCAGAACAAGAACACAGTCTCGGGGCGTTAGTAGGCCCAGTCCTTCCAACCCTTCCCAAAGGATTTGGGACCTTCTGCGGACTAGGGATCCCGTCTATTTGCTGGATCAGGAAGAAGGTCCTGAACCAGTTTAAAAACAGGCTATTTATCCAAAAAATATTTCTTTGTCTGTTGGTCCCCAGATAATCCAGTTTGATCTGTTATCCAGTCTACCAGGAAGGTGGCTTCTCTGGAGATGTTGTAAACTGAGTGAATTTGCCTAATGACCGCCTGCTTGTTCACCTATATACCCATGGGAATATATACAGTTCCACAGTAACACATACAAAATTGCATTTTTAATACAATAGAACTAAAAAGTATTAACCCTAATTCAATCAGGTTTAACTTAATTCAATACAGTTCATTCAGGCATATAGCAGAAAATTATTAGTCTGTCTCAGTTGAAGTATAGCTGACTGAGAGATACTGCGGATGAGCGAGGGGTGTGCATTCTGGAATAAATAAAGTACGGACTATTCAGGTCTGAATGTATTTATTCTCACATGAGTTTATTAAAAGCTAAACATGGTCGGGCCTGATCAACAAGTTGATGGTTTCATAGCTACGTGCATGGAACTTGGAAGCATAGGTTGCAGGAGGGAAGAGAGCAGGAGATACCAGGAAGTCACACTGTGTGCACATGGCTTGCACTGCGGTGAGTGGTACTCTTGTGTGTGTATGATAAATTCAAGCAAAAAAAACTCGTTTCATGGACTTCTTATTAACAGCCTGCATTTGCCCACTGCATGAGCCTCAGAATTATTTTTATTGTATATCAACAGTACTTGGTCACATTTCTCCAGTCTAATATTGCTGCTTATCAATGTTGTTGGCATTATATTGCAGCTGCCCCCTCAGTCCAGCTGGAATCAAATTGGTGGTTGATAGCAACGTTGCACATATGGCAGTTGGATGGCTGGCAGCCTTCTTCAGCGTGTGCATACTGAGAGTCTTTCAATCTGTTAATGTCACACTTGAAGTCTCTATATCCTCTATCTCTGCATGTACTGCTGCTTTTATGTCTTTCTGAGGTAGCTGTGGCATAGGGACATAAATTGGTCTGTTTCTGCACTCCTGCACCTGTTGCATTATTGCCCTTAGCCTGGGCATTTTTCTTTCTTCTGTGTTGCTTCCACAGTATATACACTTTATTGTGATGCCTGCTTTCTTGGTTGCTCTGCCTCTGTCCTGTTTCCTGGGTTCCTTTAGAATCATAGAATATGAGGGTTGGAAGGGACCTCAGGAGGTCATCTAGTCCAACCCCCTGCTCAAAGCAGGACCAAGCCCCAATTTTTTTTTTGCCCCAGATCCCTAAGTGGACCCCTCAAGGATTGAATTTACAACCCTGGGTTTAGCAGGCCAATGCTCAAACCACTGAGCTATTTAATTTAGCTTGAGCCTGTGTTCTTGCTTTGCATTAGTGGCTGTTATTATTTTGATCCTTTCCCTGGACAGTTCAGCTATCCTTACTATTTCTCTAGCATTACATTTTTTTCTTCTTCTCACCAGTCTGTCCTATACGTTGCCATCATGTATCTCTCAAATAATCTCATCTCTAATTAGGGGAATTTTTAATGTCTCTAAAGTTTACATGTGGATGCCGGAGTTCTCCACTCTGTAATGTAAGTATCCACTCTTCTGCTTCTTGGTTTCAGGTTTAAAACAAACAAAAAACAGTCTCTCTCTCTCTGAGGTCACAGTACTCATCAAACATCTTTATCAGCTGTTCCACTATTTTGGGCACTATTCCTGAGAGGAATGCCTCACTCACTTCTCATCCTTTTATCCTTCTCTTTCCCCCTCCTTCCCCCCTCCAAAATGAGAGAATAAAAAAGCTTTACCTTCATTTTTCTCATCTTTATCCCCCATGGTCAGCTCTGTATAGAGACTCAATTCTTACTTCCTCTGCTTCCACGCTTGTGCAAGGTTTTTTGTCTGGCTAGCCAGCATTTCCAGTGGTCTGAGTCCCTTCATGTAAGGTCAGCCTTAGGGTTGGGCCACGTGAGCAACCCCCCTGGGTGCCATGGTCGGGAGCCACCATGTGCAGCACAGACATGCACACTGCTGGCTGGCAGGAGAGCTCCTCAAATTCACACAGGCGACACGGGAAGAGGGGTGCCCAGATTTCTTTCTGCTTCCTCCCAGAGGAAGAACGGGGGAGGAGGGCGGCAAGCAGTGATGCACAGATACTGCTCCCACCCCAGCAATCCTCCATGCCCTCTGAAAGGGCTGGGGCGGGGGGGAGAGAGCTAGGAGCAACACCAGGCACTCCCTGCATCCAGGTCACTTTCCCCACCTGGGCTGGGAGGTGGAGTGAGCATCAGGAGCTACTGCTCTCCTGCCCTCCTCTTACGCTGCCCAGATGGGGAAAGTGACTTGGATGCAGGGAGCTCCTGGCATTGCTCCTTGCTCCCCCCACCCCCAATACATACACACACACGCACACAATCCCCTAGATGGGTGCAGAGGAGCTTTGAGGGCAGGAACGAGCAGCAATGCAGGAGCGAGCAGCAATGCCGGGCGCTCTGTGCCTCCAGATCAGCGTTTCCATGTCGATGCAGGAGGGGAGCATATGTGCTGGAATATTCTTTTTTTATAGTGGGGATGCTGAGAGCCATTGGAAAAAAAACTAAGCCCTGTATATGATAGAAGCCACTTCAAACCCCTAGCACCCCAAGTTCCAGCACCTATGGATAGGATTGTAGGGGTTAGGGGCACGGGAGGGGGGGTTGCAGGGGTTAGAGTGCAAGAGCGGTTATTCATTATTATTGTTGTGTATTTAACAAATTTCAGACATACGTCTCAGATTAGATGCCTGAAATCATGCTCAGTTTTATCAGTGACACCATCTCTCAGCTTCTTTGCACCATCTTGTGCAAGTACTGTGTCTGCCTGTGTCTTCTCCTTCCCTTACTTTATTCTTCAGCATGCAGAAACCTATCAGCAGGAGCCAACAACTTGATCCTGAAACCTTGACTCTGCAAGGAGTCCTTACTTTAACTCTTAATCCCATTGAACTCATGAAGGTTGCAGGATCTGCTGTAGCTCAGCAGTTCAGAGTTTTGGAGCAGCACTATATTTGTGGTGATTTGTCTGCAAACATTTGAATGTTTTGCTGCTGCCATGAAGAATAAAGAACAATTCTACGTTCTGCCACACAGTCTTTGTATCCTGAAGTAAAATCACATATGCCAGACTCCTGTTGTCTGTCTATAACATGTGTTGTGAGAGATAAAGCATGTTTTCTTGCCGATCCTGAGACAGCCACTGCAGATGTGTAACGTTGTTAAAGCTAGAATATATGGGTTTGCACAGGAGGAATTTCCCTACAAATTAATTCCTAATAAAGATAATTTCTTCAGTATAAGCACTGGAATCAATTTTGCAATATTGATTAGCCTAATCAAATTATTATTTTTGCAAAGACTGTTTTATAGCAGACAATGTATGTCCAAGTCCAAAACGTATGTCCCTTATGCCATGATTTTTGCACTTGTTAATATATTTTTATTATTATTTTTTTTTAGCTAACATAACTGTTGCTAAGTGGTTGATAATTTATACAGTTATAACAGACCCTGGCAAAGCAAGCACGATGTGTTCTGTATTCTATTTGACTGGTTATTGTGAATGTTTTTTAAGCTCTCATCTCTTGAGACTCCAATTCCACAGCTATGGATAGTAGAAATTCTTGTGGTAGATGATGCAGTGTCCATACTATTTTACTAGAATGTGTGAAAGAGTGTACTTCTGTTTTAGAGTACTCATCTCCTACTTTTCTTTTTAAATACAAAATCATAACAGGTAAAATAACTCTTTATCCTCTTTGTTTTAAAATATTAACTCTGCAATAACAGACCAGCAAGAAGGAAAGCCAATCTATAAATGATCGTTTCTCATGGCATTTTATTAAACCAGCCAGATAGAGCAGATAGAAGAGACATGCTCTAGGAAGTGGCATCTTTTATGATGTACAGAAAGATCTAAACACAAGGAATAGCTTTAAGTATAGAGTTGAATCTGTGAATGCTGTGCTTTGTGACTGTCTTACTGTCATAGTAACTTTTGACTCAAAAGTACTTTGGGCTGAAGTATGCCCAGGATGGAGCTGCAATAAACGTTAAATCTGATTCATGGACTACTGTGTTTTTCCCCAAAGTAGATATAAGACTACTGCTGTTCAAAGAAATTCAACATAGGATTCAAAATCACCATCCTCCTAAGACCTCCCGAAGGCTAAGTGTTTGTTGGACTGCCAAAAAAAAAAAAGAATTTATGAATGAGGAAGGCTCCTTGTTGTACTTCTCTGTTTGACCTAGCAGAGGGTTTTCTGTTGCAAAAGTTTCTTAATGAGGACGGTTCCAGTCAGTGCTGCCACTTATGGTCCATGGTTCCTCATGGCAGAGCTGCTTGTGCAATCTGTGGCCCTTGGCACTGGATCCACCTGCCTCTTGAGTTCATCAGTGGTTATGGTACCCATTCTGGCTGTGACATCTGGCATGAGCCATTTGGTTACAGGCTCCCCCTGTAAAGACAGATCCAGCTACAAGGAGGATTGAAATCCTAAAGAATTTATGTATTCAGATTAGAGCTGGGTGGTGAATGGTGACTCTTCTGTGAGGGATTTCGAGGACCTGAGAAGGCCCAGTTCTGCCTGCTTGGTGATCTGCACCAGAGCCAGGGAGCTGCAAGCCTGGAAACTGGGCTCCCAGCCAGGCAAGCAGCCAGGCAAGCAGGCTGGCTTCAAATCAGGTAGGTTTCTATCAGAATCCTGCCTGATTTCCAGTGGAATTTCATTAACATTCACATGATCCTGTGGAATGTCTTGATTTTGATGAATCAGCAAGTTCTGACCCAAAGATTTCATGTAAAAAATTTCAGCCTTATTACAAATGTTTATGCTTTAGGCTTATTAGAAAGAGGAGAAAAGTTCTTGTTTGGGAGTTGCCAGTTTTGTTTGAGGAAAATATTTAATTTATACATTTAATCCTCCTGGCACAAATTAGAAGTTTTTGAATTCCAGAAGAGCATAATCTTGTGTCAATTTCTTGGTGCTTGTCATGGGGTGTGTGTACCCCATGCTAGCCCAGCAACCAAAGAGTTAATACAGGCACTGTCGTACATGGCTGATTGGAAGCCTCACAGCAACTGGGAAGATAAAAGACTGGGAAGGGGTGCAGTGGCTACCAGGGGAGTGAGCAGGCGGGAGAAAGGAGTTCCTGCCTGCCAGCTTCTGAAGAGCTGCCCAGAGACAACAGTCAGGGGGAGACAAACTGACCTCCAGGCTGGAGAGCCTGCAGAGATGCAGGGCAAGGTAGGAAGAAGCTCAGGGCACTGTCAAAGTCCAAGAACCCTGATCCTGCTTATGTAGCTCAAGGGTCCTGTGCTGGAAGCCAGTGGAGTGGCAGGCCCTGTGCTGGACTTGAGCATGAAGAAAGGGTTTTCAGACTCCTGGGCACCAGGAATAGATTGACTGACAAGCCTGCTGGGCTATGTGAGCCCAGGGACAACACCATGCTTGGAAAGAGGGGGGGCCTTTGCACTGACGTACCGCCTAACAGTGCTGAAGGCAATATTGTGGGTTTTTTCCTTTTTATTCCATCTGTGATAAAGATCACTTCAAGTTTGAAAAGGAAAAAGAAATTGGAAATATATAAAAAATGAACTCACATTTTCCTGATCATAAAAACAACCTAGTGTGATCCTCAGTCCCTCTTAAGTCACCTTAAAGCAGCACCTGAAGAGTCCTCTGTGTTTTAGGGGAATCCCCAGCTAGGATGCCCACATGGGAAGAGGAATGTGTGAGCCTGGAAGCTGCTCTAACTTGAATGGGAAACCAATTCAGGCCCCTCCCCGCAACATGCCTCTGAGGTGTGTCTTACCAGAACAACTTCTCAAGTATGGGGAAGAGGCTTTCTGTCAATATGGATATTTCTAAAAAGACATACTTTTCTCTATTTAAATAGCTGCCCCTTGTTGTTTACTTTAAATTCTTTTCTTGTGAGTCAACAATCTGTGCCTTCATACTTTTTTCTACTGTTTCCTAACGTCCTCTTACAACCAGCTGAGTACAGTAAGTGTTCTACATTCCCAATTCTTTTACATTAGTATTTTTTTTCTATTACTCATTTGCTGTAAATAGATTTATACCAATGAGAATTTTTGCCTCTGATTTCAGTGGTGCAGGATCAGTTCTCTACAAAGGAAATGGGCAATTGTGGCTTTTCTTGGATTTTAGCATAGGCTGTGTGTATATTAAGTATCTCTTCTTTTGCTAATACAACTTTACCCTTTCACCAGCAAAACTAGAGAGCTTTACAAAATTTCTGGTAAACTGGTTTTGCAAGTGTAATATACTTTAACTTTGCAATAAACAAAAATTGTACAGCGTTAGTAGTGGGTAGTGAATAAAAGGCAGAGCAGTTGGTGAATGTTTTTTATCGCTCCATTTGGAATGATTTACAAAAGATGATCAAAGCTTAAATCCAGGCTTGCAAGCTTTATCTCTCAGTGCAAACTTCAGTTTCCCTCCCATTAATTTCATGACACAGCAATGTGATGAAGCAGAGCTTATTTTAAAGCATGTTCCTTTTAATAAGTGTCATCTTTTGATAGCTCAAATATTTAATACTCATTTGACCTGTTCCTCAATTCTCACAACAGGTTGAAATGTGCTACAGTTTGAAGGCTAAAATCTCCATTTACAGCCCATTTTAAAAATGAACATGGTTCTCTTCTCATTTACACCAGGGTTACTACTGGGGGAGTTCTGTGCAATGCAGAATTTGTGCAGAATTCCATGTTTGTGAAGACAAGGTATGCATTGTATGCCCCAGAATTCAAAAACATGGTCCAACTGGCAGTGGCCCATGCGGTGATACTGTCCAAACACACATTGTAGAACAAAAGTGTCCTCTGCACTGCATGACCTTGCACATACAGTGCAAGGTCACAATGTGTGGAGGATGACATTTTGGGCTACCTAAGGCATCCAAGTGTAGAACTGCATGCCTTTCTAAAAATGTCACAGAACACCACTGTTAAAATGTAAATGTGGACATTGGGCCTAATTCTCCTCTCCCCCCAGCTTCTTTACTGTCCTGTTGGGGGATGTGGTGTGGTGCGGAGCGGTGCAGCCCTTCCCTTTCTCACTCTTTGCCAGAGCTGGGTCTCCCGGGCCAGCCCTCTCCTGTCCCTGGAAGAATGAGGATCAAGCTGGGCAGCCAGAGCGAGCAGCCTGTATCCTCACTAGGCTGGGTGTTCAGCTCACTGCAAGCTGGGCTCTGTGGAGTACAGTGCCCCTAGTGGTGGCCAGCAGCTCTGCAGCCCCAATTATGCTGGGGAAACATGGAAGTCTGTACAAATTCTGCATTGCGCAGTGGCACAGAATTCCCCCAGGAGTAACACTGGTGTAAATGAGAAGAGAACCAGATTCATGTTTAAAATGGGCTGTAAATGGGGATTCTAGCCTTCAAACTGTAGCTAGGAATTGTGTGTAAACTGGATTTAAGCATGATTCTACAATAAGAGCATGGTTTATGTGGTCAATATATACAGTGCCAAACTGAGTTAGAACTGGCTTTAAGAACCATACTGTAGGCTAGGAGGTATCTAAACATGATTTAAAGGTCACTGGTGTGTGATGATATCACTCAGCCAACATACAAAAATTTTCCTTTGTTTGCAGTAACTGTAACAAGCGAAATCCTGAAACATCAACATAAAAGAAAAGCTTTTATAGAACAAAATCTGGATACTTGATAGCTTTTTTCTTTTTTATGAAAAAGTGAGATCCCACACGCTCTTTCAAATATGACAGGAAATTAGATTTAATGCAAGACTGGAGATCGCAATCTTCTCTCCTCCTGCCCTAGACACATTTCTCTCCTCTTCCATTCCAGAGAAGAATAGGCAACTTGTTTGAATATGTGTGTGGAATATTTAAAACAGGACAAATAAAGTTAATTTTCTAGCATTTAAAAGTTTCAGGAAGCAGGATAGCCTGTTGTATTTAGGAAATTGTGAATGAGACACTTGTTTGTTTGAAAAATACAATGTTTCTATGCCTAATAACTGGAAATGACCAATTATCCAAACACTCAAGACAGAGGAAACACCACCTTCCACCATGCTATCATTCTTCAAACAAATCATTATGAATGATCTACAGTATCTTTGACAGAAGACTAATTATGTATGATTCTGATTACTCACAGTGATGAGTAAACTGGTTAGGATCATTACCCAGCTGCCTTATCTATCTTTGAAAAGATGAGCAATTCTGTTGATTAAATAGTGTCACTTCCGATCACGCTATGATTCAAATCTGTCATTGTCTGCTCTCTGTTCCACCCCCTCTAAATGCCCAAAACACTGAGTTTTGAGCCTGTTACATATCAATTCACCTTCCAATCCCTCCTCAAAACTTGCTGCTTGTGGTTAGTCTTCAGCACTAATCTCCTGTTTTGTGCCATCTAGTCCTGCTCTCACCCCAATAAAAAGCAAACTTAGAACTAACTACAAAATGGAAACAAATCACATGATCTTTCACATGTAGCCCTGCTTCTTTCCTCTTCTGTCTTGTCATTCCTCACCATTATATCTAATGTGAACTGTAAACAACGCAGGCATGGAGCCTGTTTAGATTTAAAGTGACATGAAACCCACAGCAGTGGGGCCGACCTTTCTCAGCCTGATAGCCAAACACATGATTTCAGAAAGGGCAAGGGACCCCATTCAGCACTTCAGGGTGTATGCTGTGGCCCAGTTAACTACATTTGTGCACAAAAGGAGCAGAAACCACCCACAAGTGCAGACTGCTGCTGTGGATTCACTGGGCATGGAAGAAATCCTCGGAAAGATCATCTGAGTCAGCATATTTGGCTACTATGCATCCCCCCCATCACTCCCCCTCCCCCCGCAGCCTCTGGTCACTCCCAGCCTCCTGTTCTCTGAGGTCACTATAACTGGTTGCTGCTTTTCCTCCTTTTCCTGTGTCTTGGGATACCCTGACCGCTGTGGGTGGAGAATGGGAGTGGATCCTTGCTAGGTGCTCCCCTAGGCTCTGGCAGAGGCAACTGAACTCCTACTCTCTCTCTTAGAGTGTTTCCACAGCCTGACAGGGAAGGAGGCTATAGAACAAATAGATCTACTTTGCTTCCGCCCCACTACAGGCAGTCAGCAAGGGAGCTGCTGAGCAGCTGGAGCGGCAAAGGGAGAGCACTTGCTCAGAGCACTCTCAAATCACTCAGAGCTGCTCACTGAGGCTGATAGTGGGAGACAGCTGGGGTTGGACTGTGCCCTGCCCCCTCTCTGTAGTAAGGGGTATGACTTCAGTACTTAACTTTAAATTTAGTAGGACCTGACTTAGGCAAACAAGGTGAGGGAGGTAATATCTTTTATTGAGCCAACTTCTGTTGGTGAGAGAGACACGCTTTCGAACACACAGAGGTCTCAATAAAATGACACTGCAAATACATTTTCAAATCATAATCAAATGCATATTTCTTCTAGCACCACATTCAGAGTCTCAAGTGTCACAGGGGAGCCCCAGGCCACAGTTTGGATGGCTTTGAACAACAGTGTAGCACTGAATAAATATTGTGTAGTTCAGGGCCGATTCTCCTATCAGATAAGTAAATTGGAAGCAAACTCCATTCATGTCTGGGGAGTGAGACTGGGGTAAAAATGGTATAAGTGAGATGAGACTTAAGCCCTTTATCTATGTTTATTCACAATGACAAATCGAAGGGCATATTACTTTTTAACTGGGCTTCTTCTGTTGCTTCTTGGGTAATCATTGGTCATGACAACTCAGCCATTTCCAATCTATAAAGTGCATCAGAATTTTCCTGTCTGCCTCAGTGAGAGTCTAACCCTGTGTCATTAGTCTTATTGGCAGGTTTTCAATAGGCGTCACTGGGAGTTAGATCAGGCCCTTATTGACTGCTAAGCTATAGTAGGAAGGAAGAATGCCCACCATTAATGTTCTCCGTGTAGGTATGCTGTCCGTGTGTATTGGTGAAGTGCTACCATGCTTCTCATCCTGTCAGAAAATGTAAAGGCCTATCATTATATACTGGATAAACAAACACCTACAATTAATTGTAACTAAACTTTGTCATTGTTTAAGGCATTTGTCAACTCAGTTTTATCTGACAAATTTGCAATGCTTACTTTATAATTTTGGCATATCGCCATGAAATAATTGGGCATCAGATTTCCTTTGTTAAGGCACTTGTTCCCATAATCAGTATTTACTCCAAGAGAGAGAGTCACTTTCCTCAAGAAACCCTCATCACGTTTATACAAGGGAGCTTCCCTGGCTGCTGTGTTGCAGCATATCTGCAGCTTCAATCTGTGTTTCTGATTTTATTTTTTTAAATAGGGTTTCAACTGCCTGTAAGTTGTTTTTTGCTTGCTGACTTTGAAGTACATCACTGTGGAGTGGAATGTGGGTGGTCAGGTGGTGGTGTACATTTCCTGTGAAATCTGGATTGCCTCAGGATTCTTTACCTTTGAACACTGGAGGCTTGCGAGTCATCTATAAGCAGATGGGTAACATAACTGAGTGCCAGGGGATACATCAATGAATTCATAAGCACTAGATGGGGAGGGCTCTGTGTTACTACATAGAAATCTTTTCTGTGTGTCTGGCTGGTGGGTCTTGCCTGGATCTAACTGACTGCCATATCTGGGGTCAGGAAGGAATTTTCCCCCAGGTCAGATTGGCAGAGATCCTGGGGAGTTTTTCCCTTCTTCTGCAGCAGCAGCAGGCGCGGGTCACTTGCAGGTTTAAACTAGTGTAAATGGTGAATTCCCTGTAATCTGAAGTCTATAAATCATGATTTGAGGATTTCAGTAACTCAGCCAAAGGTTATGTGTCTATTACAGGAGTGGGTGGGTGAGGTTCTGTGGCCTGCAATGTGCAGGAGGTCAGACTAGATCATGATGGTCCCTTCTGGCCTTAAAGTCTATGAGTCTATGTGAAATATGTGTTTTTCTTTTATTTGCATAGGTTTTAAAACTAGAAAGTTTCCTGTATGATTGGATACTTATTAATCCTCTCTGCCGTTATTACAACTTTGACTTAACTCTTTTTTCTTTTTCTGAGTTGTGGACAGAAGTTATATATACAAAGGCTAACAAGGCTTTGCCTTTGTTTATAAGCATTAACTTCTGTCTTTACACCTTGTGCCTGTAAGTGAACCTTAATTCAGATACAGTATCATTTTCATTGTCCTTGCTGTGGTTAGATGAGTAGAGATCAGCCTTTTAATCAATGCACATAAAAACCAAGAGAACATAAAGTGACTCGTCCCACTAACTAATCTCTCCTGAATGTGGATCTTGCGTTGTGGCAGAAGCAAATACCAAGCTCCTCTTGGCTGCAACAGAAGAATATTCAATGGCAAAAAAACTATTTTAAAGCACAGTTAAGGTTGCTTGGTGGTAGGTTGTCCCCTTGCAGAACGTTGAGTTGAGCAGAACTCAAACTTCTAAAAACCACGTAGGGTTTTTATAGCAAGTAATAGGCACCTATATAAGAAAAATCCCCAAATATCGGGACTGTCCCTATAAAATCAGGACATCTGGTCACCCTAAAACCAGGCACAGTTTAGGGTAATGTCCCACTATGTCCTGTTAACACACATACCCTTATTCTGCAAACACCACAGGTGCTGAAATGTACATGTTCTTCACCTCATTTTATTGCTCATTCACTCTGACCCACAGGATCCCATCTAATACTATTAAAGGACAAAATGGTTGGGGGAAATTTCCCACACCACTTTTTCTCTCTTCCCATGGAGCTGGCAGGAGCCAATGGGAATTATTTGCATTATTTGTTAGGTGTACCTACCCTAAATGGCAGAGGCAGTAACTGGGCCTGCTTGCTAAAGATGTGTTTGTGATATAAGGATGTGAGTGGATTATTTTGAAGTGTGTGTGTGTGTGAGAGAGACAGCTGTGATTGTGATA
This sequence comes from Lepidochelys olivacea, assembly GCF_965140295.1. Taxonomy (NCBI): domain Eukaryota; kingdom Metazoa; phylum Chordata; order Testudines; family Cheloniidae; genus Lepidochelys; species Lepidochelys olivacea. The sequence goes on from NC_140413.1 coordinate 113,097,935, forward strand.
TGAGATCTGTTTTGCACCCTCTTGTGTGCGAGGAAAGGGAAGAAGTTCAGTGTGTACCTTCAGGATGCAGTATGCATCATTTCAGAGCAGAATTGTGTATGTTATGTCAGTAGTAGTACAAAGGGCTTATATTACAAAGGCTATTGTCAGCAGTGAGGTGGGCGAGGAGAGGATTCTAATGCTCTAATGATGGTTAAGTGAAAATGTATGTTCAGATGGTATCCTGTGAGTAATGGGAGGTGCGATTCCCAATGAACACAGATGTACCTACACTCATATTTAAAAATTGCAGTGTAGCTAGGGTGGCAGCTTGGGGTAGCTGTCTAAGTCCAAAGCTACCTAGATCTCTGGCGTACATATTTGGGTACCTAACCCAAGCTGCTGCCCATACTACCCAGGCTACACTACTATTTTTAGCATGCTAGCTTGAGCAAAGCTAGCATGGGTAAGTCTGCATGAGCTGGGAATCACACCTCACAGCTCAAATGTAGATGTACTCCAGGGTAGGGGAGTGTATAAGGCCATAAAGTGGTTCTTCCATTGTAAGTGTGAGGAGTTGGTAAGTGTGTGTGTGTGTATGCCAGGATCTGGAACCTCTTGAATTATATTATTGCCAAGGACTAATATAAGTGTGTGCTTTTTAGGTCACTGTTCAAACAGGGTAGAGGGCAGGTGAGGTGGGGGAACACCCCCCCCCTCAATACAGTTAAATGGAATCCTATGGGTGAGCGTGAATGGGTTGTAAAAGGAGCTGAAGAGCTGGTACATTTCAGCAACTGTGGGATTGGCATAGAAAAGGTATGTATATTAATGGGGCATTGCTGAAAGAGGGTGGAGTTGAGGTTGTATTTCCAGGTTTGTAGACGTTTGCATTTTGCTCAGCAAAGTGTTCTGCATGGGGATGACACACTGCCAAGCAATTCTAACTCTATTAACATCATTTTTGCTATTGAATTTCCTAGATTTTTTTTTAAACAGGAGAAAAAAGTGTGCTTGGTAGGAGTTAATCATCGTTTAGGCAGTTGGACATATCCTGTCCTGCAAGTAGCATACTAAACCAGCCTCACCCCAAGGTGTGCCCTGCACACCTCCGTAGGCGTGCTCCTGACCCTCGTGCACTCTGAACATTCAGAGTGTTCCCTCCTCCACCCTGCACCCGTCCCTCTACCATACTCGGGCCTCCCCACAATAAGCAGAGAATGCATATGCCTGAAGTCCTCGTTCCTTGGTATACACAGGTTTCTATGATGTTATTTCCCTCCTCCTGTAATCCAACTCACATGCACTGCCTGGAGCAAAGGATAACTAACTTACAGTGGAATGGTGTTCCTGGTTATGTTCGCAATAGTTGGAGGGTGAAGTTTTGTGGCGGGGTTGGTGCAAGAAATCACTGACAAGGTTTCTGTTCCAAAATCCTGATGGTTTTGTTTTTTTGTTTTTAGAGAGAGAGATGCTTTCACCTATGTCCTATAGATGTACCCCATCTCTGAGAAACACTGACATGTCAGAGCTTGTCATGTTTCTTTGTCGTACAGTGCAAATTCTCCAGTCAGCCATGAACCTTCCAATTTCCTGATTAATGTTCTTCCAAAACAGATGAATAGTTTTCATGCAGTGTTGGGCTGCACTTGCAGAGCTGTGGAGTGCAGAAAGAATGAGGTGCACTAGCAGGGTTGGGGCAGGCCTTGGAAGATTTGGGCGTAGGGGGTTGGGTGCACCAGCAGAGTTGGTGGGTACAAGGTGGGGGTTAGGGTGCATTGGCTGAGTTGGAGGCTTCCATGCCTCCCACACCAGAGTCCCAACCTCTCTCGCTTCCCCTACCATCCATCCCCATTACTTCTCCCCTCCCCTTCCCTCTCGCTGTCCTCGTAGGAAGCATTTACATGTCTGATTTTCCACCAATACTTTGATTACATTTCACCTCACAGATAAGATAGCCACTGTCAAGGTTCCGTCCCCACTCTGAACTCTAAGGTACAGATGTGGGGACCTGCATGAAAAAACCCCTAACCTTATTTTTACCAGCTTAGGTTAAAACTTCCCCAAGGTACAAACTATTTTACCTTTTGTCCCTGGACCTTATTGCTGCCACCACCAAGCGTCTAACAAAAATAACAGGGAAAGAGCCCACTTGGAAATGTCTTTCCCCCCAAGCCCTACACCCCCTTTCCTGGGGAAGATTTGATAAAAATCCTCACCAATTTGCATAGGTGAACACAGACCCAAACCCTTGGATCTTAAGAACAATGAAAAAGCAATCAGGTTCTTAAAAGAGGACTTTTAATGAAAGAAAAAGTAAAAGAATCACCTCTGTAAATTCAGGATGGTAAATACCTTACAGGGTAATCAGATTCAAAACATAGAAAATCCCTCTAGGCAAAACCTTAAGTTACAAAAAGACACAAAAACAGAATATACGTCTTATTTTATCAGCCATTTAAACAAAACAGAATCTAACACGTATCTAACTAGATTGCTTATTAACCCTTTCAGGAGTTCTGACCTGCATTCCTGCTCTGGTCCCGGCAAAAGCATCACAAAGACAGAGAGAGCTCTTTGTCCGTCCGTCCCCGTCCCCGCCCCCGCCCCCCGCCTCCAGCTTTGAAAGTATCTTGTCTCCTCATTGGTCATTTTGGTCAGGTGCCAGCGAGGTTGTCTTAGCTTCTTAACCCTTTACAGAAAGGGTTTTCCCTCTGGCCAGGAGGGATTTAAAGGTGTTTACCCTTCCCTTTATATTTATGACAGCCACCCATGACTGAAACTGTAGATACGTCCAGCTGCCTACTCCAAAACTCCTTTTGTCTTAGGTGGGGGCTTGTGAGGACCTTTTTCCTTGGATATGTTAATTGAAGGGTGAGTTCCCAGCCATCAGGAGGTTTGTGATTCATCCTCTCATGGGCTATCACCAGCAGGAGAGTGAATTTGTGGGGGGGGGTGGAGGGTGAGAAAACCTGGATTTGTGCTGGAAATGGCCCACCTGATGATCACTTTAGATAAGCTATTACCAGCAGGACAGTGGGGTGGGAGGAAGTATTGTTTCATATTCTCTATGTATATATAAAGTCTGCTGCAGTTTCCACGGTATGCATCCGATGAAGTGAGCTGTAGCTCATGAAAGCTTATGCTCAAATAAATTGGTTAGTCTCTAAGGTGCCACAAGTACTCCTTTTCTTTTTGCGATCCTCTCATTAGTACCTCTCAGCTTAACAGTAAAAGGTAGCAGAAGGAAGCAATTTTGATGGGAGAGAATCTGTAACTTGGAAATACCTTGGTCAAATAACTACAAATTTGGATCACTAATGCTACCCTCTGCCCCCATTAGGCACGTCCAATGTCAATGCCATCTGAGTAACTGAATTTTCAAGTACTTACAAGAATAGCATTTAAGGCATATTAAATGGTAAAAAGGGAAACCCTCTAGCCCTTTTTTTGTATTGGGGCATGTGCACTGGAACAATGTACATTTTCTTAGATATTTTCATATTGTGTCCCTTCCAAGATTTAGTGGATGCTATGTAGTACGTTGAATACAACTCAACAGATTGAGATAATTTTGACCCATGTCACATCAATAGTTTGCTTTCTAGCTCTGGGGAAAGAAATCCCACCTAGAACCTTTTGTAAAATTTATATATTTTTTTCTGGGACTCGTATCTCTGGAACCCATGGCTCAAATGACTCCAAATTGACTCCACACCCTCCTGAGGCACACCAAATTTCAAAGATATCTGACTAAGCATTTTGATTTTAGAGAACATAGAAAGGTCCACCATTAAACAGATGTCATGATGCAACCTTAAATATAATGGTGCTCCTGCGCCGCTATAATATTACTAGCTTTAACAGCAATCATAATTATATGTGGCCCCTTGCTTTCCCCTCCTCTTCAATTGTTGCTTTGGCAGGTTTCCTGTCTAATAATTTGTATTCTCAAGATATAAAGCTCAGGGTTGAGTCTTGATGACAGTGAAACGTCTCACAAGATTTATTCCTTAGTGATCTGACCTTTTCTCTGCTAATTTGTTTCCTTTCAAACAGTGCTGTGTCTTCAACTCAGCTAGAAGCAAGAATGCTTGTCTATGGTATTTCTCTATCTTCTGTTTCCTTTTCAGTGGCCTTTAATTTTTATTGCATAACAGTGTTTCAGTAGAGCAAGCAAAAGATTTGATTCCCCCAAGACACTGAGCTGGCCATCCCAATACAGTGGCGCATATCATGGGCACCTTTATATGGATAGTTGATGAACTTTTTCCTCCCCTTGATTGCTGGAGTAGCCAGGAAAATTAGACTATTCCAAAGTAATTCTCATTGCCCTGATTGGTCACGAAAACTGTGGTTTGCTCATCACTTTGAGATATCAGCCAGTCTCCATCAGTGCTGGAGTGAGGAGGGGAATATGAGATTGCTTTTTACCTAGGAGGATGTGGGTGCAGCTGAGGCAGCTGCCTGTGGTAGATTAGAGAACAGAGGCGGGCAGGCACCTACTGCAGTTGCTTGGATTCCTGCATTTTCCTCCAGATGACAGTTTTCAGCTGGAATGTGAGCCCTTCTGCTGGTCCTCTTGTC